>NC_133820.1:16573944-16873944 GCF_047830755.1 Zonotrichia albicollis | reverse complement strand
AGCCCATGTGAGCCAAGCTCCTGCTGTACCAGGAAACCACAACCAAATGAAGACAGCCTGAAAGCAAACAAAATTATAGGATGGGCACAGCAGATCTGCAAGCTGCCTTCCTGTGTGCAGTGGGCTGACTGCTGCCCAAATGCCAGAGCACTCAGGAAAATCATCCACTCTGACTCTTCTTCCTCCTCACCAAAAAAACCAAGCTATTTCAAACTACCACACTGTGCAAAGAGCTTGTATGGGCTCAGGGGCACTGGACAAGTCATTGGAGGAGAGATGTAACAAGAGATTTCCACCAAATTCTCTCCTTTCACTGTCTTGGTGTCCTCTTGGCCCTCAAAGTACCTGAGGGCAGCAAGCAAGCAATACCTGGAGAATTCTTCAAAGAGTACTCAGAAAGGTAAAAAGACATCAACTGCTCCCACAAAATGCTTCATCCAAACTGCCCAGGACAGCCCAGAGAGGGATTTCCCTCAAAGGAGCAGCTGGCTTTGCTTATGACATGGACTTGGCTTATTTACAGTGAATCCTTTTGGCCCTTGGAGTGAGGAGGTGGATCAGGGACAGCCCTGGGCAGCACCTCAGAAGGCTGGGAGAGGAGGTCTGAGGCAGGAGAACCAGGATTACACTCACAGGGGCAGACACTAAAAGCAGAAGAAAGATTTTTCTTCTTTTCTTGGTGAATAGAGATGTCATCCCCCGTGGCCACAGCACAGTGATGCTGCCCAACTGCCCACATTGGGGGAAAGCACAGGGATGAGCTCAGAGAGAGGCCAAGGGATGGGGTTCACCTTGAAAACACACCAACATGGGTTTAGAGCTCTCCTGCCAGGCTGGAATTGCTACAGTCTCTAGTGACACCTTCTCTCCTGGGCCAGGCTAGCACATATCCTGAACAAAACCTGGAATTCCTGCCTAGCAAGGGGGGCATGGGAGGGCGCAAAACACAGAGAAAACAAGTTATTTGCACCCAGATAAAGAGAGTGTTAACAATGAGGTAAAAAAAAGAGAAAATTTAAAATTGAAGAAGTGGTTCTGGAGGAGCCAGAAGTGAAGCTGCAGCTGTGGGCACCAGATGTTACTTGTGCACTGAATAATGAAGCAGAGGAGGCCACAAACACACCAGTGCTCACCACTGAGTGCAGAATATTCCTCTTTCTGTCCCCCCACCCTCACAGCCAGGTCCTGCTGCCTGGTGTGTGAGCAAGGAGACAGCATGTGCAGCCTGCTGAACCCTCCATCTGGGCCAACGAGGCTATCCCTAAATTCTTACCCTCATTCTGCTCATCTCCTGCCCACATTGATGCTAGGAAAATCACCTGCTCTCTCTGTCTCCTCTGTAAAAGGGGGAGGATGGTTTTCGTCTGGCTTGTAAGGAGAGAGGGCTTTTTACAAACAGCAACTGCCCCAATGATGGCCTTAACCCCAGACTGCACAGCAGCTTGCTGGATGAGAGTTCTAATCACAGCAAATATTGTGTTGAACTCAAAAGCCCTGAAACTCTATTTATTTTCCTGGTTTACAATTGTAAAGCTCTCCCTAACAGATAATAAATCAGATAATAAATCAGCAGTGCTCCTAATCAGGGGCTGGATCTCAAAGCCTCTCCAAGGAAAAGCTTCCTAAGACTCACAGATCCCTCTGCAGTGTCTGCACTGCTGCCTCTCCAAGGCTCTGACTCAGCATCTCTCTCCTCTTCCCTGCCACTCGTCCCAGCCCAGGGACAGCTCCTGGTGCCAGGCTGCTCCAGGGCACCCCAGCCACAGCACCAGAGCAGTGTCCTCACATCCTCACAGCTCTGACAGGGCCAGGGCTCCCTGGGGGCCTCAGACAGGCTCTGTCCCCCTGTGCTTGCTGCTACTGAATGGGAGAAGCCTTTTCCCTTTCCCTTTCCCTTTCCTTGAAATTTCCTTTCCTTGAAATCTCCTTGAAATTTAATTTCCTTGATATTTAATTTCCTTGAAATTTCCCATCCTTGCAATTTCCTTAAAATTTACTTTCCTTGAAATTTCCCATCCTTGCAATTTCCTTGAAATTTCCTTTCCTAGAAATTTCCTTTCCATTTCCTTTCCTTGAAATTTCCTTGAAATTTCATTTCCTTTCCCCTCGTTTCCCCTCCTCTCCTTACCCCACCAGTGCTACCCCAAGAGATGAAACAAAGCCACATCCACTCCTCCCCCAGACCCACGTGGAAGGTACAGTTCCAAAAACCCTCACCCTTCTCTGCTGGGCTGTGCAGCCTCTCCTGGGGCTGCTAAAATTGAGGATATTGTCAAAGATCTGCTTATATAACCATGGTGATTAGTGAAGTACAGGCATGCAAGGAGATTAGATGAGGCTCCCAGCTACAGCTCTGCTCTAATGTACACTGGCTGCCTTCTCAGACGATTTTTTTTTTTGACATTACAACTTAAATTGGTTCTCTTTGCTCCCAGCTGTGCCTTGTTCCAAGCAGAGCGCTGGCAAAATTGTTCAAAGGGCTTGGTGGGTGTGGGTCAGTAATTATCCCTGCATAGGCGCTGTTAGCAAAATCCCTTTAACCTGAGAAACCAAGCCCTGTGCACTGGCCTGGAACTCCAGGTAGCTCTTTAGCACATAGTTCTGGGCTCTGGCAACAAGAAACTGCTATTTTCCAGTGAATGCTTTAAGTACTTCATGTACTGACCCCCCTGGATGAGTTTCTGTGTTTGTTTTAATCTTTTTTCTGTATCCAAGTACTGCCTTCTTTTGCTTCACAATTTTTTTTTCTGCCTTTCCCCCTCTCCTAAAACCAGCTGCTTCCTTCCTCATTTTTCCTCTCGGCCCTTTTATCTCCAAACCAGATGTGGGTGTCACCATTTTGTCCTGGGTGGATGACAGTGGGCCTTAAGGAGGCAGAGCAAAACAGAGGAGGGGTTGTGGCAGCATTTAACCCAACAGAGCTGAGCAATTTGGGGCAGGGAGTAACCCACAGTAAATCACTAACATGAGATTTGCAGATAGGTACAAAAAAATGGAAATATGGGAAAAGACTGGCTGCTGTTACCATGCCAGGCAGAGATCCCTTCCCCTGACTCACACCAGCACACAACCCAGCGTGTTTAGAATATTGAAAACATGTCTTGATTCCCCAGGAAAAATGTATTTTGACATATTTCAGCTGAAGGCTTAAACAACAACCTTGGAGCAAAGATCAGTGCATGTTTGCAGGAAGGAGCAGCAGGGACCAGGTGAGGTTTACATCCCCAAAGAGCACAGAAAGAACACAAAGGACGTGGAGCAGTGTCTGTCCCTGTCCTGAGACAGGGCACAGCTCAAAACAGATCAGGAATTGCAGGGCTTGGAGTGGAACCTGGGATAGTGGAAGGTGTCCCTGACCAGGGCAGGGGCTTGGAATGAGATGATCTTTAAGGTCCCTTCCACCCCAAACCATTCCATGAGTCTGTGAACAATCCAGCTGGAGCTGTGAGCTCTATGGGCTGTATTTGTTACTGCTTCGGGGAACTGCAAAACATCTGAGATGAATTTTACTCATCTCATGCTAAGCACTCAGTCTCGTTTGCTGAATCACCACAACCATTAAGTTTATTTCCTGATGGGGTTTTCAGGGATGTACAGTATTGGACTCTTCCACATACATTGCTGCTCCATCACAAGAATTTCAGTTCACTGGGTTCAGCCTTGCAGCTTTTGGCCTGTAATTCCATGAAACCTCCCTGTGAAAAATGCTTATTTTATGTTTGGCTTTCCACAAATATTAAAATGAATATTATATGTGCTATGTTAGAAAGTAATGCTGTATTAATTCTCTTAAGTCACGTGTTAAATATAGTTTAGGTTATAAAATAATGTTAAAATAGGAACTATGTATCTGAGATACTTTTTTTTAAAAAGGAATGAGGTACTTGCACCAGATGGCAGCCACAGGACACCCAAATCTTTCAGAGAAAGATAATTTATTGCTCCATTATCAGATGAAACGAACTTCTTCCCGCCTCGCTCAGCCTTGAAGGCACCGTCAGGATTCAGAGGAAGAAATTGACGATGACCAGACAGAATCCTGTGTTTGAATGGAATTTATGCATCATGTATGAGGTGTATGAATATGCAACAGGCTATTGTTTTAAAGGGTTAATCCTCTGTTACCGTCTGTCCTTTTTCGGGCTTATTTTGCCCAGAAAGAGGTACCCGTACAGTCCAGAACTCTTTGTTTTTATTATCTCATATTGTCCTAATCCAAATTGTCCAAATTTTTATTACTCTAATTATGTTGCTATTTTTATAACCATTTTATTACTATTAAACTTTTAAAATTTTAAACAATAAGTGATTGGCGTTTTTCACACTCCCAAAACAACAATCAGAAAGAATTTGGTTCTACTCTGCGCTCTACTTTTAATTCAAAAGCAAGGTTTTGGGGTTTTTTTTAAATTTAAGCCCCTTCAGAACGTGCACACAGACACTCACACGAACACGGTTTTGGAGGGAATCCCTTAATTCCAGAATTTTTGGAAGCCACGACCCCCATTCAGCTCCGTCCCTCAGCCGCTGCCGGGGGCGGGACTCGAACCCGCGGTCTGGAGGTTCCGCCCCTGGCCCCGCCCCGCCGCCCCTGCGCGCCTGCCGTGGCGACCCCGCGTGTGGCGCGAACCCCGCCTCCTCTCCCCCCCCCCTTCTCCCAGCACAGCGTTTCCGGCGCGGTCGCTGTGACGCGGCGGCGGCGCCGGGGCGGTCCGGCGGGCGGGCGGGCGGTGGGAGATGGCGGAGTACCTGGCCTCCATCTTCGGCACCGAGAAGGACAAGTGAGTGGCCCCATTCCCCCGCTCCCCGCGCCGCTCCCGCGGCTGCGGCACCCCCCGGGAGGGAGGGGGGAAGCTCGAGGGGAGGCCGGAGGCCCGTAGCGCGTTGCGCGGGGACGCGGCCTGTTCCGATCGCGGCGGTCAGCCCTGCTTCCCTTCTCCCTGCCCCTCCTTCCCTGCGGGGGGGACCCCCGGCCCGTTTCGCCCATTTCTTCCACTCCCGCCTCGGGGGCACGTCCCCCGCCTTTCCCATCCCGCTGGAACGCGGCGGGAAGAGGGAAGCGAGAGGCGGCCGCGCTCCGCGTTCCCTTCCCCCCCACACCCCCCCGCCGCCATCGCCTCCCTCAGGACCTTCCCCTCCCCCCCACCCCCCCCCATCCCAGGCGCGCGCGCGCCCGGCGGCGCGTGGGTCTCGCGCGTTCCCGCGCGCGCGCCCGGCGGCCCCGCCTACGCGCTCCCCCCTTCCCCCCCATCCCATCCCCCCTCCCGGGCCGGGGCCGTTCTCGGGCACTCCCTCCCCACCCCCCACTTCTTCCTCCTCCTCCTCTTCCTCCTCTCCCTTCCCCACCCCTCCCCTGGCCGCCATGAGGGTGTGCCGCGCCTCGTGGCGCGCTGCCGCCCTCCCCCGTCCTCCCTCCGCCCTCCCCCCTTCCCCCCGCGGCTGCGCCTTCCTGCCGGGGCCGCTGGGTGCCGGAGCTTCCCGCCGCCTCCTGCCAGAAAGCGCCACCTCCTCCTCCTCCTGTTCCCCTTTTGTTCGTGTCCCTGAGCCTCGCAGCAGCCTGAGAGCTCCCGCTCTGCTGCAAGGACAGCGACTGGTTATTTCTCCCCCCTCCCCAGGGTGCGGAGGATTTCCCCGACTGCTGCATCCTGATCCTACAGGCTTCTGCCTGCAGCCTTCCACGCGTCCGGGAACGCCTCTAGTTTCTCTGGTTGTTGGAAGCACACACACAAAACCCTCCTAACGAAAATTTGGTCACCATCGGCCTGACCAAACCGGCGTGTTTTTCCACTCGTAAAAATGAAAAGGGGGCATCGATGTGCTGCTGGACTAAATTACTCTTGTCAGCCCCTGGCCGTGGGGCTTCTGCTCTGCTCTGTAGCGCTGCCATTCCAGGAAAGCAGTGTCGGCAGCCTCTCTTTTGAGCTCTGTTACTGTAGCATCCTTTCACACAAAGGAGATACATAGGAATTTAATGCATTACAGTTTCAGAGTTTTAATCAGGCATGAAATTCCTGTGCAGCTCTTTTTTTCTGTTAAAAAAGGCAAACGGAACCTTCCAGAAGGTGTTGAAGTTGGAGGCACTATTGGAAATTTTGTAGTTAGGTATTTCTTTTTGTTTCAGGTTAGAGTTCAGAAAAGACAGTAAGTATTTTATCATGCTAAGTGTTTGTTTTCAAAAACATAATCAAGAGTGAGCATGTTGCAATTTTACAGTAGAATGCTTTGCTAGAGATCAGATGTGCTTTATTTAGTACTTTAATAATTCTCCCCTCCATGAGTTGATGTTGGTTACACAGGATTGTGGAAAATAATTGGTGTTAATTATGGGAATAATAATTTTTCTTCCAGGAGAATTCTAATATTTCATTTACCCATATATAGCCCATCATAGTTTTCTAGCCCTTCAGAATTTTGCATTTCCCTGTCAAGGTAACTAAACTCCTTGTGGTTTTCTTTCATCATTCTGTGTGAATTACACCTTTTTGTGGGAGTTTCAGTAGCATTTCTAAACCCAGATCATTATCAAGGTGTCCTGAGATGGATCATTCAAGAAAAGCTTGTGGTTTAAAACAAAAAGCAGCTTACTCTTAGAATCATTCATTATATTCATGGACGTAGCTTAACTAAATGGATTTATTTTGCTGATGTGTATTCTTTCTATAACATGATTTTTCTCTTCCCTGAATTCTTTTGGATACTGTGTTGGTAGCAGCCTGAGTTACCCTTAGAGTATGAATTAAACAGGTGTTTATAAAGGTGAGAGAGGTGCAAGTGTGTCAGTTTTAAATCAGATTCAACTCAGCCACAGAGCTCCCAGTGTCAATTTCAGACCGGTTTTCTCCTTACTTTCCATCCCATCACCCACTGAAACTGATGCAAAGACAAGAATGGAGAAGCAGAAGATAAAACAGAGATCACTTGTGTGTGGTGAATCATGGAACCACTTTGGGGGAAATTGGTCAGACACTGTAAGTTAGGGGTAAAAGGAAAGAATATGGACAGGTTGGTTGGAATGCTTTCCTGTACAATTTTGATGTGGGTTTTTTTTCTGTTACTTATCCACATCAAGATAAAGACATTTAGGGCATAGGCTTTTTTCAAATGATTGGTTTCTGTGCCAGTGTGTAACTACCTTATTCACTTTTCTCTTGCAGAGTCAACTGCTCATTTTATTTCAAAATTGGAGCTTGTCGCCATGGAGACAGATGTTCTCGGTTGCACAACAAACCAACATTTAGCCAGGTTTGTTTCCCCTTTTTTCTCTTTCTTGTGGAAATATACTCTGGCTTCTTAAAAATGTAGATTCTCAGATACAAGTGAATAATTACCAAGCTCCAGATTAATTAGTTCAGTTTTAGCCCCAGTTTATCTGGGTCTTTGGTTTTTTTTTGGGGTGTTCCATTTACTTCTCCCAGCATTTCTAATTATCTCCTGTCACCCTTAATGGCTGCAGGAAGCGATGCTGTTGTAAGCTTGCCTGTAGTAGAGACCAACCAGTGCTAACTTTCAGGTGAGTGTGCCTTCTCAGTGGTGTTCAGGCACTTAAACCATCCCAGAGTTCTTAAATCACAGACAAAGGCAGCTCATCCCACCTGTCCCAAAGGTGGGAACTTCAATCTTTTATGCACATAATAAAAGAAACCTAATTAATGAATAAAAGTGACTCATCTGTCATTACACTTGCTCTCTGACCCAGGCTCTTTAATTTCAAGAGTGACTTGCATATTTCCTTTGAATGTGGAAGAAATTATTATTGAAAACAACTTGCCTGGTTGCTGAGGGTGAATTGTCAATTTCCATGACAGATTGTTTAATTTTTGCCTCAGTAAATATTATTAAGAGACAATGATGTGTGACTGCATGTCTGCCAAAAATAAAAATAAATTTGAAAAGGTGCAGGGAGTGACAGGGTTTTCATTATTGTTGTTATTATTATTATGAGCTGTACAATATTCACAAATTACATTCCTGGAGAAATGTATTTTTCCCTCTTTCTATCAATGCTGATTGTCAAGGTACACAGATGAATTTCTTTGGGAAATTTGTACATGAGCAATAGTGCCTTTGAAAGTTACTGCATCTTTCAACTGCAGTAGTTTTAAAATTACAGAGAAAAAGTTCACATAACAGCAGAGCCTTCTGCAAGTTCATTGAATCTGCTTAGGAGCAGAGTTGATGAGAAATGTGAGCTGATGCTGCTTTGGGGAGGAGTTAGGGAGGGGAGTGCTATCCATGTGGCAGGTTCAGAGCTGGGATCAAGGTAAACTGTGAGTGGGCAGGGGGACTTCTAGGGGAGAATGTCAAAGTTACTGGTAAATAGGGGCTTCTGGTACTTAAGCAACAAAACACCTCTTTGCTTCTGGGATTTTAATATTCTGTAATGCAGATGCTTTATTTCAAATGAGTATTGTTCATTTTCAAAACTATCCCTTGTTGCTGACCTACATGGAGCACAAGTTGAAGTGCAGTTGGTTATTTAGAGACCTAAATTTAGGTCATTGACTATATGAAACAATATTCCTAAAGCAGAGAGTTTGTACAGTAGTTGTCTTTTAAGTTAAAAAAAACCTGAAAAACCCAACAAAAAAAACCCTCAACTCTTTTTCTTTTTACTAATGAAAGTTTGTGTGCAACGACAGCTTTCTGTCAGAGCAGCCTTTAGCTTTGCTTTAGGCTCTGGGTGGCAGTGCCAGCTGCAGCGGGTCAGCAGGGCACATCCCATTCAGCCAGGGCTGTCTGGGACTGCACAGCCTCATGCTGGCAGCTCTGCTGTGATATCTCCCAGGTCCCTGGCACTGTGTGGGGTCTGCAGAAATCTTTATTTGTGTGCAGGTTGACAATCAGCTGTGATAGAAAACAGAGCAGATATCCTGCTAATGGGAAGTTACCAGCACAATGTTTTAACCTTGTGCAGCTCTTGCTGGTGCAGCTGCTTTACAGAAGAGCTGTGTTAGGAAAGGTCACACAATCCAGAGTGATCAAATTACCCCCATCAGCAGAAACACCCTAACGAGATGCCTGATTCTGGCTCTCACAGCTGCAGGCTAAAGCACAGGTAGTTTAAACCTGGGCCATGGAAGCACAAAGCTTTGGTTGGTATGGCTGGACCTGAAATAAAACAAGTGTGTGGTTTTAAATGTGATGGTACAGTTGTATTTTTTTTTTACATGTTAAATGGGTAGTGAATGTAGGTGTGACATTGCTGGTCCTCTGACTTCTTTAAGCTCTGAATTCTTACTGTGACTAATAATGATAATGTCTAAGCTAAAGTTACTTGGGGATTGCCATTCATACTGACTAACATTGAGCTTGTATTTTAAGTAATCAAATCTCAATTTTTGAGCTGCTTACAGTGATATGGACGTTTGGAATTTTTGTGTAATATTAGTTTACTAACTTAAACATGGTTTGTTTTTTCAGACAACTTGATTTTAAGAAGAACGGTACAAATGTAAGGTTTCAAGTCTGCCTGGGCTAATTCTTCAAGTAAAAAGCAGAAGGGCTAAAAGGATATTGTCCTTATTTGAAGGATCGGAAACATGTGAACCTATGATGCTATTATATTATTTAAACAGAAATTCCACCAAGAAAACCCTGACGCACAAAACGAGATGTAGCATTGCCTAAAGGCCTTATGGTCTGGTGTAGCACTTTGGACACTGTGGCATTATGTATTACATGCTGTGCACGTAACACTTATTTTTTTTCCCCCCTAGACTTGCAGTAGTGAATCTGGTCTCAAAAGTTTAGGCATTTCCAGAGTACCTCGTGTGACATTTTAGGTTACTCACACCTCCCATTTTGAGGCTAGCTGTTGAGACAAACGCAGCTCTTTCTTGGTGGTTAATTAAAACTGTTTTCATAATATGATGGTCTGGATGCAATTTTGGAAGATACTCTACAAATACAAAAGGAAGTCTTAAGGATAAAATATGACTTTTAGCTGTTTGCAAACAAGTTGTCTCTTTGCAATTGTCTATTATATGCACAGCAGCCAGTAGAATTCCCCTTTTTATTTTTTTTCCCCGCAGACCATCTTGATTCAAAACATCTATCGTAACCCCCAAAACAGTGCACAGACGGCTGACGGCTCACACTGTAAGTCCCACAGTTGGAGAAATTTTTTTAAAGAATGGTGTTAAAGAGCCCACTCCTAATTATGATAAAATAATGTTGGCTTCTGAGCTGCTGACATAAAGCTGTTGCAAACAGGACAAGTGACGGAACTCTTCTTGCGCACAGATCAAGAATTTGTGGAATGTCTGCAGTTCTGAGTGCAGAAAGGGCTGCACAAATTGGACTTGGTGCAGATTCCCTTTTGTGCTGCAAAGTGAAACTTGGTTTCTTAGTAACACTGCATTCTTTTGAAAGGGTTAAACTGCAGATATTTCTCAAATTCTTGATTTAACACCCAAAAAAAAAAAAAAATAGGTATAATGTACGGTAAGTCCCAAACCTGGGTTTTCTTTCATCTTAACTTTTTTAGGAAAATGGAGATTTCATGTTATGCTCTAATTATTGTATTACTTCCTTTCCTGGGATTTTGCTACTAAGAAACCATTCAGTAATACCAAATTCAAATTACTATGCTTGTAACATGACTGCAGCATTTGGATACTACCTGTTTTCAGAGCTGTCTGAAATCATGCAAAACCCCTCAATAGTAATATTGGTGAATGGAGTGAAATTAAGAATACAATAATGGAGTATCATGAGATCTCTATTACTTTACAGTGTTAGGTTGATATAGAAAGGTCACCAGCTAAGTGCAAGTTCTCCTGCTTGGGAGAGAATAACCACCTCTCTTTCAGCACAGACTCGACTAAAGCGACCCTAAAGGAAACCAGTTTCTTGTTAAATTTATTTTCCATAATATAAAGTTGTTGCGTTTTGTATTTCAGACCATTGCCCTCTTGAACATTTACCGTAACCCTCAAAACTCTTCCCAGTCTGCTGACGGTTTGCGCTGTAAGTTCATACAAGTTCCTTCACTGGTTCCCTGGGCTTGATTGTCAGAGCTCAGTGTCGACTTAAACTGGTCTGCCATTTTAGTTTAACAGATCAAACTGACCACGTTTCGTTACATGTGTTCAAAACAAACACAAAAAAACCCAAAAAGCAAAAAAAAAAACCCAATTTTTTGTCCCACTACCTTCCTCCCTGCTCCCAGAACTATGGGGCAATCTGAATACCAATTATTAAATCAAAAAGGGTTAAAATTATACTTCCCCTGTGAAGCAGTGCTGGTTGCACTGCTTTCTTCCTGTCACCTCTCTCCCTGCCAGTTGCCTGCATCCTAGGAATGGTTTTCTGTATGTTTTGTGCTATCCATTAGGTTCCACTGTCGGAAAGAGCAGGACAGTGACACATTGACTTCATTCAGAACAAATGTCCTGCTCTGTAAATGTTAAGAGAACTTGAACTGATACTTTTCAGACTGCATGCATAAATTTATCCTAGGTTAATGCAGCTTCCATTTAGGGAGTGCACTTTGGAAGAACACACCATGACTGACTAACCCCTCCTGGCAGCTGTCCTTTTTGGATGGGTGCATGCTTATAATTCTTTTCATACTTTGAAAATTCAAATTCTGATGCCATTTGGCATATTTACCTAAGACAAATATTTTTTTAAAGTACTTTTGAGGAGGGGAAGGCATTTGGGTATGGTCATGAAGTAATTTAATGATTCCTCCTGAGATACAAATGGGCATAAGCAAACACACCTCCTGTGAGACTGGCAGCAGTTAATGCCCAGGATTGCTGATCGGCGATTAACTGATTTGTCATTGTAATTGAATCATCAATATTAAAATAAGATTAAAAAAAAAAAACATTTTAGAACCAAAAAAGGGTCGGTGTTCTTTTCTAACTAATCTTTCTTGTTGAAGTGAGTATTTACTGTGTGGTAATAAAGCTTTGTTTGGCTGTTCTTTTTTTTTTTTTTTTTTTTGACTGTTGGTTTATAGACCAGTTCAGATTAGTTACCAGCATTTGATTAGAAGTGCTTTGTGAATTGGCCACTAACTTAAAAGTCAGCACTGTCTCTCTTGCTTCTAAAAGCAATAATGGCTCTATTATGTAATTTGTGTTTTTGTCACACAATCAAGCTGGACATGTAAATGAGCTGTGTCATTTTGTCTAGATGTTTGACCAGTCCCATTGGTTTGTAGGCTATCTCCTTTCAGATGCTTAGTAGTTAATGCTGTTTCAGTAGACCAAAACATTTCCAGTTGGGTGTTTCTACTCTCTCCCTGAACTCTCAATGAGCTGGTAACTAATTTGCACAGAGTTACAGCAGTTTGGTCTGTGGAGCTGTTTAGATTTACAGCTGCAAGAGTCCTGCACAGATCCTCCAGTGTTGTAAATGCTGGTATCCAACTCTAGTTTGTTGTGACAAGCCAGCAGCTGTGTGCCAGAGCCTGCCTGTACCTCCTGGGGTAGAGCTGGAGCTCTGCAAGCAGTAGGTTTGCTGAAACTCCTGGCTCCTTGGTTTTTGATATTTGTCCCTACATAAGTATTGCATGTGTTTTAAATGGATAACTTGGGTAGCTATTTAATGCCTTGTCATTGTTGCTTAACTGTCTTCCTTTCTATTGCCGTCGTAGAGGATTAACCTTAGTTTGGAACAGCAATAGTTTTCCTGAGTATTTTAATTAGTAATTGGGCTTCTCATGGTTCAGATACCATTAGCCCTGGAATATGGATGTTTGTAAAGCCTGTCATATGTATACTTCCCACTTTAGAAGGTCATTGAAGTAGTCATTAACTAACTGTTGCCTGTGATATCCTAATTTGACAAAAAAAAACATTTTTAGCTTTTGTCCATCTGGTAAAAAGTAGTTATTCCCATTGAGGCTTCCAGAGCCCCTGTGATACCTTTAGAAACAAAACCAAAAAATCCTTAGCTGTTAGTAAGCTGTTATCAGTGATGTTGGCAGAACCTTGAGAATATAGTTAAGTATTAAACTGCCTAGAATTACTGGTTTAATGTTTGATATTCCTTAATTTGCTACAACCATGGGGGAGAAGAAATTTCTTTAAAGCAAACATGTCTCAAATGCAGAAACACTGTCAGCCTAAACTATAGCCCAAATGCCCCTTAGCCTCTTGTGGAGGTGAGCTGGGTGGAAAAGCAGGAACTGCAGTTCCAGAGAGTGTGGCTGGTTAATATTAGAGCCTTTGAAGGAAAACATCAAGTTTGTCCAAGTGGTAATTCTAGCCAGAAATTTTTTTCATACCAGCTTGAAAATGAATAAATTCAGCCTTATTGGCTCAGTTTCTTGTCTTTCACATTCTGTTAACTAAACCAGTCTGGTTTGTAGTTTTAAACACTAGCATATTTTCCTAGCATAAAATGCAGGGTTTGTTGTAAAAACTGCTCCGCTTGATCTTAATAAACACTTAACTGCTGAAGAGCTAATCTAATGGCTTTAATGTATACAGCTTGTTTAAAGTGCTGTAGACTGGAAGAAATAAATGAAACTGATTTTTATACATTTAATGCTTTGAAAAATAAGCCACACTTAACGTTGGGTTTGGTAGCAGCAGGCAAGCAGCACTCGTTTTTAAAAGTCCAGCTTGTAGCATGAAAATAATCTTAACTTGAATATGAGGCTGGCTTGTCTTGCACTGAAAGATGTTCTGCAGGACTACAGAAAAATGAAGTGACACTCAAACTTAAACTAGAAAATGGCTCTCTGTTGCAAAGCATTGAGGGCACTGAGAAAAGTGTGTCATTTCAATGACTATTTTCAGCAAATTAAGAAAAAATTCTGGGCTGTTTTACATTTTGAGCTCTCAAATTCAAGTGGATATGCTGGAGAAGTAGGCATAAATTTCTGCCTTTAGGAAGAGGAATACTAAATTTTAGTAATATTTTAAGGTATGGAATTGTAACAAAGCACTTGCCTTCTGTTTAGGTAAAATTGTTGGTAGTTAGAGAGTGGGACTATACATAAAATTTTAAGTGATATTTCAGAGTAATTCTTTTCCCCTTTAAATTTGTGGCATACAACTTTGGCTCTGATTAAAACTTGCTTTGATTTGATCATACCAATGTCATATTTTGACAGATACTTTGGGGACTCAAAGCTCTTCACAAATCCTTATTTTGCAATATTCCTGTTAGTTAGCTCCATGCTATATGGTGTCTCTCATGCTCCAGATGGCCTCTCTAGATTGTTTTGTAGTTTGATCAAAACTCCCCTTCCTTATTGGCAGGCTCTAATCAGTCTGACTCTTTGACTTTTGCAGGTGCTGTGAGCGATGTTGAGATGCAGGAACATTATGATGAGTTCTTTGAGGTATGTAAAGGTGCATTGCAGTGTCCCTGGATTTGTCACCACAGATAAGTTAAATGATGTAGTGGATAGTACAATTAGACAGATTCAGGGGAAAAAACCACTTATTTCCTTGGGTGTATAAAACATACAACTTTGTATTAAATATTTCCTGGGTAACCATTGGTTAATTTGGCCTTCATTTGACTGCTTGAAATAGTCTTTGTCTAACATCAGGTGCTTAAGTGACATAATATTTTGATTGTATAATCTCCTTTTGTATAAATTTTAAGTATTATTAATTATTTGTATAAAAACAAAGTACCTGAAGCTAGCATCAGAGTTTCTGTGTTGTGTTTTCAGTGCATCCCTGTGTATTCTGTAAATGCTGTGCATGTTTTCCATAGGTTTATAGGTTTTTCTTGTGTGTTGGTAGTGCTGTGCTTACAGATGGCCAAGAAAGTATTGATTTTAAACCCAAAAATGTAAAAAAAAAACAAAATCAAGTGATCTTTTTTCCAAGGAAGGTCTTTTCCAAGTAAAAGGTCTTTTACTTGCTTAGAGGTAGATGCAATATTTATTTCTGTACTTACAAATAATGTGCTGCAAACTTGTGCTGGGTTGCTTTGTGCTTAGGAGGTCTTCACAGAAATGGAGGAGAAATACGGCGAAGTGGAGGAGATGAACGTGTGTGATAACCTTGGAGATCACCTAGTTGGAAATGTATACGTAAAGGTAGGGTGAAGAGATGTTCATGCAGGCAGGGGGGTGGTGTTTATTGATTTAGAATTTTAAAAGTGCTGTGTGATTGTAGATTTCATTTGACTAGGAAAGCTCTTCAGTATATAAGCCACTCTCCAACCTCACAATTTAGAGTAAAAATGTTAAAGGAATCCAAAAGAAATTCTAATGAATTTTGAGAAGCTTTCTTGATAGTCAGAATCCATGTAATTTTCAGAAATAGAAACTTTACTTTCCTTTTACATAGTTATAAACAGTCACCACTACTAGACTGTTTAGTTTGGCAGGGTTAGTTTGGGTAAGTTTAGCATCATGCTGTCCTTGAAGCACATCAGTGTGAGAGAGGTATTATATGCCACAGGTGCATTAATTTTCTAACTTCCCAGTTAAACACAGTATCTGTAACCAAGTTAGATTTGGCAGTAGCTGTGTGGCTCAAGGTGCAAACTGGAGCACTTAGGCTTAACTTTAAAAAGTCATTGCTATCTCTTGAATAACGAGTACAAAATTGTCACCTGCAGAAATTTTACTGTGTGTTCACAGTGAGGGGGAGGTGTGAGAGAGTTCCTTTGAATATTTTGGCTGTACATTCCCTCAGCTGGAAAGTATTTTCACACCTGAAATTCTTCACTGTGTAGGTCATAATCAGAAAAAAAAAAGTTTTAAAAAAATTAGCTGTGAAAAAACATTTCAAATTTAAATTTTGCAGGAAATAGTATCTGATTTTTGTAAATTCTTATTTGAATGAATGTGAAATTTTTTTATAAATTTCTCTTAAATGTTTGAAAAAATGCATTACATCAGGACTGTGGTGCTCAAGAAACTATTTACAAGCATTCTCTTGGTTTAAAGCTGTACTGAGAAAACACAGTATCTTGTATTGACTAACTTTCCCACTTGAGAGACCAAACAGAGCATAATGAAGAGGCAAATCAATGTTTTGATTAGCCCTTGAGTCCCAGCTAATGAAAAGCTTTGATTGACTGTCCAAGAAATCTGAAGTAGCTTCTAATTTCATTACTAGAGCCCTGAGCCTCAGCTATCACCCAACTGATGTGATAGGAATCTTTTATCTCCTCTTGTTGCTTCTCTGAAAAGCTGATTTTGCTTTCAGTTCCGCCGTGAGGAAGATGCTGAGAAGGCCGTGATCGACCTGAACAATCGCTGGTTCAACGGGCAGCCCATCCATGCCGAGCTCTCCCCTGTGACTGACTTCAGAGAGGCCTGCTGCCGTCAGTATGAGATGGGGTAAATAAACAGGGCCTTCCTCCTGCCTTGGGCACCAGGGAGGGTGCTGGGCTGTGGATTTCATGGAGCTGAGTGCAGGAAATAAGCCCCCCACACTACTAGTACCTGCAGTGGCTGTGGTGTTTGTCAGGGACCCAGGATGAGGTGAGAGATGAGAATCTGATTTATTATTTTATGATATATATTAAAAGAATGCTATACTAAAACTATACTGAAAGAGAAAGGATACATCAGAAGGCTTAACAAGAATGAATAATAAAAACTCATGACAAACTCAGAGTCTGACATTGTCACAGGCACATTTTATGAAAAATCTTTTCCTTAGGATTTTTTCTCCTGAGAAGCTGAGAGGCCTCAGGAACACCATGTAAACTGATTATCTGCTGCTGTGGAATGCAACAGGTGCATATGTGATTGATTTCATGTGGTTGTTTCTAATTAATGGCCAATCACAGTCAGCTGGCTTGGACAGAGTGTCCAAGACACAAACCTTTGTTATTATTCTTTTTCTATTCTTAGCTGGCCTTCTGATGAAATCCTTTCTTCTATTCTTTTAGTATAGTTTTAATGTAATATATATCATAAAATAATAAATCAGCCTTCTGAAACATGGAGTCAGATCGTCTTCAGTCTCTTCCCTCATCCTAAGGCCCCTGTGAACACGGTCACACAACGTAGCTGGCTGTGATTGGCCATTAATTAAAAACAATTCACATGTTTGGATAAACAATCTCCAGACCACATTCCAGAGCAGCAAAACATGGAGAAGCTGAGGCTTCTCATCTTCCCAGGGGAAGAAATTCTGGCAAAGGGATTTTTCAGAAAATATCACAGTGACAGAGAACCTGCATTGAACCTCTTGACTTCTACCATCTTTTGAGGATTTTCTCCTAGAAGTGTGACAGGGTCTAGGTCACTAGTAATTTACTGTGTTTAATATCAGAGGTGTTGAGGTCTTAGCAGATAGTGCAGAGCTGGGAATTGTAACTGTGCCTCTTGATTTCTGTTCCAGAGAGTGTACACGAGGAGGTTTCTGCAACTTTATGCATTTGAAGCCCATTTCTCGAGAGTTAAGGCGCGAGTTGTATGGGCGGCGTCGTAAAAAGTAAGTTTGTTTTTAAACACTGCTAAAACAAGTAATTCAAGGATCAGTTGCTGAAAAATCTGAAGGCAAATCTTTAAGCTTGTGCCAAGTCCTCTTGTTTTTTCTGACACATTTCTGGCGCATGCCAAAGGGCATCAAGTCAAGCTGGCAGGTGGCCAGTTTCCAGCAAAGGAGTAGGGCTTTAAAAACATGGTGCTTCTTGCTCTGCAATGCTGTGGATTTTGAAGGTTGGTGTGGCAGGCAGGGTTCAAGGAGAAGAAGACTCACTCAGTTACTGAGGATATATAGGCCCTTCCTGTTCTGGTACAGATGGACATCACTTAGAAGTTGCTTTATGCTTCTTCTGTTTTATTCTCTTCTAAATGTGTTTGCTCGTGGCCTTTGTTAGATGCAGGCTGCTTGGCCAATGGGCATTTTGGCAGCTTTCAGCATTATGTGCAATCAAGCATTTATAGATTATACTAAGGACTGAACCTTATTTGCCTTTAACTGTTAATGGTGAAATGTGGTAGCCTGTATTCATTTCTTACTGTTAATACCAGCCAGTCACTGTATGGAGCTCACTCTTAGCTTCACAGGAATTCCCAGTAGGAAAAAGGAGAAATAATTTCACTTAATGGTAAAAAAAAAATTGATAAAGACATTTCATTATGTATTGAATTATTCATTTAGTGAGGTACCTTGCAGAAAGGCTTTTACCACTGCTGTTACTGTGATGGTTCACTTGGAACTGGATTCAATCTGGTTGCATTTAAGACTTTGCTATTTGGAATAGGCATATAAAATCTTTGATCTTGCTTTTATATAGAGTATGATTGTTGTAGCTTTCTCTCAATCACAAAAGGAGCCTGGGATTGTGAATGTGTTTTGCCTGTAAACATCTCTAATTGGCAGTGTTTCAGAATCTGTGAGGATGAATTAAACTTTAAAAAACATAGATTGTGTTGCTTAGCCACATATATTTGTGGCTAAATAATTTTTCATGTATTTGAATGCTTTATGAAAAAGACCAAGTGTGTTTTATGTTAACCTTTTGATCACTGTTACAAATCTGGAACTCTCAGGTTCAGTGATTCTGATTGGTAGTGGCTGTGATAGCAGTGTGTTCTGGGTGGTTGTAGCTCCCTTCCTGAATTTATCAGCCTAAGAGGCAGGGAAGATCATTTGCCCGTGCTTGTGTCCTGGAGGGGTGGAAATCACATAGAGGGAGCAGCAACAGAGAACTGGATTTTAATTGCTACTTAATGCAATTGATTTAATACAAGTGGACTTAGGAGCAGCTGTAGGCTTTTGGTGTGTGTTGCTAAGAGCTATTCCTGTCTGCCAAAGCAGGTGTCCCCTTCTCCTGCTTTAAATAACAGCAGTGAAACCGTGCCTCTCCTCAGGGCTTGCACATCCATTGTAAGAGGAGACTGCAGGGAGCAGCCACTTCTTGTACCTGTTTGTGCTGACTCCCCAGCATGAAATTTGGGCACTTTGTAAATCCATTGTGCTTTGCAGCCCGAGTGCCAATTAACCAATCCTTCTAATGACACACTGCTTTCTTCTCCCTCATCACTCCCATTCTTAATTACACGTTCCACTGTGTGATACCGCAAGTAAATCACTGTCTGGGGTGAAACAATAAAATGTCCAAATTCTCTTTGAAGGCATCGATCCAGGTCGAGGTCCCGTGAGCGCCGGTCCCGATCCAGAGATCGCGGCCGTGGCGGCGGCGGAGGAGGCGGCGGCCGCGAGCGCGACAGGAGGCGGTCAAGGGATCGCGAACGGTCCGGTCGATTCTGAGCCATGCCATTTTTACTGTATGTCTGCTAGAAAGTGTTGTAGTTTGACCAAACAAGTTCATAATGACATTTTTTTTAAAAGATGGGCTTCTGAATAAAAAATTTGTAGTGATACAGTATTCTTTGTGTAACTTGTTTCTTGTGGGGGGAGTCTTTTTAACTGTCATTCCTCTATCTTGACAAATACCTGGATAAGTCTGCCTGAGGGAAAGATGGTAAATGTATTGGAGGAGCGCCAGTTCTGGTTTGGGTTTTTTTAAATTTTATTCGGGTATCATTTGAACTGTTGATGAAAATGTGTGTGTATATAATATAAAATATTATATACATAGTAAAAATAATATACTGCTTAAGAAACAGTTACTCACATAAGTTTCCCTTTTCTGCTATGCTGTCTGCTTATTTAGGTTAGTTTAGGCACATTTAAGAGGAAGGCTGTGCGAAATGCATTTATTTACTGAGTAGAAACGCTTAGTTACAAAAATGTATGTTTGTTTGTTACCAGAAGTCTGTGCTCTGTCTATCAATGTGACTGTGGCATTTACAATAAATCCAATTTCTTGGTGTAAAATCTAAAGCCTATTTTCTAAGCACTCTGGAGTAGTTGAGTTGCTACTCCTAGCTGCCTATTTTCTAAGCACTCTGGCATAGTTGAGTGGCTGCTCCTGGCTGTGCCAGAGTTCATAGTTCAGGTTTTTATAATTCTTGACTAAACTCCTTTCTTTAGCTGGAAAGAAAGTTGCCTAGTGCAGTGTGGAAAAAGATATTATTTTTATTGCAGTGATTCATAATAGGCAGGTGAGGGTTTTGTGAAAAAAAAACCCACCAAAATTATGCTCCATGCAACATAATAGAGAAGTGCTATTGAAGGAAATGCAAGGATCAAAGTCCTTAACAGACATTTTTTTCTAATCTATGCTCTCTCACCTGTCATTTAATAAAAAGCATTTTGTTAGCATTTGAGGTCATAGAAAACTAATTGGATGCTAGTGGAAAATAAATCTTATTTCCACCTTTCTGATGGTCTGGAGTGTGATGAAAGCTAATGGACAGATGGCAGTTCCTTCACAAATACTTTTTTTTGAGCTCAAATTGCTCAATCACTGAACATTGTAGGTTGTGTCCCAAAGCATTAAAGCTCCAGTGGAAATGTTGGCATTCTGAGAGATAGTTTGTACCTGTCTCTCAGACAGGTTGACTTGCAGTTTCACCTCATTCATGTCTGCTTTTATTCGAAGTGTAATGTAGCAAGAAGTTTTGGTCATTGACCATATTTCTTCAAAATAGAACTGTGTGTACACAAAGCTACGCAGTAAACTACAGCTTTCCAGTGGGGGAGAGAATTTGCTAGAGCTTCCTTAGTTCTGAGCTAGATAACTTGCTAAATGATAAATCTCCTTGGTGATTCTTATTTAAAAAATGGAAATAGGATATGAGTGCATCACATTGTCAGATGATTAACAAACCAGCTTCTTTCTGCCTCTTAAGTATAGACCATTTTTCTCACTGGAAATTGGAAAACAAAACTATCAAAAATTAAGCTTTTCTAAATTAATCTGCTTTGCTTCTTAAACTAAATCCTTGTATCAGTTCAGTTTGAATTTTTCTTGTTCCCACTGGATGGTTTGGCTAACCAGACTTTGGAACTTGGTGTGCCAGGACCCTTTTAGAAGAAATGTCACTCAAGCAGTGAAGCCCATCTCCACATGATGTTTTGTTGTAAGTACATAAATCAAATGATGCTTTACTGGAAGAAATTGAGCAGTGCCTGGCATTAAATGACTGAGATGAAATGTATTTCTGCTGGGCATTAGGAATTTCACATTGATAATTTAGTTCTTAGAGTTTACAGGATATTAATCCAGTTTCATATTTCTCATAAATGAGATTCAGGATTATTGGTGAGCTAATTTAAATCTCAAACTACAAAAGGTGAGGATAGTTTTTGGTTTTTAAACAGTATCTAATACAATGTGGATAGTATTTAAAAGGTTTAAGATTTGCTCTATAAAGCTAGTTTAAAAGTTAGTTGTTCTATAAAGTTAGTTTAAAACAAGTACAGATGTGTCCCTGTAATGGCTTTAATCAGTTTATCTAAATCCTGTTTCACTGCAGGTATATTTTTGCATGAATTGATAGTGGAAGGTGGATTTTTCTGTCTCCCCTAATACAATTTTACTGAAGAAAGCATTCTAGAATTCTACCAAATGTATAATTTTGTGATCTGATTGCACAGTTGCCCAAAAATTCCCCAAGTAACTGGAATATGTTGGAATGGGCACTGAAAGCAGTGGATTTTACTGGATACTCTAATGGGTGTCTAGTGGCAGCATTCAGCATATGAACTAAGCTCATGGCATATCTTGTTAGGTTCTCCTTTTGAGACTGTGCTACCAGTAAAATTCATCAGATTTGAAATTTAAACTGCACCAATTTGGTTAAACATTTACACCAAGTGTTCGTTCACCAATACAAACCAAGTGGAAATCCTACCTCCCCCTCCTCTTGTTGCCCACAATGTCTTTAAGATTTGGTTTTTTCCCCCTCCTCCCCAAGGTTCTTAGTTCTCAAATATTTCATTGTTGACTCTTCTGTTGAACAGTGGATCTTAATTTATGGAATTCCTTTACCTCAAATAAGTGACAGCATACAGGATTTTCTGAAGTCTGAGTGAATTAGGTTGAAACTGTTAATCCCAAGTGGCTTTGTATTTGGCTCTTATTCTGTGAAAATGCTGCTTGTCCATGAATATGATGTATATTGAGACTGTAAAACCAAATGGAGAAAACTTGTTCAAAATAAAGCCTTTTTTTTATAAGAATCTGACAAAAATTATCCCTTTCCTTTAAATTGGATGCCGCTCTCTAAATATCTAGTGAGGACAGACTAAAGTATTAAATTCTTATATCTTAAGCTATTTTTTTGAGCAATTCTTTGCCTTCTGTTTTTCAGAGCTGGTGAACCATGTCTTCAGCTAAAATAACCACAGGCTCTCCATATTGACAAGATCAAGTTGGATTTTAAGAGTGCAGCTTGGGGTTAGGAGTTGGGGAGGGTTGGTTTGGGTTCTTTCAATTGATAAAGCTTTTGGTAAGGCTGTTAAGGTTAGGAAGAACCTGCAAATTGCTGTTGTGTTCTGCAGAGGACAAGAAAGGTCATTTTTACAGAAGGAATGTGTTCAATTGAAAAATTAGGTAATCAAAGGGGGTCATGACATTTTAAAAATTATTCTTCCTGGTGTTGCATCATCCAGGCTGCAAAATTTTGGGTGTTAATGATTGTTAACATCAGCACTTCAAACTGCATCTGTTGTCTTTAATACATTAGAAGTGAAACTACTTTTATGGCAGCTGTGGGTAAATAATTTCATTTTCCAGACACTGCTGTACTGAAGATTCCCTAAAAACAGTCCTGGTGAGGAAAAAGTTCCAGCTGAAAAGCAGAGCTGTGTTGGTGTTTTCTTTTTAGCTGGTAAGGAAGTAATGGCTAAGTGGCAAGGCTGTCACAGGAGAGAATATTTGTTGCTGCATTTATCACTTACTGCAAGGCTGGACTGAGCTGTGTTACTGTGCAGTCTTACCCTGGAGCAAATGGATTTCAGTTTTAAAAAATACCAAAATTGCATCTGGATGTCTGTAGGAAAAAATTAATGTGTCTTCACGTTGAATTCATACCTGGTGCTTTCTAAAGCCATCCACAAATATTTCAGAATTCATCCAATTAGTTGTTTTTTTATGAAGGATGGAATAATTTGAATTGGAAGGGACCTTAATGACCATCATGTCCCCCCCTTCCAGCCTTGTCCTGAACACTTCCAGGGGCAGGGAGTGCACAACTTTTCTGGGCAGCCCCTGTGGCACTGTCAGTGGTGAGAGTGTCTCCAAATTGTTCCTATATTTTGTGATTTTCATCGTGTTAAATGCACTCGTATAAAAATTCAGCAAGTCTCCTCAGCTATGTAGACAGTCCCTCCTTGTCAGCAATGTGCTCATCAGCCAAATACTACTGATCTCGTTAACATTTCATGTTTCATTTTTAACAAAATCATAACCTTAGCCTAAGGAGCCACGAGCAAGAGGCCAGCACAGTCCCACTCTGCAGCCCTGTGGTTCTTCAGCAGCAGATCTGCTTTAGCAGGTCCCTGTTTCCCTGCTGATGGTTCCTCCCAGGAGTGGAGTTAATTCAATTGATCTCAAGTTTCAGCTGTGAATGGGATGTGTGGGATTGGGTGGAACGGTGGCAGCCGAGAGCCCAGGGCAGCTGCCAGCTCTGGTAACCAGCGGCTCCTTTGAGGTATCAAAGGCTGGAGGGGGCAGGGTGTGCTTATCTCTGATTATCTCTGTTCAGATGCAAGCGCCGACTTGGTGCTCTGCTAAGCATCGAACCCGGTACTTCTGCATAATTTGTGTTGTTGGGTGTTTGCTTTCCAAGATTGTTTTTACAGGACAGCTGCTGAAGGGGTGGGATGTGAGTGAGGGGTGGGCAGCAGCCTGTGTGTGGCTGCCCCTTTGATCCAAGTGCCTTAACAGCATTCTTGGAGCTGTTTTTCCTAGGAAGAGATCATTACTGTGATCAGGTGTTCCTATGGGACAAACCCGTGTGTTAATGACAAAGGTCTGCAGAACATTGTTTTCCCAAGCATTGTGGGGCTCTTCAGCTCTGCACTTCCATGACTGCACGTGTAGTTAAGTCTGGAGGAAAAAAATAATTTCTGCTCTGATTGAACAGTGAGACAAAGCGGGGAGAAAGGGAGCAATGGAGTCTCCCTGGCTCCTTGTTTTTCAGGGAAAAGCCTTTAGTCTGCCAGGCTGTGCCCTGCTGTGCTTTTGCCAGCACCTGGCTTCATTTCAAGTCTTGCTACCTATTCAGCTGAATATTGGATGTGTTTCAGATCCTTCTCACTGTCTTCCTGGAGCTGTCTGGGATTCTGGCCAGGCACAGGGAGGGAGGGAGGAGCTGCTCCCACTGCAGGCTCTGCACCAGCCTGCTCCTGGGCCCGGGGGCTGGGGAGAGAGCCAAGGGGAACCACTGCTCCTCCCTTCTCTGCCACCCATTTCCTTGAGAGCAAATGCTGCTCCTGTCCTAGAGAGAAATGAGAGAGAACCTCATGGATCAAAACAGTCCTGCATCTTCCATCATCCTTTGCCTTCCTCTTCAGTGAACATGCAAAATGTTTGCTCTTGTAGGAAAAAAGGTCCTGGAAAGAGGAGTTGATAAAGGGACTCCAGGACGTGAAGAATTTCTGGGCAAAGCACCAGTGGAGAGTGAGCAGCCAGCCCTCACTGCCTTGGAATTGCATGCAACATTAATTATTGCAGTGCTGGACTGGAGATGGGCGAGGGAAGGTCCAAAGTCTCACCAGAATCTCACCAAGTAACAGTCTCGTTAATGTCTGGGCCATTTTTTCATTCTGCAAGGCTTTAACTTGTTATATTTTACCCTTTCATGACCACAACAAAGAGACATTTAACTGCCTTCCTTGCTCAGTCTCCTAGGAGGCCAGCTCTGGGATTCTCAAGCACATGCGTGGTGGCAGCTGTTACACCTCACTGAAAAAACATCTTCAGCAAAGGGAATAGACCTGCAGTGCAGAGCAAGCAGCAAATATATCCCCTTGTAGTACTTGCAGCTGATTTGAGCAAGGTTTCTGACAGTCTGGTTTCCCTTCTCTGACAACTTCACTTCTTTCACTCTTTACTCCTGGCTCATATTTCTCTCTACAACTTCTCGTGTTCCCCAGGCCACGTCACACATGGCCCACGTCACTCCAGGTGGGACAGGTACCTCCCCAGAGCACGTGGGTGCTGGGAGTGCCATGTGTCCTGCAGCCTGGATCCCTGTTTGCTTAACCCTGTATGGTGTTTGCTTTTTACACAACACCAGGGCCTTGTTGACTCACATTGAGCCTGCCTGCCACTGTAGTCATCCCTTCCACTCCACACAATTCCTGGCCAGGTAATGGCCACTCAAGCAGATTATTCCTTCTGCCTGGCTGCAAAATTTAGCACTTGCCCTTATCAGCCACCTTCCTCTTTTGCTTTCTCTTCTGATTTCTCCTGTCTGCCAAATATCATTTTGAAATATGATTCTGTCCAAACTGTGGCTTATCCCATGCAGTTAAAATAAGGAATGATTCTTTTTGCACTGTGTTTTCCTCCATTTACATAAAAACATTTCCATGAACTTGTGCAATAGGCTTCTGCTCTCCCTTCCCAAAAGGGCTCTGGGTACCACCAAAGCTCCATTGGTTCTTTTGGTGACTTCATCTGCTGCTCATAAAAAGCCTCCTCCACTTGATCTCCTCCTTCAGTGATCTTGCCACAACAGGATTTACCTTTTCTCCCCCTCTCTTTGATCACTGACTGTGCTTCTCCAAGGGGTTCCTCTTCTTGACCTTTCAGTCTTCTCATGTCTATTCATCACTGATACAAAAAAACATCATTCACTGCTTACCTAAAAAAGCTGTTTATATCCATGTTAATATTCCAGCTGCTGTCACTTCACTGCTAAACTGATCAGATGATAATTCTGCTTTTATACCAACTCTCACTGCACCTCCTCTTGTCCCTTGCAAGAGAAAAAACTCAATCACTGCCAGATCTCAGGAAATGGTTAAGTGGCTCTCCTTATGAAATTGGTGCTGATTTATGGGAATTATTCTCAAGGCTGGGATGAGGAGTGATCTGCATCCCACTGATTGAGCTAAGCCCTAATGGAGCAAATTAGTGCTGTGCATTAATTCCCAGTCACCATGATTGATTTTAATGGCTTTAATGCCAATGGCACAGTGTGGGTTGGTGTTGCTGTGGAGATCTTTTAAATCAGTTTACACCAAAACTCCCTTGTAGTGGAGAGAGACTTTCCAGAAGAGCATGTAGTGACAGGACAATGGGGAATGGCCTTAAGCTGGAAGAGGGCAGGATTAGATTGGATATCAGGAAGAAATTGTTCCCTGTGAGAGTGGGCAGGCCCTGGCACAGGTTGCCCACAGAATCTGTGGCTGCTCCATCCCTGGAAGTGTTCCAGGTCAGGCTGTCTGGGGCTCTGAGCAACCTGGGAGAGTGGAAGGTGTCCCTGCATGTGGGAGGGAGGTTGGAACTAAGACTTTCTTTAAGTTCCCTTCCAACCCAAACCATTCTTCACCTGGATGCTGCCTTGGTGAAGGAAATTGAATCTTGAGTGCAGAGCTGTGTTGCAATTACAAATCCCTCTAATTTGCCTCACACATCGTGTTCAGATAGTTTCCAACGTACTTGGAGCTGTCACTTGGTCTTACAAGTTTCTCTGAGGTGTTTGTCTTACATCTCTCAGGATCTGGCACATCCATCTGTGCTGGCAGTTCCACACCTCGACACCCATCTGCTGAAGCTGCAGTGGTTGCTGCAAGGCTGGCACTTCTCCAGGCACAGCAGCTGACTCCAGTGCCAGAACCCAGGACATCCCTCTGGCTGTCCAGAGCAGCCCAGACCCCTGCCAGGGGCTCAGAGACCTTGGCACAGAGCCCAAGGTACCTGTGGGTTTGATTATGACCCATGGAGCAAATTACCAACCTTATATGAAGATCTGCAAGCCATGACTGTTAAGTACAATAATAATAAATTTATCATAGGGTGAAAAAGTAGATTTTTGGGGATTTTTCATAAAAGATGTCTGCAACAGGTGTGGATATCCCTCCTTGGCTACTCCTGTAGTTTTGCATAAGAAGCATTCACAGAAGTGGTACAAAACTTCTGTGTAATTAACAATCTGTTTAAACCACTAAAAAGCTGTACATACCTCTGTGAAAAACACATGTTAAAGGCAAAAGAAACCCAAAACTCTTTTTTTCCCTTGCAGCCACTCTGTGCCATCCCATAATTTATCTGCACCAGATAAATTGTGTCTGCAAACCACAATCTTATTCCACATGTTTTTCCAACTGATGTTTTACCAGTGAGGCCAAGGGTTACTTGTGCCAATGTCACTTTATAGCATATTTCAGATGCAGTTAATTAAGCAAACTATGATTTGGAGTAAATAATTGTTGTGTTTAAGAACACTATTTTCTAGTAAACTCTTCTGTAGTAAAATTAGAATATGGAGGGTAGGGAAAAAGCAGTGTCATTTCAATCAGAAATTGTATTTTGATGATCCTTGTGGGTCCCTTAAACTCAGAATTTTCTGTGACTGTCATTCTGTAATTTGTCATTGATGTGAATTTTTCTCTGCAAGTTGTGAATTTTTAACAATGTAATGCGACAGCTGCTTCAGTGTCTCTATCTATAGCAAATATAAAATATCTGGCTCTTCTCTTGATTTGTTTTTAATTGCTCAATGTTTTTGCTGCATTTTTTTCATAAATTTCACCCTACATTCTAATCATGCTCCATTTTCTTACCAGAGAGACAAACCCTTGACTTTTTAATGCTGAAACTGGTCCCTCAGCTTTAGACCAGTCACATCCATTTGGAAAGTCTTTTCTGTCATTTTTACCACTTGATTAAAACATCCTATTTCTTATTTTTCCTGTTCCTACAGCATGCAATATTCTCCAAATAGCTCCATATAATGTATACCATGTGCAGATGGAGACATGCAGCTGTCTCAACTCCTACCATGGCCTGAAACACAAGGAACATTTCAGGGTGAATCTCATGTCCTAAAATAAACTACCTTGAACTGCTTTTCTCTGTATTGGTACTTTTTATAGATACAGAAGAAATTGCTGCTTGGACTTTGCAGAGCCACAGGCTGCATTCTTGAGGAGCTTCTCTTTGGTAAGGCCTTTCAGTATCTTCTGCTTTCATGCAAGGATTTCTGTGGTTTTGTTTGTTTGGTTTGGGGGTTTTTTTGTCTTGTTTTGGTTTTTTAAACTTTCTGAATAATCTAGAGCAACGTTTTAAGAATTACTGTGAGATAATTGGCATGGAGTGTATTAAATTCACCTGCACCCTGAGTTCCAAACCATCAAGCCCTGTTCACAAAAGTGAGGATGGAGCTGTTGTGACACTGAATAACTCATGGTCACATTCTCACAATGGCCTTAGGCTGAAGGAAGGCAGGGTTTCAATACAAATTAGGAAGAAATTCTTTACTGTGAGGGTTGTGAGGAACGGGCACAGGGTTCCTGAAGGTGTGGCTGCCCCTGGATCCCTGGAAGTGTGTAAGACCAGGCTGGATGTGGCTCTGATCAATCTGGAAGGTGTCCCTGCCCATGACAGGGGGGTGGAACAGGATGGTCATTCACTCCCTTGCAACCCAAACCATTCCATGATTCACCAGGCTTCCTGCCCTGCCTGCTCCTCTCTCCCACCTTGCTGATCTGGGCAATGCCTGCACAACCCCATGGCCTTTTTAGGAGAGCAGCTCACTGCTGTCCCAGCATGAAGCCCCTCACAGACCCCTCAGGTGCAGTGGGAATTGCCTCCAAACCAGACAAACAGCCACTGCCACAGGCTGTATGATGGTGTTTGCAGGGGTCCCAGGATGAGGGAAGAGATGAGGCTCTGACTCCATGTTTTAGAAGGCTGATTTATTATTTTATGATAAATATATCATATTAAAACTATACTAAAAGAATAGAAGAAAGGATTTCATCAGAAGGCTAGCTAAGAATAGAAAAAGAAGGAATGAATAACAAAGGCTTGTGACTGATGGAGACAGTCTGGACAGCTGGGCTGTGATTGGCCATTAATTAGAAACAACCAGCATGGGCCAATCACAGATGCACCTGTTGCATTCCACAGCAGCAGATAATCATTGTTTACATTTTGTTCCTGAGGCCTTTCAGCTTCTCAGGAGAAAAAATCCTAAGGAAAAGATTTTCCATAAAACATGTCTGTGACACAGGCTGTGCTCAGGAGCCACTGGCAGCCACACCTCTGTCCCCACTATGGCCTTGGGGACATGAATAAAACATCTTCCAAGGTGCCTTGGCAGAGCCCTTTCTCCAGGGTCACAGGATCAGTTAGGTTGGAAAACACCTCTGAGGTCATCAAGTCCAACCTTTGAGTGATCTCCACCATGTCAACTAGATCATGGCACTGAGTGACACATCCAGTCTGTCCAGGGACAGTGACCACCATGCCCTTGGCAGCCATTCCAATGTCTCATGCCCTGTTGTGTGAAGAACTTCTTCCTAATGTCCACCCTGAACCTCCCTTCCTGCAGCTTCAGGCCATTTTCTCCTGTCCTGTTGCTGTTTGCCTGGCAGAAGAGGCTGACTCCCCTCTGGGTACAGCCTGCCAGGGAGCTGTAGAGAGTGACAAGATCATCCCTGAGCCTTCTGTTCTCCAGGCTAAACACCCCCAGCTCCCTCAGCCGCTCCTCCTGCTCCCGACCCTTCACCAGATTCCTCACCCTTCTCTGGACACACTCCATCACCCGACTGTCCTCCCTGAACCGAGGTGACCAGAACTGGACACACTCTCTGGAGGCCCTGTGGGTAAACCCTGGGTGTTTCCCCTGGGTTTCCCTCGGTGATCCGGCCGGACATTGCCAGACATCCCCGGACATTTGCAGATGCTGTCGGGACATCCCCGGACACTGCCGGACATCCTCAGATATTGTCGGACATCCACGGACATTGCCGGACATCCCCACATCTCCGGACATCGTCGGACATCCCCGGACACTGCCGGACATCCCCGGGCGCTCCGGCCCAGCGCACTGCGCTCCCATTGGCTGGCTCGGAGTCGCCAACGCCCCCGCATTGTCCAATCAGCGCTCGCCGCGCCTCTCCCGCCCCTCCGGGGAGCGGCGGGGGCGGGGCCAGGGTGCGCGGGGGCGGGGCCGCGGCTCGCGGGCTCCTCTTAAACCCCGCGCATCCCCCCCACGCCTTCATCTTCCTCTTCCTCCTCATCATTATCGTAATCATCCATCATCCTCATCCTCCTCACAGGCTCCATCCCCGCCGTCCCCACAGCGGCGGTGTCCTGGGCAAGGTGCGGATCGCGCGGGTGAGGTGGCGGCCGGGGCGGGTCCGGCGCATCCCGGTGGCCACAGGTTGCATCATCCGCGGGAGCGGGATGTGGGGGCTGAGAGCCGGGGGTGGCCGTGCCCCACATCCCGGAGGGGATGGATGGGGCATGGAGGGCTTCAGCGGAGTGCTCGCAGAGGCTGCGGAGGCTCCCTGGGTGAGGATATTCCAGAACCGTCTGGATGCCGTCCCATGCCATGTGCTCCGGGATGGCCGTGCTGGAGCAGGGAGCTCGGACCAGCTGCAGCACTGTGGTGCCTCCCAGCCTGACCCGTCTGTGGTTCTGTGCTGCGTTTCTCTTTCGGTTTTGCAGTGGAGGAAGCGGCAGCTGCAGCCGGGGAGCCCCGGGCGGTGCTGGCTCCGCTGCGGGGCCCGGGACGGTGCCTGGAGCAGAGATGGGCTCTCGGCTTTTCTGCAGTCTCACGGGGTGACTTTGTGCCTTTTGGGTTTCTCTCGGGGTTTGGCACCTGGTCTTGGCTCGCTGCCCATTGTTCTCGTGAGTGCCATGAGGTTCTCCTGCAAGGTTTGCTTGGCTGATGAGCTGGACCATGGAGCTTATTTTTTACGTTTGATTTCATCTATTCCCCCTCCCCAACTGGGAGGGATCTAAACGTGGCTAGGACCTGAGGGAGCTGTTCAGTAGCAGTCATTTGGTCATCCATATTTATCTATAATATACCGAGAATATACTGGGAAAATATATTTATAATATACTGAGAAAATATATTTATCTATAATATACTGAGAAAACTTTCCCAATATATTAATAACCCTCCTGGTGTCTCGGAGCAGCTGTAACTTGAAAGACGGGTGATTCTTCTGCTCCTGGTTGAGTATCCAGTCTGCCGTGTATCTCTGTGCTCCCAAAGCCTCTGGCCACTGAGGTTTTGGGGCTCTGGGCCCTGTTCCAGCAGCGTTGCTCACTCTGCTCGCCCTTGCCAGGGGTTTGTTTGCTGATCCGAGGTGGTTCCGCAACGCTTGCGCTGTGTGGAGGCGGAAAAACACCGAGTGTGGAGGCAGGGGAGCGTGGGGATCCTCTGTGGGACAGGGAAGGGCATTCCTGGAGAGCTTAGAGCCTGCTGCTTCCTTTCTGCTCAGATCACCACTGGTGAGGTGGGGTCTGGGGGTATTTGCACTGAGCATCCTTGTCCAGAGCAGCTGGTGGCCCTTGGTGCCCTGTGTGTGAGTCCCCAGCTGCCCTGCCATGCCCTTGTGTGAGTCCCCTTGGTGCCCTGCCATGCCCTCTCTGTGTCAGTCCCCAGCTGCCCTGAAGCCAGAGCCTGTTTCTAACGAGGTGGTGGCAGCCAGAGGCAGGACAGACACATGTCCTGCATGTGCAGGCTCAGGGACTGAGGTGGCACTGGCAGCACAGCAGCCTGTGGTGGCTGGCATGGGCTGGCCCTGGCTGCTGGCCTGGAGATCCTGCTAAAAACACAGGAGCCAGGCACACAGCAGTGCTGTGCTCTGAGAATCCTGCTAAAACCACAAGAATTGGGCAAACAGCAGTGCTGTGCTCTGGGGATCCTGCTAAAAACACAGGAGCCAGGCACACAGCAGTGTGGGCCTTGCCCATGAGGCTTTCTGGATCTCATCCTTTTGTCCCACTCCCCTTTGAGACTTAGGTTGAAGTGGTTTTGTAAATTCTCTTTCTGATTAATTTTGCTAATCCTGCTAAAAAGACAGGAATTGGGCACACAGCAGTGCTGTGCTTTGGGGATCCTGCTACAAGCTCCACAGAGTGATGGCAGCTGGTCTTTCCCACCAAATATTCATCAGCCAAAAGCTGCTTTCCTGCCCAGCTCTGTGCCAGCCTTTATCAGAGATCTCAGGGCCAGCAAAACCTGTGGAGCCTTGCAGGAGGCAGCACAGTGCTGGGGAAGAGGTGCTGTGCTTCTGCCTGTCTTACAGAGCACATCAAAAACTGAGAGCAGCTCCCTCTTTTTGTGATGCTGAGCAAGATATTTAATTTCTGAGCATGGAATCCTCCTGTCCCTGAGCTTGGGCTGGGCAGATCAAGAGCCCTGCTGCAGTGCTGGTCCATCTCTGTGTGCTCAGGAGGGAACTAGAAGGGAGGAAATACTGAAAGCTTCTGATTGCAGCTGGTAGAAACACAGATAAGGTATTTTCCAGGCTTTTCTCTGGTGCTGCAGTACTCCTGAGACATCAGGAGAGTTATCAGTGAGTCCAGGCAGGGTGAGCTCAGGAGATGGAGCTGTCAGACACCTGTGTGAGGGCTGCAGGCTCAGCTTCCCTTCCCTGGGGCACAGCAAACTGAACACTCCCCTCTTCTCTCTGGCTGGTTTCTAAAATAACAATTGCCACAGCAGTGGGAATTGCTTTGCTGCCAGAGTTTGATCTTCGCAGTGCTACAGAGGTGAGGGCATTAAAGAGCTGCCCCTTTCCTTCCAGAAAGTTCTGAGTGTGCCAGTCTGGCTTTTGAAGAGCCAGACCATGATCATGGAGAGGATGTGCATGTTCTCACCTGCTCTGCAGGAGAAAATGGTAATAAGGCTTGGGGTTCTTGAAGGATCTCTTCCTAGAGCCAGATGTTAATTCAGGTTGCTTCAGGTCACTTGATATCTCCTGGCACAGGAGGGATGGCTGCTCCTGGGGAAGTGACAAGGACACACACACACTCACAGAGAAACCACAGCAGCAAAACAACCCAAATGTTTGCCTTTCTCCTTAATCTGTTTGAAACAAAGTAAAAATTCTCCAGAGTAGAAATCCATTTTGATTTAAGTGAAATGTACATCTGTAAGTCTGTAGTTTGCAAACATAGCTGTTTAGCCTGACTGCAAAAGCCTAAATCAGAGAAACTGCTTCAGGGAAAGACAGAAATAAAAAAAGAAACAAGAAGTGATGAAAAGAAACAGAAAGACTGCTGTGAGAGCAGGTCAACCTGGCCTAAGAATTCTTTCTGGTAAAGAAGAACTAGAAAAAAATGTCATGCAAAATTTGTAAAAATGAATATGTGTGAACCTATTGTGAAATTGTATGCACATGGATTTGAGAAGAAGATAAAAAAAGCCTAAAGTTAATTCCCAGAAGTAGGCATGTCTTTTAAAGAGAGCAATCTCCACATGTGTCCAGCGCTGTAATAAACATACCAGCTTTACAACTTTCACAAAGTTGTAGAATTTTTAGTTACCTCTGCAAAACATATTCCAGCTGTGGTCTTCCCAAAGGCTGGATGGTTACATACAAACACACCCTGTGGTGCTCGGGCTGAGCAGAACAACTGTTCTGCAGTGCTTTATTTGTACCTGCTTGACACCACCAAGTTTCCCTTTCTCATGTGCAGCAGAGAGAGGGATGGGATGCAGGAATTCTGTCTCATCCCAGCCTGAGCAGCATTTCACTGTGGTTCAGCTCTCACACAGCTCCATCCCTGCTCCAGGCCAGGCTCAGCTCGTTTGCTGCTGCTCAGGGGATGTTTGAGCAGTGCTGAGAGCACACACTGTGCACAGCCATGGGAACTGCAGCTCCCGACTCACCTGGGCACTGGGTTCAGCTCAGGATTCATTTCAGTCACTGGCCCTCAGTCCTGTTCTTGAGGAGCTGAGAATTTAGGTCTTGGCTCCCCTGTGAAATTGGACCCAGGGATGTGAGCCTTGCCCATGAGGCTCTCTGGATCTCATCCCTCTGTCCCACTCACTCCCCTTTGTGACTTAGCTTTAAGTGGCTTTGTAAATTCTCTTTCTGAGTAATTATTCTTTTTTTTTTTTTTTTTTTTTTTTTTTTTGCCTTGTGTGATCTTGGACCACAAGCCCTGTGAGGAACGTTTGAAGGAGCTGGGGTTGTTTAGCCTGGAGAAGAGGAGGCTCGGAGGTGACCTTATTGCTGTCTACACCTTCCTGAAGGGAGGCAGCAGACAGGTGGGGTTGGTCTCTGACAGAACCAGAGGACACAGGCTCAAGCTACATCAGGGAAGGGATAGGTTGGATATTAGGAAGAAATCTTTCACCGAAAGAATAATAAAGTACTGGAATGCTCCTCCCAGGGAGGGGTAGAATCACCATCTCTGGATGTGTTTAAAAAAAGCCTGGACATGGCACTTGGTGCTATAATCTGGTTGAGGTGTTAGGGCATAGCTTGGACTCGATGATCTCAGAGGTCTCTTCCAACCTCATTATTCTGTGATTCTGTGCTCTGCAGATGTAATGGCAGGAGCTAGTCAGGCTTTTCTAGTTAGACTCTACCCACATCCCCTAGTGGTTATGGGAGTGCTCCCCTTTAGAGGAAAATTAAATTCAGGCTGGCAGATTTATTTTTCCTAAAGATGAGCAGCTCTTCCTGCAGCTTATCATTTCCCTTGGCCTCTGCTGGGCAGTGTTCAGCTGCAGAAGCAGAGTTGCCATCCTCCTGTCCTGATTCCCCCCAAAAATGCTATTTTGGGCCTGTAGGGAGGATCAGGATGGGGATTTGGATGTCCTAGACCACCTCTGACCCCGTTTTTCTGAATTTGTGTCCCCTAGGGCTGTAAGAAATGAATTATGTTGCTTAAGGTTTGTATTTGGTGACAGGATTTTTAGCTTTTTGTCTCCTTATTTTTGTTCAGAGTTGAAGCCTCGTTATTGAAGGTTTGATCAAACATCAAGTATTGCCATTATGAAAATATGAGAGAATCTCACAGCTTATTTGAAGGAAATAAACACAGCTTTTTCTCAGTTTCTGCTGTTCAAGAAGTAATGGGAGTTGCTGTTATTAAATTTTTTTTTTGCCTTACAATAAAGGAAATGAGATGCTATTGCTTTGCCCAGTCCAAAAGGCAGCTTTTTGAGAGCCACGTTGATTTCTTTCCTGCCGTCAATACAAAGAACAAATACTGTAACCCTCTTAATATTTGTTTTTTATTGCAATGAATTCCTCCCTCTTTCATCTCAGTTTTTGGACACTCTTGCAATCCACTGAGATCTGGTGTTTTAAAGCTTTTAAAGGTTTTGTGCTCTTATTTTATGATAACTTGGAAGCAGAACAAAATTTTCAGTCTCCTGTTTCTAAACCCTTGCTGCTTTTCTCCTGTGTTTTGAAATTATTTGACCCTTTGGCAGCAAGGCCCCTTTTTAGCTGGACTTGGTCAATATTGTCAGTGTTACCTGTGGCGCAGGCTCTCACTCTCTGTGTCCATGTGTTTCATGCCAACCTTGAAAATCCTCCAGTACTTTTCCTTTCCCAAAAAAACCCCAGTGATACTCTGGACTGTGAACCTGAGCATCCTAGAAAGAGAAATGAGGGCAGGGTTTCAATCTGGAACTGGGAGTGTGAAAAACGCCAAACACTTGTTTTTAAAATTTTAAAAGTTTAATAGTAATAAAATGGTTATAAAAATAGTAATACAGTTAGAGTAATGATAATTTGGACAATTTGGATTAGGGCAATATGAGACAATAAATACAAAGAGTTATGGACATCCAGGTACCTTTTTCTGGGCAGCACAAGCCCGATAAAGGACACCCATTAACAGAGGATTAACCCTTAAAAACAACAGCCTGTTGCATATTCATACACCTCATCCATGATGCATAAATTCCATTCAAACACAGGATTCTGTCTGGTCAGTGTCAGCTTCTTCCTCTGAATCCTGGTGGTGTCTTCGAGGCAGGAAGAAGTTCATTTCTTCTGATAGTGGAGCAATAAATTCTCTTTCTCTGAAAGATTCAGGTGTCCTGTGACTGATATCTCAGTGCGAGTCCTTTCTTTAAAAAAGTATCCTACATAGCATAGTTTCTACTTTAACATTTTTTATAACCTAAAACTATATTTAACACACTACTTAAGAGAATTAATACAGCATTACTTTCTAACACAACACATATAATATTCATTTTAATATTTGCAAAAAGCCAATCATAAAATACATGCATTTTTCACTGGAGTGAGCTGATTTCTGGTGGCAAAGACAGGTTGGTGTTAGATTTTGTGTATTTATGGGATCTGTGCTTTTTTAGACTGGTGTCTGTCATTCTAATCCTGGTCAGCAGTCTATGGCAGGTTATAATCCATCTATTACAGGTTGTAATCCATCTTGGCTCACGTATTAACTGATCAAATAGAATTGTATCATTTTGGTAGCATGGAAATATTTTTGTTGAGGGAAAATTACTTCAAGTCTTAGTCTGGAAAGTTGATATTTTCAGAGGTTTTTGGGTTTGTTTCCCCTAGAGGAGAGCAGTTTAAATGCTTTAAGCATTGCAGTGCTCAAGGCAGCAGTGGTTAGTGGCCTGAGTTAACTTGCAGGATCAAATACTGAATTTCACTGATGCTGTGATCCAGATTTTTTTTCCAGTTTTCTCAACTGTGTGAGATCTTAAATATGTGTTTTGTGTACCTCTGCCAGGAGGATGAGGCCAGGGACCCTTTCCAGCAAAATTCAGTAATGGAAAGAGCTGAACCTTGCTGCAAAACAGTGATGAAGAAAACAAATATGAGGGGAAAACACCTCATGCTTTCCAAGGTTTCAGCCAGATTTTTGTTTTTAATTGATAGGGAGCTGCCAGGCTCTGTGAACAACTGGTAGGAGAAATGAATTTAGTATTTTGTGTTTACTAATTTCTGGAGCTAAAAGCATGAATTGTTTGCTGTGTGTGTTTTATGCAGCACCACTGAAGCTGTGCATGAACACTAATTAATTTTGGGTAGGAACTTGTGAGATTTTACTCTCCTTGAGGGTGGAGAGGCCTCTGTTCCCGGATAAATCCTTTTCCAAAGTTGTGTACAGGGTCTTTTGGGGACAGCACCATGAAGAACTGTACTGAACAAACTGTATTTCCTGTGAACGCAAGTATTTCCTATTACTTTTTGTGGCTTTCAAGCTCCTGGAGTTGCAGAAGGTCTGATAAAGATGTTTTGTGCTTACTGTGGAGGACAGGGCAGAGGGAAGATTAATAATGCAGGAGGGACAGGGTCAGGGCACCCTCCGTCAATCCTGCACAATTCCTCTGCTGCTTGGTTTATTTTTAATCCTATTTATAGAAGTCATCTTCACTTTCTTTTGCAGCTTCCTTTTTTTCCCCCCTATGAAAAAGATGTGTGTGTTTTGCCCCTGTGAGAGAGTTTCCTGATAGTTTTTTTTTCTTCTAACTTGTATGATCTGCAGCTTTGAAGAGAACTCCAGTCTTGTGACCCACAGCGGTTCTTCTCCTGAAGAAAATCCAGTTTTCTGTGCCACCACCCCCACCAAAAACCATGGAGAAGTTTGTATCAGAAAAGCCTGTTCCTGTCTCTAAGGTACTCACAGCTCTTTGGGGAATACTTGTTTCTTAATCAGGCTAAGCAATGTTTCTTATCAAGACAATTAATTTATTTACCTATATATATGTGTGTGTAAAAAATATTGCCTCAATTATCTGGTTTGTTCCTTACTTGTTATATCTAAAGGCTGGCTTTCCAAAATGTTGTTTCAGAATCATAAAATGTGTTGTAATAACTGAAGCAGAGCCCAGGAGAGCTCTGGAAAGTTCTGGATTTCCCCACCCCATTCAAGGGATTAATAAATAAAAATAAATAAAATAAACTGAAGGGATTAATGCTGGGAGTACTGGAGTGAAAGTGCAGGCTGAACAAGGGGAGAAATTTCCATTTTTATATTTTTTTCCATTTTTCTCTTTGGCTGGAGAACTTTCCAGGGCAGGGCCAAGCCCAGGAGGTTTCAAGGCCAGGTTGGACAGGGCTCTGAGCTGGAGGAAGGAATTGCTGAAACCTTTCTGTGAGAGTTCTCTGTGACCACTCAGCCATGCAGAGCCCTCTGGCACAGATTTCTAATGAGTCACCAAGCAGCCTCCCTGTGTTCCAGTCTGCTTGGAGTGGGGAGGTTTTATTTTTTATTCCAGAGAGCTTTTGGTGTGGGAGGGGAGTCTCCCATGAGAACAGCCCTGAGTTTTTTGTGTCTGTGCAGGCTGGTTACAGAGAGCCATGTGTGTTTAAATTACCTTTGTGCAGAGCACTGTGGTGAGCCTTTGCTCCCAGACTTGCAGTGCAGGTTCTGGTGTTGGTGATAAGGATTTGGCAAATCAAGGTGATGCTGGAACACTTCCCATCCTCACAGCACCATGGAAACATCAACTCCTTTTTTTTTTTTTTTTTCTTTTGTTTTTTTCCTTTTCTTTTCCTTCTCCCTCCCCCAAGAATGGAATCCCTACTCTTCCTTCCCAGAAGAAGCCAGATACCAACTCATGCCCTCATGCACCTGCCAAGTATTTTGTCTCTGGTGGGGTGGACACTGAGAACTGCAAGGGCAGTGAGAAGGAGAGGCAGTGGATCCGCCCTGACACACCCAGCAAGTGCACCTGGAAGCTCGGGAAGCCCCTCTCTGCCTCCCCACATCATCATGCCACCCTGTAAGTGTTGCCTCATTTGCTGATTTTCAGCACAAACCCAGCTCTGATTAATGCATGTTTTGGATCAAGGACTTGGTGTTTTGAGTTTGTGTCCAGTGGATATTCCTTTGAACTAAAATAGCAAAAATAACCAGCCTGATAAAGGGTGTGGGGGTACCAGTTGTGGGTTTCTCTGGGTATGGATTGAAGGCACTTGAGCCACTAATTCATGTTTGGACTCAGGTGTTTATTATTTCTTATCAGTAAAACAGTCTCACTACTGTGAGTTCTGCAGCTTTTCATTAGAAGGCACAAAATGGCCAACAATCTCTTGGTACAAGGTCTTTTCAGACTAAACTATCCAATGAAGAACTGACACCTGGATTATTTTCCCTTTTAACCCAATAACTGATCCCAAAGAGCTGCAATGGGGACTTTTCTGCCCAATTACAAAATGCCACCCAAACCCATGGAGAAGGAGGAAGAAGAAACATGAAGAAGAAACCCAGGACAACACCCTGTGCCCTCCATCTTGCTTCAATCCACAACATATTAAAAACCACAAAACCTCAATTTCTCATCAAGTGATACACCTACACTGCTCTCTATAATCTATTTCACACTTTTGTGGATTCTAGGAAAACTAGAATTCTAGTCTAGGAAACTTTCTCCATGAATGAGGGTCAGAGTCAGTGCTGCCCTGGGGGTCAGGGCACCCCAGAGCAGACAGAGAAATATTCCCTGTGCCCTGGGTTTCCACAAAAGGAGAAATAAGAACAATAAATGTTGTGTGGTTGTTGTGTGACCCCTCTGTGAATGCACTGACTTTGTTTGTGTTTGTGCCAGGCCAGAGCCTCCGAAGATCCTGCCCAGCATCCTGAATAAAGTTGGCAACACACCTTTGGTGCGGATCAACAAGATTGGGAAGCACTTTGGGCTCAAGTGTGAACTCTGTGAGTTGCTGCAGGCAGAGAACAAATTACAAACACTGGTTCAGAAACTTGGGTAGCTTGGGTTAGTAGTGTCATATAACCTGGCCACAGGAGTGCAGGTGATTGGCAGGAAATGGTGAGGAAAAATTCCTGGTTTTCCCTGGTAGATTTTCTGGGTTTTAGGATTTTGTAATCCAAAACATCTTTCAGTTTGTACCTCATGAGAACAATTCCTGCAGCTTTTTCATTTTTGTAGAAAACACAAAAATGTTTTTCATAGAAAATAATTTTTTATATTTAAAGCAGTTGTGTGAAGTTTTTGACTGCTTCTCCTATTCAGAGTATTCATCAGTGTGTGCAAAATGCAGCTCTGCAGTTATTACTAAAGATCACTGAAAATGAGAGTGAAAAAAGGGGTGAAATGGTCAGTGGAATTTTTTTTGTTTGGTTGGGTTTTTTAACCCAGCCAATACTGTATATTAATACTGTGAGGAAAAATTCCTGGTTTTCCTTGGCAAGCTTTCAGTTTTTTAGGGTTTTGTCATCTAAAACATCTTTCAGTTTGTACCTCATGATAGCAATTCCTGCAGCTTTTTCGTTTCTGTAGAAAACACAAATTGTTTTTCATAAAAAAGAACTTTTTAAAATTTAAAGCAGTTGTGTGAAGTTTTTGACTGCTTCACCTATTCATCAGTGTGTGCAAAATGCAGCTTTGCAGGTGTCACTAAAGATCACTGGAAATGATTAAAGGGGTGAAATGGTCAGTGGGTGCTTTTTTTTTTTTTTTGTTTGGGGGTTTTTTAATCCAGCCAATACTGTATATTAATAGTATAGATATTAGGAGGCTCTGATCAGAGTGATGAAGGGATTTATGCTGAGAGTTCTGGAGTGATGGGAGAGAAACTTCAGTTTGATCAGAACATTTTTGGCTGGAGAACTTACCAGGAAAGGGGAAAGGGGCAAGAGCAAGGTTTGAGGCCAGGCTGGATGGGGCTTGGAGCAGCCTGTTCTGATGGAAGGTGTGTGTGCCCAGGGCAGGGTGAGGAGCTGGCTGAGCTCTGGAATGCCCTGCAGCCCTGCTGGCTGTGTGTTTGCAGTGGCCAAGTGTGAGTACTTCAACGCCGGCGGCAGCGTGAAGGACCGCATCAGCCTCAGGATGGTGGAGGATGCTGAGAGAGCTGGGATCCTGAAACCTGGGGACACCATCATTGAGCCAACCTCTGGGAACACAGGTAAGGCCTGGAGAGGCTGAGGAAAGCATGGGGAAAATGCTGTGGTTTTCCTGGAAAAGGCAGGTTTAAGATCGCAGCCTGTGCAGGGAGGGAAGGGAATCTGTTCCTGCGTGCCTGGTGCAGGGAGCTGTGCCTCTTCACCTCACACCAGGAACAATTCTGAACTGTCCTCTGCTGACCAGAGCAGGTGGGAAGGAGTTCTGCTAAACTGCAGAGCCTCTGATTTAAAGAAAGGAAGTGCTAGGCCAGACTCACAAGAGTCCTCAGGAATTCAAGTCTGACTGAAATTATTGTGGAATAAAGCACCCATAGGACTGGTGTTGATGCCTTGTGCAGGCTGACCCAGAGTAGAGGCTGGACAGAGCTAAAGAATAAAGCAGGGATTTATGAAAAGGCCTCCATGGATGCACCTTGGGCAGCACAAGAGCTCAGCCAGGGCTGCACCCAAGATGAACCAAAATGGCCCCAAAATGCACGGCCGGGCACGGGGTCTCTCCCTGGGATCAGTTCTGCTCCATTTGCACCTTGCAGTTCATTGTCCCATTCCAGCTTTAGCCCAGGCAGTCCCACCCTGCTTGTTTTTCTCTCTCCAGCCCACGGTGTTTGTGCTCTTGGGGCTGAGATTTGGGTCATTTGTCCTTGGTGCCCAGCTGGAGCAGGAATTGTTTTGTCTCCCTGCTCTGTTCACAGAGCTCACCATCCCTGAATATGAAGCCCAGACCCGCACACTAAAGCAGCACAGAATCTGAAACATAGAAAAGCTCAAACCTGAGTGAATCTGGATCTTCCCCTTCTTTCAGTTCTTCCAGCAGCAGGAAACTGGGAAGTCAAATCTGTTGGCTCAGGAGCTGCTCTGGGGGGCCATTCAGGGGATTCTGGGGTCATTCAAGGGATTCTGGGGGCATTCAGGGCAGCTGAAGCCTTGGTGAGTGTGGCTGTAGCTCCTGCCTGAACCATGGCCTGGAGTGGAAAATATCCTTGTGTGTTGCATTCCTCCAGTATGCAAGGTCCTACCATGACATCCTTCTCTCTGGGTCAGTACCTGATAAATGATTCTACTTGCCACAGAATCCAGAAAGGCAGAACTGAAGGGCAATTACTTCAGAAAGCTGATTTTTTTTTTTTTGTCACATAAGAGCAAAGAGCAGGGCACACAGTAACCTGAGAGAATTGGTTTTTGCTCTGGACTGCTCAGAGTTACTGGGGTGTTGAATGTGAGAGCTAATGTGTTATATTTTTATCTTCTCTGCATCCCAGTTCTCCTTCAGCCAAAGTCCTGTTTTGATGTTTTGCTGCATTTCCAGGTCAGTAGCAGAAAGTACAAAGTATTAGAGTTCAGGTCTCAAAATCTTTTCATCACAGACCGTAAGGAAGATCTGGATGACTTCTCTTCAGCCTTTGACTTTAATGAAGCTGCTGCTGGTCTGTTTTGTGTATTTGGGCATCCATATTTATCTATAATATACCGAGAAAATTTTCCCTTCCCAATATATTAAACACCGCTTGAGTTGTTTGAGGTGTGAGTTAGGCTTCTCTTACAGGAATAATTAAAGATTATTAGGGTGGGGATTTTTGCTCCCACACAAAACCAGAGGCAGCTTTGAACCAGCAGGTCTCTGTGTAGGGTGAGCTGCATGTGCTGGTGCCCAGAGGAGCAGGAGAGCTGCAGCCTGACCTCTCACACCTCTGAGCCAACCTGATCAGCTCAGTCTGCCCAGCAGGGAGGTGATCTGATAGCAGGTGTGAGCATGGAGGTGATCTGATAGCAGATGTGAGCCTCTCTCCCACAGGGACAGCACTTCTGGGCTCAGCCCTCAGGTGAGCAAGCAGAGATCAGGCTGGAGGTAGAGATGTTCAGAGTGGAAATGAGATGTCTGTCTCCAACAGCCAGGGTGCTTCACTGTCGTGGCAAGCTGACACAGTGTATTAGAACCTCAATCACCATCTAAATAATGTGGTTTTAGACAGGGCTTAGTTTCAGCACATTGCAAATTGGGATTTATGCAGCAGTGAGTCAATAGAGGCTCTGCAGACCTTTTGGCAGAATCAAAATGATTCCTCTTGTCTCCTCTGGCTCAAAGCACATTCCTTTCCCAAATTACATCTGGAAAGTGAAGTGGGTGAGACAGGAGGAAGGTGATGTGCATGTGGTGAATCCAGCAGTTTGCACCAGCCAAGTTCCCCCACCCTTGGCTAAACTGTCTCTGGGCTGTGAACCTCAAACAAGGATCGGCACCTGTAAATCCCACAGGCAGAAACATCCCCTTTGCCACCCCTCTGGTGGAAATGCTGGAAGGCAGGGCGTGCCAGAGCTGTCCCTGTGTGTTCTGTGCCCAGCTGCTGCTGCTCACTGAGTGCTCTGTGTGCCTTTGCTGTTGCAGGGATCGGGCTGGCCCTGGCGGCGGCAGTGAAGGGGTACCGCTGCATCATCGTCATGCCAGAGAAAATGAGCATGGAGAAGGTCAGAGCTGCCTCTGCTTGCAAGAATTTAAACATAAACATGTCTGCACTCGCTGAGCTCCTGCTCTAGATCAGTGCTGGGGCTTCAGAAATGAAGGTGCAGGATCTTGGCCAGGGAAAACTCTGCTGAGCTGCTGTTGCCAGTGCCCGGAGAAATCCAGGCTGGCTGGCCATGGATAGAAAATGAAATCCAGGCTGGCTGGCCATGGATAGAAAATGTCGTTAAGACCCATCCCCACAGTACTGCCACTTTGAAAACTCCCAGAATTGTTTTAAACACAACCAATCTGAGGTTTGCCTGGCACATTGAAGGGGTTACCTGTGCCCCAGGTGAGCTTTCCCTCACTCAGCAGAGGGTGAAGGAAGACAGTGCTGGAGCTTTGAATATCCTGCAGATATTCTGGCCTTCGGGAGGTGAAGGGGGCCTGTTGAGGGTGTTTTGGGGTTTTGTGACCACCTTTATTTGCTGCAGGTGGATGTCCTGAGAGCTCTGGGTGCTGAGATTGTGAGGACCCCAACTACAGCCAGATTTGATTCCCCTGAATCTCACGTGGGAGTGGCCTGGAGGCTGAAGAATGAAATCCCCAACGCACACATCCTGGATCAGGTGAGAGCCAGGGTGTCAGAGGTGCAGGTGTAGCGTGGAGGAGGCTCTGGGGTGCTCTGGGTTGTCTCTTCAACACTCTCCATGTGTCTCTGAAGGAGAAGATGCCCCAAATCTGCAGCTGGAGCTGAGCAGTCAGCACGTTGTAGGAAAGGAAGTTTTTACAGTCACTAGAGAGCAGCAATGAGCTGGTGTTTGCCACAACCACAGCACTTAGAGTGTCTGTTTCCAGTGAGCTGGTAATCCTGTGAGAAAGAATGGACACAGGGGTCACATTGCTGGGAGTGCTATCCCACAGACAGGACTGATTTTGGCATGGGAGGTGCTGGCACCTTAGGACTGCGCTTAAATTAGGTCACTTAGGAGGCCTAGTTCCAGATAATACACAATGAAACCTTCTGCAGAGAGCATGTTTAGGTGTTGTGGGGTTTGGGGATTGTTTGAAATGTTTTTGAACTCACTCAAAAGGTGATTTTTGTACTTCTGATCTGCCTTTGAATTCAGTACCGCAATGCCAGCAACCCCCTGACCCACTACGACACCACAGCTGAGGAGATCCTGCAGCAGTGTGATGGTAGGTCTGCTCTACTGCTAACCCTCGCAAGAGCCCCTGGCAGGGCCCTGCTCTTATGTGCTTGGAGAATGAGCCCTCAGATGAGAAAAACATGGATTTTGATAAAGCAAACCCCATACATGTGCTGTGTGTCCTTAGAGAGTTACCTTGTTTCAGTGGTTGTGGTGTTTTCTGGGACCCCCCCCCCCCCCCCCGAGGAAGGAAGGAATGATGAATCTGACTCCATGTTCTTAGAATGCTAATTTATTATTTTATGATCTATATTATATTAATTATATTAAATAATATTATATTAATTATAGAATATTATAGAATATTATAGAATGTATTATATATAATATATTCTTTAATATATTATATATTAATATATGTATGTATATATATGTATATAATATATATATACGTATATTATATTAAAGAATACTAAACTATACTAAAGAATACAAAAAGGATACAGACAGGAGGCTAAAAAGATAATAATGAAAACTTGTGACTCTCTTTCAAGAGCCCTGACACAGCTTGGCCCCAACTGGCCATTAAGTCAAAACAATTCACAGCAGAATCCAATGAAACAATGTCTAGACACATTCCAAAGCAGCAAAACATAGGAGAAGCAATCAGATAATTATTGTTTTCATTTTTCTGAGAGGCTTCTCAGCTTCCCAGGAGAAAAATCCTGGGCAAAGGGATTTTTCAGAAAATATGACAGTGACAAGTGGTCATAGTAATGACTTTTTTTTCCCCATTAAAGAAGAATTCTTTATATTTTAGACTTTTCTGCCTGTGAGCAGGTGGAGAAAGCAGTGCTGTTTAAGTTACTTAAAAACCCTTCTATAGACTGGTATAGAATAGGGTCATTCTTTGATCACAAATACAGAAATAGGTTTTAACATTCCCAGAGCAAATACTCCAATACACTGGAAGCATCTTCACTTAGGAGTGCAACTGTGTGCTCCTCAGTGTGCTCCTCATGAGCACAAGCTGCTTTGTGCCACAGCTGTCCCCAGCAGCACCCTCTGGCTCTCAGGGCTCTCTGCAGCCCCAGAGGGGGCTGAGCTGAGGCAGCAGAGCTTCAGCTGGGCTCGTTCTCAGCTCAGGAGCTGCTTTGGGAGCTGTTGGAGACATTCCCTGTGATGCTGCAGCACGTGGGCGTTTCCATAGGGCACAGAAGGGAGTCCTAGGAAGGATCCAGACCTGCCTTATTAGACAGTGCAGTTTCTGGTTGGACCTTCTGATAAGAAAATCAGCAATTAAATTCATTCACATAAAGGTGAGGACCACATGAAAGGTTCTCCTCTGGCTGTTCAGAGGATTTGCCTTGTCTTTCTGTGACAAAATTGGAGTTAAACTGATGGCACTTTTACAAGCTGCCATCCCACAAACTGAGAGTCCAGATGAGTTCCAGATTTAGGCTTCTTGTTTCTGTTTACTTCCCCTTACAGCCCAGACACGGTTATCCCTGCTTGGTGGGGTGTTATTCTTTTGGCTGCTAAGCAATTGATTTTGTGTGTGGTGACCTTTTAAAAATCCTTTTTTCCTTTTAAACTAACAAAGCTGTCATGTGGATGCACCAGAGAAACTGTAGGTGGTGACACAGGGATGAACTATCATATCCACACTCCCTCTGAGTGCTAGTGTCCAAACCAGCCTTTCTGACATGAAAATGAGGGAGTAGTTGTGTTAACATTTCTCTCCAGAGCTGCCTATCCCACGCTCTTGGCACTCACTCAGTTAATTAACAAACATAATGGGCTGCTCAGTTTGACTCAGAGAATGAGTTATGCGTATCAGCAGATACAGGAACAGGAAAACTGCAGCTGTCAGCTCTGTGGGCCACATCCAGCTGTGTCCAAAGGGCCACAGATTGGTGCCTTGCCAGCTCTGGGTTGGCATTTTAAAACCCTTGCTGGAGAAAATTATGATTGAGCAATGCAGTTTCAAGGCAAAGAGTCCTACCCTGCATTTTTCATCCAATTTGTGCATTTTTTGTTGAGGAAAGTCCATCCTTAGGTGGGTGTGAGCTTTCAATCCATCCTTCTGCTGGAGATTTCACACTTCTCTCCCACACCCTTAAACAGGAAAGGTGGACATGGTGGTGGCCACGGCTGGCACAGGAGGGACCATCACTGGCATCTCCAGGAAGCTGAAGGAGAAGTGTCCAGGCTGCAAAGTAAGTGAGACCTCCACTGCTTTTACCTTTAGTGTCTCCTCAAGCTGCTCCCCTTGGCACATCTCACTCCTTGTAAGGCTCTCTGAAGGGAGGTTCTTGGGTGTTCTCAGTTAAAAGGTTGTTCTGGCTGCAGAGAGGATTTCAGAGTGTCTGAAATCATCATGCTCTGGTTCCATTGGTGACCAGAGCTCAGGTTTGGCTCAGCAGATGAACACTGACACTCAGATCACTCCATGGGGTGCCTGGGAAACTTCCTTCTACCTGTGAAACTTCCTTCTCTGGAAGTTTCTTCTTCTTCTGTGCTCTGCAGCCTTGTGTTTCCTCCCTGGCTGTGCCATCCCTGGCAGCTCTGGAGCTGCTGAGGTTTTGCCCAGTGGAATTGTCTCTGCACACACCAGCCTGTGTGTTTTCCTGCGTGATGTGTGAGATTTCCTCACAGAACTCAGAATCCTGCTTCAATCTTGAGAGTTCTCCTACACAGGCAGGGAGTGGTAAAGAAAATAAAACTGATCTGCTTTCACTTGGCGCAAAATGAGTTGTCTGTGATGATACCTGGCATGTGAATGAGGACAACCTTGTCTCAGGGAAAGCCTGGCTTCTGTTTTCTGTTTAAACCAAGCAAAACCCATTGTGGAACAAGTGGTGCCAGCAGCCTGAGGAGGTGGGATGGGTTTCCAAGGGGGCCAGGAGCAGCAAAACCTTTGAATATTGCCAGGAGGAAATGAAGAGCAGAGAAGGCTGGCTGTGTGCCACCAGCAGCTGTGACAAGGCCAGTGCTCTCCAAAGCTCTGTGGCTTGGTGGCCTGAGTGGAAAATGCTTCTCCAGATTATAGGTGTGGATCCTGAAGGCTCCATCCTTGCTGAACCAGAAGAACTGAACAAGACTGACAAGACAATGTATGAAGTGGAAGGAATTGGATATGATTTTGTCCCCACAGTGTTGGATAGATCTGTAAGTCACATTGCTGGGTTGACTGCCCTTTGCCCTCTGCTGGGATGCAGGATTGAGGTTAAAGGCAGGGGAAAACTTGGGGAAGTGTTTCTTCAAGCTGAAATAGAAGGGTTAGCAGGCAGAACTATTCCTGTTCTTTCCATCAGCATAAACAGCCCTTGAAAGGCTTCTGGCCACATTAGTTTTACAATTCTAGGTCAAAAAGCTGTGAGTGGATAACATTTTCCTACAACACACACTTTTTTCATGCTTAAAAAAACCCCAAAACACACCTGGAAAAAGCCAGTCATGAAACACAGACAATAAAAATAAAACCGTTGAGTTTGTGAAGGTCCCCAGGACAAGGTGAGAGATGAGGAATTGAAAATCTGACTCCATGTTCTCAGAAGGCTGATTTACTATTTTATGATATTATATTAAAGAATGCTATACTAAAACTATACTACAAAAAGAGAAGGATACAGACAGAAGGTTTAACAAGAATGGATAATAAAAACTCATGACTGACTCTTCAGAGTTTGACACAACTGATGGTGATTGGTCATTAATTAAAACAATTCCCATGAAACCAACCAAACAGTCACCTGTTGGTAAATAATGTTCAAACTACATTCCAAAGCAGCAAACACAGGAGAAGCAATCAGATAATTTTTATTATTTACATTTTTCTCTGAGGCTTCTCAGCTTCCCAGGAGAAGAAATCCCAGTGAAGAGGTTTTTCAGAAAATATGACAGTGACATAAAACAGACACACATCAAAGAACACCAATCACAAAAAACCCACAAAGCAACAAACCCAAACCTTCCAGCAGGGCATCCCTCCTGGACAAAGGGGTTAGGACTGCCCTGAGCAGAGCCTGTGTCCCTGGGATGCCTTCCAGGAGGGGAGGAAGCTGATGCTGTCTGAGGCTGCTCTCACAGAAAGGTTCCAGTAAGGAGCCTTTTGTGCTGATGTGATCATCTCACCTTGGCAAAATTCCCCACCTGGCATTTGGAGGAGGATGGAAACCCGGGGCTCAGCTGTTCCCTCAAAGAGCCAGGGCTGAATCCACACTGCTTGTGCAGTTCCCCTGGCCCTCCCCAGCTAAACAGAGCCTTGTTTCTGTCTCCTGCCCCTGCCCAGACAGTGGACCAGTGGTACAAGAGCAATGATGAGGAGTCCTTTGCCCTGGCCCGGATGATGATCCGCGAGGAGGGGCTACTGTGTGGTAAGAGCAGGCAGGAGCCCCCTGCCCTCCTCTGATGCACATCAGAGACCTCCTTCCACTCCACATCTTGTCCTCCTCGTTCTGGGCTCCTCTGTTCTGTGTGCTCCTCCCCTCTGATGGCTCCCATGCGTGGTTTGATGGTTTTGCCCCTGCTGTGTGTTCTGCAGGGGGCAGCTCGGGCAGTGCCATGTCTGTGGCTGTGAAGGCAGCCAAGGAGCTGAAGGAGGGCCAGCGCTGTGTTGTCATCTGCCCTGACTCCATCAGGAACTACATGTAAGGACCTGCTGCTCTTCTCTGGGTGAGGGAGTCCCTCAGACCTTGGAACACCCAGTTATCCCAGCAAGGAATGTCTCTGGGGCACAAGTTCTGAGCTGTCTAAAAGGGGTCTGGCACATGGAGCAGGGAGGGTCTTTTCCCCTTTAAATCTGATTTCAGTAGATAATCATTAGTAGTTAGCATTTCTCACAGCAAAGGCCTTGCTTTCACTGTGTTATTTGTGGGGATCACTGGTTATCCCAATCCTGGAAAGGTTCCTGTGCCCTTCAGCTGGGTTCCTGCCCTGAGCAGGATCCAGCAGTCTTGCAGCAGCAGCAGCCACGCTCAGGGTGAGTTTACAGGTGGAAATGTCAGGGCTTTAAGCTGTGCCGAGAAGTTTTTCTCCAATCACATTGAAACATACCCCAAAACATGGCATTTTTAGCTGTTTCCTCACCCATGTTACATCCAGCTCAATATTAGACAAACAGAAGCTGCAGACAAAACAGATCTCCATTCCAAGCTGTGTCTCTGTGATATTCCAAGGGGCTGATACAGTTGGAGCTTTGTTTCCTGTGGGGATTCCTTTTTGTCCCCATGAGTATTTCTTCTCCATGTCCCTGCCACCCAAATTTGGATGGCCAATGATGTCCAATTTCCAATTCCACTTTATCTGTTGGTGGCAGTGAGCTGTGAACAGCTGTCTCTGTTTGCTGTCAGATGTTCAAGCCCTGCTAATGAGCTTTTCACCTCCTGGTGCTCTGCAGGTCCAAGTTCCTGAGTGACAAATGGATGATTCAGAAAGGGTTCATGAAAGAAGAAGACCTTGGCAACAAACCCTGGTAAGCCAGTCACATCCATCTGGATTTCCATCAGTCTATTCAATAGAGTTCATGCCAGCTGCTAATTTAAAGCTCATTTCAATTTACACTTCTCCTTTGATTTAGCTGATATTCCATGCTATTGTCTTGTGCAGCTATTAATCAAATTTGCTGTAATTAGTTGACATCCTTCCTTGAGTTGTTTGGCAGCAGCAGAAAATTTGGTACTTAATGATTGGGGTTTTTTTAATGAAAATCATTATATTTGGAGTTAAAAAAGTAGCAAATATGCAAAGAATCCTTCCATAATCAGAGTTCTTGAGTGCAAAGCACTGCAGGTCTACATAGCTAGAAGGAATCTTCCCTAAATTGTCTTTAATAACTGTAAATACAGATAAGTCTTTGAGTAGGAGTGCAAAATTTTCTGTGTGAGAGATAAGTAATGAAACTGGGGAGATCAGTGCTCTCCACTATCTGTAATTGTGGAAAGCGGATGAAATGAGGAGAAAGAGTGTGATTTTCAAGCCATCTCACACTTCAGAGACTTTCTGATGCTGGTAATAACACCTGAGAGCCCTGAAGCTTTATTGACTCTGGCTGAATCCTGACTCTCCTTGCAGCCTTTGTCATTCCTGTGCTGCTGGAGGCCGCTGTGCACCAAGGGCTGGTTCTGTGTTCTCCATAAAACTTGCATGGGATTGTTTTTCCCTCCATCCCCAGGTGGTGGAACATCAGCATCCAGGAGCTGAGCCTCTCTGCCCCCCTGACTGTGCTTCCAACTGTTACCTGTGCCAAGACTGTGGAAATCCTCCGGGAGAAGGGATTCGACCAGGTACCAGTTGTTGATGAATCTGGGTATGTGCACATCTATCACTCTTCATCCATTTCTACCACTCCCCTCAGCAGGTCCTCAGGGATGTCTTTTAAATGCTTGCTGGAATTACAATGTCTTCTCACCCATCCTTTTTCATTTATTAACACAGTTCAGAAATGTTGCCTTGAACATGCCAGTGCTGGGCTTTGTGTTTTCATGCCCTTCACATGATTCCAATGATTATTATTAATTATTTATTATTCTTTATTATTCTAGTCTATTCTATAAATATTATATTATAATTATATTTGTATAATATTATATTCATATAATATTATATTAAACATTATGCTATACTAAAGAAAGAAACAGACAGAAGGTTTAACAAGAATAAATAATAAAAACTCGTGACTGACTCAGTTTGACACAGCTGATGGTGATTGGTCATTAAGTAAAAACAATTCACAGGAATTGTTTTTACTCAGTCATTGTGTCTCTGCAGGATAATTTAATTTCTTTTAATAATACCAGTTTAACTTAAAGAAAGCAAAAATTCCTGTTTAAAACAACCAACCCCAAACGTGTCCACGTCTATCAGAGCTTTCTTCAGCACACTGTGTTACAGTGCAGGGCTGCAGTGACCCCCATAAACCAGGGTTTTCCAGCAAGCTGGAATGTTCCTTATCACCCTTCAGTCCTCCTGCAGACAGGCTGAGTATTGTGGAGTTGCTCAATTGTGCTGACCTGAAGGACGAATTCTTGTAGATCCTCACAGGGAGATCCCAACTGGGGTGAGCTTGTCTCTGGCTGTCACACCTTTCAAAAGCACAGATGGGAGTGTGAAAAAATGAAGTGGTTTGTGCTTTCCAAAAGCTCTCTGAGGTTGCAGGCAGCTCTCTCCAGCTGCAAGGAGCAGAGATGAAAAGGTCCTGGTGCTCAGAAGCACCTGCAGCACCTGCTGCCTTGTGTGTGAGTCTCCAGCACCTCTGAGAGCTGTGCTCTGTCTCCTGCAGACACACACAATCCAAATGTGCCATCAATAATGCTGCATTATTACCATGAAATAGCTGAACTGACTCCTCCAGGCTGGCTGGGAGTGGATGCTTTTTTCTACAGGAGCACCTAAGTCTTTTGTGTTGTTTATCCCTGTCTTGTGTCTCCTTCCCCAGGGTGATCCTGGGCATGGTTACCCTGGGTAACATGCTTTCCTCACTGCTGGCTGGAAAAGTTAAGCCTTCTGATGAAGTCAGAAAAGTCATCTACAAGCAATTTCAACAGGTAGGCAGGTGTACTCTGCAGCTCCTGGTTGCAATATTAGAGTAGGTGTGCTGACACTGCACAGGCTGGGTGAGGTTCACCTGGGGCCAAGCCAGCAGCTGTTACTGAGCACAGAATTTTCCTTTTAAAACCATGGAATGCTTGACTTAGTTTCCACCAGGATTTAAGTTCCAGCACTGTCCCAAAGTGGACTGAGGGCTGTGTTCTGGAAGTGTGTTTAATGCTCCTGTTCAACCTGTAAGCCACTCGAGGGTGCTGGTTCTTTATGGACAAATGTGAATTTATTTTTTCCTCCCCAGACAGATAATCCAGCATCATGGGGACCTGTGGTGGGTAACACAACTGCCTTGTTCATGTTCTGCCTCCCTTGGATGCCTCAGGAGTTTCTGGGGCTGGTGGTGTGGGGTGGTGTCTGGGGCTGCTCTGGTGCTGGCTGCATCAGCCAATTCTCTGCACTTCTGAGGTTGTGGCTCTGGCCATGGGCAACTTGAAGGCTTCTTTAGCAAAGAACAGCTTCACCATTTCTTCTTCCTTTATTTCTGATATTTTCTTGGTGGAGGCTGGAAGGGGAGTGACACAAGCTGTGGTAATGCTGGCATGTTGACTAAAAATGGTTATTTTCCACTTGAACTGATGGGTTAATGGAGAAAAGTGGTGGAATGCACATAACCTCAGAAGTAGTGTGGATTTTGCTTTTCTTGCCACCTTAGTCAAGCTGATTTGACTTGTTTATGAGTGAAATTGGGAAAATGAATCAGCTGTGTCACCAAAATCACTTCTGGTATCCTACATGGCTGCATCAAATAAGAGGCTAAGTCTGCAAACCAGGGCAAAAGTACATTTTGGGAAAGACGGGCGTTTCGGCTTTTTTAGGTTGCTCAGAGAGGTTGAGGATTTCCCATCCCTGTTCAAGGCCAGGCTGGATGTGGCTCTGAGCACCTGAGATAGTGGGAGGTGTCCCTGTCCATGGCAGAGGAGCTGGATGATCCCAAAGATCCCTTCCACCCCAACCCATTCTCTGATTTTACAACATAGGCAGCCTACTTTGGTAGGATCACCTCAATTAATTTATGATAATTCTTAGAATGGAAGCAGAATGGTTAGAACTTTTTTGAAAGTCCCTGGTACAGTTTCAAATCTGGGGATTTGAAACACCAGTCACAGGATAATTTGCCAACCCAAACAAGTGCTGGTGGAGGGAGGAGCCATCGTTGTGGAGTCAGATGTCAGTTCCATAGTTTGGCTTCTCAGTCATGCGTAGTATAGTGCTCACTGCCTAGAGACCTAGTAAGCTTAAAAACAAAGCCTAAATGTGGGAAAACCCGTGGGCAAAATGTTTAAGAAGCTTGAACAAGCAGGTGAAAGCTCTTTTGGGGGTTCTGTTAAATTTCCACTGAGCATCTCCAGGCACGTTTATGCTTTCATGGCTGTCCCAGTGCTGCCAAGGGGCTGCTTGTCCTGCTTCTCTGTAGCCTGCCCAGTCCCTGAAGACAGATTTGGGACCGATGGGTGACTCCCTGTGGCAGATTTCCCACCTCCTTCCTTTCCTGGCCCCCAGGTTTAAATATCGGTTCCTATAGCAGGTCTCTTAAACACAGGCTGCTGGGAATCCCCTGACTCCCAGTATGGACACAGAGCTCTGTGCTCCAGTGCAGCCCAACTGTTCATGCTGTGCCATTTATTTAACACAGAGAGGCTTTTTGAATCTGCAGTGCAAGACTCTTCTTTGCTGTGAGTTCCTTTAATAAAAGGATGTCAGATGGTAGGTGCTGGGGAGAGTCACCTGGAGCTGCTGCTTCATCTCTTAACTCATGTTTGAACAGTTTTAGGCATTACAAAAAATATTGCAGCAGGTGATTGCTGGAGTGTTTCAGAAATATCTGCATTTTTTCAGAGTTGACACAGGGTGGTTTCTTGTTCAGTCGTAGAAAAGTTGAGCTTCACAAAGAAAATGAATTATTAAATCTCAGTTCCTTGATTTGTGCCTGAGTCCTGTGTTAGCTGAGCAATCTTTCACCCTTGGTTTTGGTTTTGGCCTGTTTGGGCTTTTCTGCCTTTGCAGATCATATTCACTTCCACAATGATTGGCAGCCTGATTCATTCACTTTTTCAATCTTTTTAGAATAAAATCACCAAATATAAAGACTTTTGTGGTCACTTCTTTTGTTGAGACACATGAAACACTTAACCTTCTTTGATTATTAGCATTTTTCAGATCTTCATTCTATTCATTATGTTTACAGAACCAGAAGGAATAACTTCATGTAGTGCTTTTTGCTTTTTGGAAATTAGAAACAAGGAAAACTGATCTTTTAAGTTGGCCTTGATTTGTTGGAGTTTTCTAGTGCTTCAGGTGGGAGCAGAGCACAAATGCTGATGTGTTGATTTTATTAGTTCTGTATAAAGTGTATGGGGATTATTGACTGCTAAACATAGAAAGCACTGTTTTATTCAAGCTCTGTAACTCTCTCCTCAGATTAACCTGAAAGACAACTTGGGGAAACTCTCTCACATCCTGGAAATAGACCACTTTGCTCTGGTGGTTCATGAACAAATTCAATGTGAGTACAAAGTGCTGCACCTTGAGAGAGCAAATCTTTGAGTGGCAACAAGGAGCAAGTGAGAGTGTGAATGTATAAAGTGAGTTCTGATGAAGCAAAATCCTCATTTTGTTTGTAAATTTGTGCTACTGAGCCTAATTTCCATCCGTGGAGGTGTTCAAGGCCAGGCTGGATGGAGCTTGGAGCAACCTGGGAGAGTGGAAGGTGCCCCTGCCTGTGGCAGGGGTGGAAGAAGAAGATTTTAAGGTCCCTTTCAACCCAAACCATGCTAGGATTAGTAAGACTAAATAAATCTTCAAATCTCAGGAATATCACTCTTATATGTGAATAATATTTTGTCCTGTTTAATCTTCCTAATAGCAGACAACTTTGCCAAGTTACAAACACTGAGAAATGAGACTCAAGCCAATACTAAGTTGTGTCAGATAAATTTAACTTTAGGTTTTCAATTGTAACTGGAAAAAGAAAAGCCATCAAATTTGGGGTTGTTCCTGGTAATCTCCATAAGGATGTGCTCTTGGCTCTGAGCTGACTATTTATAATCCTGGAGTCTCACTGGAAGCTTGCAGTGAAACAGAGATTGAGTGCAAAAAAGCCCAGGACAGTCCAGCTGACTGAAAAAACTGAGAGTAGAAGTAGATTCAACATCTCAGTACTGGCAGACTTTAGGAACTGGAATTTAGACAATTGATAAAGGGCCAGAGGTCGTGTGGCCACTTGGTTCCCAAGTCAAGTCCCAAGATAATGAGAGAGTCACTTGAACCTGTGCTGTCAATGCAGCAAAGATTAAATGGTTAGTACATTTTTTGGATATAAATGGGGTATTGTGGGTTTTATACTGATTCTGTGGTTGTCAGGGATGCAGGAAGATGGTTGTGTCACATTTCCTCCTCAAAATGTGGTTCCATTGGGCCATTCAAGTGGCCCGTGGTTCCAGGGGGTAATGCCACTTGCAGCTGTTTCAAGTAATTAATATTTGAGGAAAATACACTCCTGTCAAGAACAGTAAATCCGCTGGATCCTTATCCTTCCTTCCATAAAGTTCCAGTGTCCCTTTTGCTGAGGAGCCTTTCTGAGCTGAAAATCCTTGTCACTGCTCTGTGACTCTTGGCCAAAGGTGCCTTTTGTGTTCCCCCTCTGTGCCAGGATCACCCAACACCTCCAGGATGATGGAGCTGGGATGGCTCAGCCCCCCATTTCACAGACACTAAAACCAAGCAGGAGGGGGTGTGTTTGTGCCTCCTGGAGCCAGAATTCCCTTTTTCTCCCTGCAGATCACATGGATGGCTCCTCCAGCAAGCGGCAGATGGTGTTTGGCATCGTGACAGCCATTGACCTCCTGAACTTCGTCACCGCACGCGAGAGGGAGAGGAAATCCAACTGAAGCCAGCAGCAGCCTGGAGCCTGCTCAGCATCCTTCAGCCTCAAACAAAGAATCAGGGTCATGTCTTAACTAGAATATTTTTTTTCCTTTTATTTTTTCTCCTTTTTTTTTTTTTTTTAAATTCTGAAAATAAGTAGTTTGCCATCCTGCTGTCAGCTCTCCAGCCAGTGTGTCCTGCTGTATTGCCCAGCTTCTGGGATCTTGTTTCTTAATCAGGCTAAGCAATATGTCTTATCAAGACAATTTATTTTTTTACCTATATATATATATATATATGTATGTGTAAAAAATAATGCCTAAATTAAGTGGTTTGTTCCTTACTTGTTGTGTCTAAAGGCTGGCTTTCCAAAATGTTGTTTCAGAATCATAAAATGTGTTGAAATAAAGAGTTATTGAAGCAGGGGTCCAAGAGAGCTCTGGAAAGTTCTGGATTCCCCCCCCCCCACACCATATTTAAGGGTGTTAAGTTAGATATTACCTGTGTTGAGACAAAACTGGGACTGGGGCATGGGCAGAAGGAAGGAGGGTTTCCCTTTTGGTGGCATCATTGTAAAACAAGAAAATCCTCAGGGCTGACGCTGAGACTTCCTCCAAGCATCTGCTCTGAGGAAAAGCTGGTTTGAGTAGAAGCATGACAGTGAAGTGACAAAAATCAGCCAGTGACTCCGTTTTACACAGTATACCAGCTTTCCCTGCCACAGACCTGTTTTTTTTTCCTGTTGTTTTTTCCTGATAAGTAAGCACAAGTAAGGAAAGATTTAAAAGGTGAGATCAAGCATCTTGCTTGAAGATTTTTTAAAATCATGCTGTTTCATCTGTTACCTTCGTCTCCCTCCCCATTTATCTCAGAGTGCCTTTTCTGTGCCTGTTTCAGGAGAGCCAAAGATAATCTCTGAGGAGCTGTGAGCTCTTCCAAGTCTTGTTCAGGTGCTCCTACCCTGTAGTGCCTCATTCCACGAGAAAAGCCCTGCATTGGCTACCCCCTCAGATTAGGGCTATTGCTGATGGCAAGTGACCCATCCTAAACTTAAAATGTGGTTTGCCACTAAATTCCTGCACTTTTTTAAGATTTAAGACAGTTTTCCCCAAGGCTCTGGGAAAGAAAAATACTGTAAATCTAAAAATGTACAAATTCAATAGTAATTGAAAGTTTCTAAAGAGTGATGAATTTCTTTCTGCCATTGCAGTTATTACTGCTGCTAGATTTTGGCATTACTTTGAATATTTACTTTACTGGCTTTTATCTGATTTTTCCCCCATTTTCCATCTGACCTTTACTGACAGCAGCAGGGAGGGAGGTGCTTGAGTAGCTGAGGTTTGTCCTTTTTCCTTGTAAAACCTGACCTGACTGAATTCAGCAAGAAATATGAAAATGGTAGCAGGCGGTTCCCAAAGCTGCTTTTCAGAGCAGCACAAGAGGAGAGTTTAAGGTGGGGCAGCAAATTAGTCAATTATAAAGAATTATAAAGATTTGAATCTGATTTTCTGATTCACTGTTCACACATGAATCCCTGTAGTGCCATGGAAACTGGCAGTATTGTGGAGTGAGGCACAGGGGATGGTTAGAAATGGTGGGGAACAGGGGATGGGAGTGTAAACCATCTCAAATAAGCCAAAGAATCCAGAGAAATTCACTTTCTTCCCTGGGGTTTGCTAAGAACAGGAGCTGTCTCCTGCTCTGCACTGGCGCAGGGAGGGGAAAGCTTTTCTTATTCCCCATGGTGAGACCAGAAAAACTGGGTAAATAAATTGAGTTACTGCACAACTGAAAAACTTTACAGAGCTCTTTCCCATGGCAGGGGTGAAGGCAGCAAAGGGAAGGGCGACAGGGAATCCAGCAGGGCTGAAATTGTTCTGCTAAAGTTTGTGAATGTGATGCTTTTTTGCATGTCTGAGAACGTCATTGCTGGCCTGGTCCTGGTTAGTTGTGGTAGGGCTGATTAAAACTGGGCTTATCTTTGTTTCAAGTGTTCTGAAGACCAAGAAAGACACTGCAGTTAGTTCAGTCTTTTACCTGAAATTGAAGGCCAGAGCCTGAACAAAACTGTATTTTTTTCCTGAAGTGAGTGCCTGCATCTTCTGTTTACCTTTGCTGCTTTTGCAAGCACTGACTAAACCTGAAAACTATTTTGCACATGAATATTTTTATCAGCAATTTATGCTGTATTTGTTTGTCACTGTGAGAGATTATCAGTGCTAATGTTGGCTCTGCAAAAATATTTCTTATTTTCTCACCTGAAGACAGCTGTAAAAATCTGTACAGTATTTTGCAAGCAGTTACCAGGCAATGACTTAAGGTTCATTTTCACGTTGTCATGTCCAATGTTATTTCCCATTACTTGTACAAGCTGGGGCTGACTCCAGAACTCTGGCTAGCAGGGGTTCCTCTGAGCAGCCAGACCAATCTCATCTGCCCACCAAGCCCATTTCTGAGAACTTTTTGCTATAAAGCCCACACAAGGCTGACTGTCAGAAGTTTTCTGACATTGCCCCTGTCATCCAACAGCTTTCCTTACTGTGCAGTGTCAACTGAGGGAAAGGGAAGACTCCTTATGCTTCAAGGAGCTGGGAAAAATCACCACTATGAGCTGTATTTATTGCACAGATGTTCACAAATGTACCATACAAAGAGTTCAATAAAAGCTGTTTGATTGCAGAATGGCTCTGGGTTGGTTTTTTTTTAATGCCAGTTCAAGCTTGTAAGTGTGCTGAGACTGTAAGATTTTTTTTAATGCCAATTCAAGCTTGTAAGTGTGTTAAGACTGTAAGGTTGTTGTGAGATTGTTTTTTAATGCCAGTTCAAGCTTGTGTGTTCAGATTGTAAGTTATTTTTTTTAATGCCAGTTCAAGCTTGTAAGTGTATTAAGGAGGCTGTAAGATTGTTTTTTTAATGCCAGTTCAAGCTTGTGTGTTGAGACTGTAAGGTTGCTTTTTTTAATGCCAGTTCAAGCTTCTAAGTGTGTTAAGACTGTAAAATTGCGTTTTTTAATGCCAGTTCAAGCTTCTAAGTGTATTAAGACTGTAAAATTGCTTTTTTTAATGCCAATTCAAGCTTGTAAGTCTGTTAGACTGTAAGATTGTTTTTTAATGCCAGTTCAAGCTTGTAAGTGTGTTAAGGCTGTAAGATTGTGTTTTTAATGCCAGTTCAAACTTGTGTTTATACTGTAAGGTTGTTGTAAGATTGTTTTTTTAATAGCAATTCAAGCTTGTAGGTGTTAGACTGTAAGATTGTTCTTTTAATGCCAGTTCAAGCTTATGTGTGAAGACTGTAAGATTGTTTTTTTTTAATGCCAGTTCAAGCCTGTAGGTGTGTTTAGGCTGTAAGACATTTGCGCAGAAGACCCCTGGCTGTCAGTGTGAGGCTCTGCAGTTCTTTCCATGTCTCCAGGCTACCAGGATGAGCTCCCTGCTCTCATGCTGGGTGTTCAGGTGCCTCCCCACACACACAGTGCTCTGTCCTCATCTTCCTCTCCTTACCCCAGTCCAGCAGCATGGGCTGACTCCCTCCTGCACATCCTTCTTGTGTGGTACCTGAAATGCTGCTATTGCTGGCAGATCCCTCCTTTTCCTTTTGGCAGCCCCCTCAGAGGGTGTCATGAACGGGTTTTGTGATGGTTCATGGATTTGATCTCAGGGTGCAAAAACCAACACGGCACAGGGGGTTTGCAGTGATAATCAAAACAAATGCACCTTTATTGAATGACCACAGCAAAATGTGATCAAGGGATTAAGGGAGAGAAAAAGATAGAGAAAGAGAGAGAAAGAGGGGATAGAGCTACCAAACATAGAGTGGCAAAGTCCTTTGATGTCTGTGACCGTGTTCACAGGGGTCTTAGGATGAGGGAACAGACAAGGATCTGACTCCATGTTTCAGAAGGCTGATTTATTATTTTATGATATATATTATATTAAAACTATACTAAAAGAATAGAAGAAAGGATTTCATCAGAAGGCTGGCTAAGAATAGAAAAAGAAAGAATGAATAACAAAGGCTTGGACATTCTGTCCGAGCCAGCTCACTGTGATTAGCCATTAATTAGAAACAACCAACATAAGCTATCAAAGATCTACCTGTTGCATTCCACAGCAGCAGATAACTATTTTGTTCTTGAAGCTTCTCAGCTTCTCAGGAGGAAAAATCTTAAAGAAAAGATTTTTCATAAAAGATGTCTGTGACAGTGAGGCAGATGAGGGATATTTCAGACAGACTCTCTCAGAGGGGGAAAGGGGATCCTGCAGTCCCAGCCTGGGGCAGCAGGCCAGCATCCCTCCCGTGTGTGGGGAGCCCATTTCAGCAAAAGGCCAAAGGCTGCCCAGGCACACAGAGAGCTGCAGGAAGTGTGAGGGATCAAGTTCCACCTCGCAGCAGGTTCAGAAATCCCTGGAGAGCCACAGCAGGCTTTGCTTCCAGCCCCTAAGGGCTCAGGGCCCCTCAGCAGCCCCCAGGCCGGAGCAGGGAGCAGGGTACTGCCCAAACCCCGTTTTTGCAACAAGAGCTGCTGACAGCTGAGTCACAGCCTGGTGACAGTCCTGGGACCCAGCTGTCCCCCAGCCCCTCCTCCTGGGTCACCAGCAGGAAAATTACTGAGTACAATCAGCTGTGCTGGCTCTGCAGATAAAGGGAGGACTTCAGTCCAGGAAGGCGCCTTATGGAAGCAATAAATTCCCTTTGGGGGAGGAGAAAAAAATAAATTAAAAAAAAAAAAGCACAAGCACCAAGCCAGGCTGGTGTTGCTGATGGAAGTGCTGCTGGCTTTTGTCACGTGCTGGGGGATGGAGGGTGAGGGCAGAGCCCACAGGACTGGGCTCCAGGGCACTGAGAGCAGCCAGCTCACCTGCACCACCCTGGCCTGTGGAAAAATCCACCTCTGCTTGGAGGAACAGCCAGGTGCTGCTCACACTGCAGCTTTCACTGCCCTCTCAGGAGCTAAAAATGTGCCATGGCTTCTTTCACAGCTGCTTGGGGAGGTCCCTGCCTGGTGCAGGGGCAGCCAGCTGGATTTGTGTGCCCAAAAAACAGGGCTCTGAGGGCACCAGCTGGGCCTGCACTCCCTGTAATGTGGGGGTCTGAGGCTTTATATCATGTTGCAAACTGTAGGATAGATCGTGATACAAATAGTGCAATGGGGAAGAAGGTAAGGGAGTAGAAGTGTATTTTTAGGCTGATGGGGATTTTGAAGTTTATAATGAACTTTCATCCAGACCCTGCATGTCCCTGGGGAAGCTGCAGAGCTTCAGGGGATTCACAGTGAGACCTTTTTGGATGTAGTAGGACACAGGAATGAGCTGATCAGCCCCAGAGCAGGTCTGGCAGTGCAGGGGGGGACACAGGGTGTGCTGGGAGCTGCTGGTGCCTTGTGCTCCTTCCAGGAATTGCCAGCAGCTCTGCTCCCTGTGACCGTGTTTACAGAGAGGAGGATCTGACTCCATGTTTCAGAAGGCTGATTTATTATTTTATGATATATATTACATTAAAACTATACTAAAAGAATAGAAGAAAGGATTTCATCAGAAGGCTAGCTAAGAATAGAATAGAAAAGAATGATAACAAAGGCTTGTGTCTTGGACTCTGTCCGAGCCCATTCACCGTGATTGGCCATTAATTAGAAACAACTGCATGAAACCAATCACAGATGCACCTGTTGCATTCCACAGCAGCAGATAATCAATGTTTACATTCTGTTTTTGAGGCCTCTCAGCTTCTCAAGAAGAAAAAATCCTAAGGAAAGGATTTTTCATAAAAGATGTCTGTGACATCTCCCCCTTGGGTGTCTCTGGAGCCTCCAGCAGCAGATGCAGCATCACAGGAGGCTTCTCAGGTTTATGGAGCACTCCAGGGGTTGTAGTGATTTTTTTTAGGAATACCTAAAAACAGAGGCCAGACAAAATTCAGGGAATAAAAAGCAGATTTATTGAAGGGCCTTCAGGTACATTTAGGGCAGACAAATCTCCCCAGGGGCTACACCCAAAATGATGTGGGGTCTATCCAAGAAGTTTTCACACTTTCATAAGTTTGGTCCATTTGCATATTGGAGGTTAATCTTCCAAGTACAGCTTCAGGTAATAAAGTAATTTACTCCAAGTTTACACCCCCCAAACTCACTTTTGTTTACACTTTTTGGGGCCTGAGACAGTGAGGTGTCCATGATTCCCAGGCGTGGAGAGGAATTGTGTTGTCTGACCAAAATGTGAAGACAATAGCTAACACTGTGTATGGAGTTTAGAGCTATACACTGAATAATTGCAGAATTACAAATATATGAAAAATATAAAAGCTAAAATCTTAAGGCATCAGTACAAGCAAGTGGTGTCCTCTCCTGAAACAGGAGGGTGTGACTGGCTGCTCCAAGGCAGTGACAAAAATGTATCTTTTCTAACCTATTCCTGCCTTGGCCTGGGACAGCTGGGATCCTGTTTCAGCTGCCATCATTTTACTGTACTGCACTGCAGTAAGACTCTACACCAAGTGTGTTGAACAGGTAAAAAATATTTTTAACAGCAAGTGACAGCCTCCCTTTTCCCCACTTTACCCACATTATTCAGATATCAGGTACCATCACCAGTTCTCCAACTCACAGGCCAATTCAGCTCACCCAGAAGCAGTTTCAACCTCATGCCCTCACAGCAAGACGTTTTTTCTCTGCTGGCGAAAAATATCCAAGGAAAGCCTGTTCTGCCCTGAATTACTTGCTAGGCCCTCCTAAAACATTGCTAATCCTTCTCCTGTCATCTTCTCAAGCCCTGGTGTGACGTTTCAACTGCTTTGATAAAGCCATTTTGGATATTAAATTTGAATATTAAATTGCATGGGAGGGAAAATGTGGATTTCTTCCCACTTGGTCCAGCAAAATCAGGAACATTTTAAAACCAGTTTTTTTCCTCTTCTAGGAAAAAAAAATCACTGGTGGGGGTTGACTGTGGTCACTACAGGTCTTTCCTCCCAAGTGTCCAAAAGTAAAACCTGGGTGCTGCATCCCCACAGGGGGAGGGTTTGGGTTGGAAGGGACCTTAAAGCTCATCCCGTTCCATCCCTGCCATGGCAGGGACACCTTCCACTGTCCCAGGTGGCTCCAAACCCTGTCCAGCCTGGCCTTGGGCACTGCCAGGGATCCAGGGGCAGCCAGAGCTGCTCTGTGCTCTGCCAGGGCCTGCCCACCCTCACAGTGAAGATGAGGTGAGAACTTTAAAACTCCCTCTGCAAGGAGCCTTTTGGATGGTTTTTGCAGCAGAGTCCCTTTCCCTGGACACGGAATTTTGTGTCACAGCCTGTCAGGAAAGCCCAGAGCCATCCCAGTGTTCTTCCCATTTTTTTTGGCTGGCTGATTGCTCTCTGCAGTTGTTGCTCCCAGCCTGGGGATGCAGATGTTAGCCACTGCATTTAACCAGTACAATACTGCAGGTTAAATGCTGCAAAGAAGCTCTTCAGGTGGAGGATGGGGCAGTGCAAGCCTGCTGGGGAATGAGACCCTGTGCTGCCTTGTGTGATTTTTGAACTTAGTGACACCAGCACTGCAAATCACAAGGTAAAATTGGATTTTCTGATGTGTACAGGCTGTGAAATACCTGGTGTTCCTGTGTGGGTGAGAGCATGGCAAATATCCCAGTGCAGACCCCAGCTCCTCCTCTGCTCTTAACCCAGGCACAGGCAAAGCAGGAAAACCCACACCAAAATACCTGCTGACCTCAAAAAAACCCCAATTTTTGTGTGTGTGACCACAGGGCTGGTGATGCTGAGTAGCCCAAGTGCAAAGCAGCTCTGGGGATGGTGATAGGAAAATATTGTGGTTTAAATCCAGCCAACAACTAAGCCTGAGCATTCTGGTGAGATGCAGTGAACAGTTTTAATGTTGCCCCCCAAAAAGGGGACTTTTTTTTTTTTAAAAGTCCCCAAACTTTCCAGTCAGACTTTTTTTTTTAAGCAAATATTTTATTTAAAAATGTTATTTCTCTAAAGGAAGCATTTTATTTCAAAAATTTCTTCTGTCCCTCCAATACCCATCTAAATCTTGTTTCCTTTCAGGCTGACAAAGATCCCCATTTCTTGCAGTTTGGTCACTGAAGGGAATAATCTTATTTTTGAGCACACACTGCTGCAGGAGACAACCAGGAAGGGGTGGCTGGGTTATTCTGTAACTACAATGCCCAGAAAACATAATTCTTGCTGGGGTTGGGGTTATTTGCAGACTCTTCACAGGAGAGCTGCATGTTCTCTGTCACATCAGATAGTCCACAAGAGTTTTCTGTGATGGATTATCTCTGGCAATGTTTTCCAGAGAGCCCATTTATTGCAAGAAGACCAAAGGTAAAGTCATCCCTGTGCTAATACCTACACCAGTCTTGTCTTCAAAGGTTTAATTCCAAAAATAAGCACACTGACAAGCCTTATTTTTGCCTGATCATGTCAGCAGTGAGAAGTTTCCTTCACCACTGTGTTCTGGAGGAGCACAGCCCCAGCACGGACCAGGCAGCTCTGTGTGCTACCCTGCCTCTGGGGAGGAGTGGGGAAAAGAGGGACTGAAATCCTCAGGGGCTCTTCCTCTTCCAGCAAAATCTGCATCCATGCAATTTCCTGATCCTCAGGAGCTGATGTTTGGGAATCACCATGGAGCAGAAGCTGCTCAGTGCTCTCAGCTGATTTAATAGAAAAGCAGTTGCATGAGAAGCAGGAGACAGAGGTTTAGGGCTGGAGGTGGTGCAGAGGCTGACCCTGGTACCCCAGGGGACACAGAGAGGCCCCACCAGACAGCACCTAGCACAATATATCATTTCTGTCACCATTCTGCCTGATTCAGCAAGGCCCACGCTGACACAGATGAGCTGGGCTTAAATTCCAGCGCAAGGCACGAAACCAAAACAGCAACGAAATTTCTACAACCAAACTGCTGGGGGAAGGGTTCAGAGCACTCCTGGAGATAAGTACATATTAAAACAAACAATAAATGGCTTATCTCCCCTTTTATGCCCCAGTCACCTCCCCTTGCAGAGCAATCAGGTGCTGGGCACAGCGAGGTGTGGGGCAGGACCCAATCGCGTCCCTCCCGCGCTCGCAGGTGTCCCCAGCACCAGCACATATTAACTGGGGCTCAGGCTCGGCCCTGACACTTGCCTGACGGGCTGCAGGGGTGAGTAGTGCCTCATGTGTCCCCTCCCTGGGAAATGGGGACCCTCAGCGCCGTGGGGAGACCTGGAATCTGGCTCCAGATAATTTCCCTCCCTGCTGACTGTGCTGATTCTCACCTGGGGGGCGGCTGTGTCCTCAGTAAGTCCTGAATGAATCAGGCAAGCAGGGAGGGTTTGGCTTCACACTATGAGGTCAGTGGGGTGGCGGAGAGGGTTTTCTGAAGAGCTTGTACAACTCCATCCTTGGAGGTTCTCAAGGTCCATGGTGGGCAAAGCCCTGAGCAGCCTGGGCTGAATTTAGAGTGCCCCAGCTTTGAGCAGGAGGCTGGACTGGCACCTCCCGAAGTCCCTGTCAGCCTGGCTCACTCCATCATTCTGCTAAACTGATGCTGCATTTGTCTTGCTCAATGGCAGCAGTGCTGTTTCTTCAGAGTAAGGCAAGAAAAAGGCATTTTGGTTCTAATGGAGTGAGCTTGCATTGCTTTCTGCCTTGCTGAGTTCATCTAAGCTTTCCCTCACTTTACTTAATGAGCATCTTGATTTTCACCCCCTTGAAGTTATCAGAGTCTGATAACCTGATAACTGCAATCTCCTATCTGCAGAGTGCTCTGCAAATGTTAGCCTGTGCTCCTTGTCATATATTTTCATTAAGTGGCAGCAGCTGGGTGTTATCATTCCTGGTCTCTTGGCCTGCTTCCCAGCTCCAGTGGAGATTTCCATTTATCCTTTGCCCAGCCTTGTGCACTCTCAAGACTCTCCATTCAGCAGCGAGTAACGGGGTTGTGGCAGGACACAGCAGTGGCTCAGGTGCATTTGGTGGCTGACCAGATCACATCTGAGCCCTCAGCCAGGGACTGGGAGGAGTTTTGGGACACAGGTAAGAGTTTTGGTAATCCAGAGAGGATGTATCTGTCTTTGCTTTGTGATCTAAAACTGCACTGGAGGCAGCGTGGGGAGATGTTTGCACTGGATGTTGCTCCTCTCAGCCATCCCTGGCTGCAGTCCATGGCTGTGCTTTCTCCTCACACCCCACCCAGCCTGTGCTGATGGATGTCACTGAGGCTGGCAGCAAGGGAGCAACTCAACCACTGCTGTGTTAAGGCCTCCAAAAGTCCTGGATTCTTCCATCCTTTGGTGCCATTTCCTGTCTCATTTTGGGAGTTCTGCACTTCAGGCAGTTTTCAAAGTTACCTTCAGAGCCACTGTGGGGTTTTTGACATATATTAATTTAAACATGGATCCAGGCTCTGAGCACAGAACTGCAGTGATTTGAGAGTGTTTTGTAATGGAAGGAGGGCATCCATGCCATCCCTGCAGCACCAGGAATTGCCCAGCCCTTGAGGAGACACTTGAGGCATTCTCCAGCAGAGAGGGGTGTAGATGTTGACAAGTCAAAGGCCAGCCCTGGCTTCTTTGTTCCCTGGGTGTCTAAAAAACTTGTAGCATTCACTTTGGGTGAGAGAACAAATCAAAACCCCATTCTTGACTTATTTTTGTTTCAGATGTCAGGGAAACTGAACACAGTAAGGACAATGCAACTTCTTAGAAGGTGGGAGCCAGCAATGCTCTTCCTTCCCTGAAGCCCTCCTGATCCAGGGCTGGAGGGGAGAGGGGGCTGGTGTGGGGAGGCCCTGCAGCCCCAATAATTTCACCCGCCTGCCTTATCCCTTTCCACCCCACCACAATTATGCTAGAGATGGGCATCACCAGGAAAAGGAAGGAAAAAAATGCACTCAAAAAATCAACAGCTGGCAAAATAAATTTTGTATCTTTTTTTTTTTTTTGGGTTAGGATTGGAATTGGAAGGGCTTGAGATGGAATTTTATGTTTGGACTTAGATGTTTATTATTTTTATTTATATTATAGTCTTATAATCTGTGAGTTCTATGGTATTTATATATATAGGGAGAGTTATATATATACTATTTATATATATAGATAAAAATGGTTCTCTATCTCTACAAGGTCTTTTAAGGAAAAAACTAATTAAGAAAGGACACAAATTATTTTTACTTTTAATCTAATAACTACTTATGTCTTGCAATGCGAACTTTTTAGTCTAATTACAAAATACTACTTAAACTTACGAAGAAGAAGGTGAAGAAGAAGGATTAGCTACTGCTCTAAAAATTCTATCTCTCTAAAAAACCATAGTTTATATATATTATAAAACTTTACATTGTACAACTATATTCTATAAACTGTACATTCTAAAACTTTAAACTCCAAGTTTTCTACTGTGTGATATTACACACTTTTATTCAAGCAACACACTCATAATCTTAATGCTATTATTCATTTTTGGAAGTTTTCTCCACAGCTTCAGGTTAAATGTAGTGTTCTCTTGACAGCCTGTATCTTTCAACGCAAAAAACCCCTAAATTTCTCAATATCTAGAATTCTAACAGCCAGCATTCTAACATACCAGGTGGTAGCTGGTGAGCTCAGTTGTGAAAGTCTGCTGACCACCTCTGATACACTGTGGATTATCTCTTCTTTACCCACAGGTGACTTTTGCTCCTTCCCAGCTAATTAGATAGGAAAACAGATTTGCTCTGGGAGATATACTCAAGGCCAGCATAAAACCTGGCTTGCAAGGAAATGAACCATTTTTTCCCCTTTAATCCCTCTCCATGAGCAGCAGTGGTGGGGACGAGCACTGGGAGGCAAAGTTTGCTGGGAGAGCTTTTGTTGGCTGCAGGATTTGGCATTTTGGGGTGGCTGCCCTGCACCCTCATGGTTTCCTGCTGCTCTCTGAGGCTGGGGGTGCTGTCTCTGAAGAAAAGGTGGCTGAGGGTCTGGTGCGGGACCAGAGTTTTCTGCTGCAACAGGAATTGTTGACCTCCAATTTCAGAGATGCTGTAGTGCCTCTGGATAAGGAGAAGGTTCAGCCACTCACCACAGGCTGTTCCATCCCTCTGGTGTTGCTGGATTAACAGTGTGGGGTGTGTTTCTGTGTTCCAGGGACAGCCCAGCCCTCAGGGACCAGACCCAGCCCCATCCAGCGTGGAAGCCACCAGGGAATCACAGCACAGACCTCGGGCTGTCCTGCCAGGCTGCTGCAGAGAAACGCCCACCAGGAGGGTGAAAGGAGCAGGCAAGCAGCAGGAAGATGGCAGAAATGGTAATTAAGGCTGCCCATGGGCTCATGTGTCAAGCCACAAGGAATTCAGATAATCAGGACTCAGCCACAGCAGTGTGCTGGCCACTGTGTAAAATAGGAGTGTCTTTGAGCCAGGTCTCATAAGCTCTTAAAGATTTATTTCAAACCTAAGATAGCTTAGTTACCTTAGAAGGCATTCAATTGGCGGAATACCTTTTGGGGCAGTGTTAGAAACAAAAAGGTTTTAATAAAAGGCAAAATAACAAACTCTTTACAGAGAAAAACCAATCCAAGTGCAAGAGGCCCTCCCACCCCTGGTAAAACACCTCACAAAAACCATTAATTTATTTGTTCTCTTCTTTTTCTAGTAAATTGCTCAAGCAGGACTTTTTGGCTCCTGCCCAATTAGCTATCCTTCAATATGAGGTGAAGCCCTATGAAATACCTTTTCACCTAATGGAAGAGAGAAGCTTCTGGGCTTATTTCCTTTTTAAAGGAGATAGTTTTGTCACTCCATCAAAAAAACATTCAATAACTGTGGGCCACAGCTACTGGCAGAGAGCCCAGGGGCTGAGGGAGAACAGGGCTGCGGCTTTGTGGCCTGGGCAGGGGAGATGAAGCTCCCCAACTAAACTGGATTTTCCATGGCCCCTCCACATGGCAGCAGGCAATTCTCTGTGTTTAGAAATGAGATGTTTCTTCTTTGGGTCACTTACTTAGTTCTGTCAGATGGCAAAATGATGTGCCTGTTCTCAGTCTGAAGTTAAATGCAGAAGCAGTGTCCAGCATCATGTCTTTGACCATTTCTCCTGCAGCAAAGGTAAGGAAAGGGTCAGACTTGCTCTAACTGCAGAATGCACCACGACAGAGGTGCAGGGAGAGAGAGCAGACTAAGCGGTCTAACAGCAGCTCTCATCATCAGTCTAAGTGAGACACAAGCCTCCATCCATGACCCTGTGGAGTTTCAAGGTCCCTTTATTCACTAATGGTTAAATCAAGGTAAATTCCTTCTGTGAACAAGCCAGAAAAGGAACTTACAGGTACCAAAAAACATTTTTTTTTTTTCTCCATGTGGTTCTTTTTTTTAGCACACACATGGTGGATGGATTGCAGAGAGGATCAGAGCAGAGAGGTCACACCAAACCTGCATGTAACCCTTTTCTGGATTTATTTGTTCCTGCTATTGTTCAGTAGGAGATGCTGAAAACAAACTTTAAGCCCAGACTCCTCCTTTTGTCTATATATGCACCAGCAATACAGAGAGAACAGCCCAGCAAATTGCCTTCCTGCAGAGCACTGATGCTATCAGGGCTTGTGTGCTTAAAATCTGCTACTGAACTCAACCCTTTCTAACTTGTTTAACCCTTTTCTCATTCCATTTTTTATCAGCTCTGCCTCTGTAGTTGTTCCTGATAATTCCATCCTGCCTTATTATTTATTGCTCGTTATTTCCTACAGCTTCTCCAACTCTCCCAGGATTTAGAGCCTGCTCTCAGCACCAGCCTCCTGTCTCATTTCCAGCCTGATGAATCCTCCTCTCTTTAAGCTGCTTTACTGTGGGAGTTACTCAGTACCCCAAGCACCTTTGCTGTTTAATTTTTGTTGATTCTTTTTTCTCAATTTTAATACACTTGGATGCCAGAGCAGAGGTGACCTCTAAGTCCTACCACCACCATAAAAGCATTTTCCAATTATTGCTGGATGGATTTACCTGCAGGTTCTTCACTGCTAGGGTGAAAAAAGCTGGTTTTGACCAAATAATTAAATTAGGAGCATCAAATTTCCTAGTGGAGCTGATGATCTTGAGATAGAAAAGAAGATGTATTGGAGAGGAAGCCCAGATGATGTATGGGGTCTAACACACCACTCCAAAAGAGCAATTTTGTCATGGAAACATGGAATTGCTAAGGTTGGAAAAAACTGTTGTGATCATCAGGTCCAGCCATGAAGCCACACCACCATGTTCACCACAAGTCTGTGTCCTCAAGTGCCACCTCCACAGGAGTTTTGAACACTTCCAGGGATGGTGACTGCACCAATTCACTGGAAATTCCATTCAAATGCTTTACAACCCTTGTTGTCATTATACTGCAAAGGTTCCATATTGTTGTCTTCTTAGTGTAAGGGCTTCATACCTCCTTGATGTTCCTCATAGGCAGCTCCTCTAAGCACTGACTCTTTCTTCTTCTTGCAGTAGCCAACTGACTCCAGTTCCTCTCAAATAACCAATCCACTCTTTTATAACACTCTTCTTGTTGGCTACAGCTGTGGCCTGTTAAAGTCAGGCCTGCTCCTAATCCTTAATAATTAACCCAGCTGCAACTCTTTAGAGGGTAAGATTACTTTCTATACTACCTTTATTTGCTTATATTCTATCCCTCTACAAACTCTTTCATGATTTTTTTTTCCTAATGTATAATCTACTTTTTTTCCCTAATGTATAATCTCCCCTGGGACAACTTGAGTCCATTTCCTCTTGTCATGCCTCTTGCTCCCTGGGAGAAGGGACTGACACTCACCTCACTACAACATCCTTTCCCCTGTTCATCTCCTTCCACCCCTACAACCTCCTTACCCACCTACAGCCATGTGGCTGAGATGCCATCAGGATGCTCCAAGCCGTCTGGCCACCCTCCCTTCACAGCCAAATGCTATTTTTTCCCCTTCTGCAGCTATTTTTCTCCCAGCTGTCTATGTGACTGTAGTCACCAATTGTTGTGGTGTTTTGAGGGTCCCCAGGATGAGGTGAGAGATGAGAATTGACTTCAAGTTCTCAGAAGCTTGATGTATTATGTTACATTACATTACATTACATTACATTACATTGCATTATACTAAAACTATACGAAAGAAAGAGAAAAGAGACAGACAGAAGGCTGGAAAAGAATGAATAATAAAATCTCCTGACAGACTCAGAGAGCCTGACCCAGCTGGCTGTGATTGGCCATTAATTAAAAACAATTCACATGCTGGGTAAACAATTCTCCAAATCACATTCCAACATAGCAAAACATGGAGAAGCAGAGGCTTCCCAGCTTCCCAGGAAAAGAAATCCTGGCAAAGAGATTTTTCAGAAAATATCACAGTGACATGTGGCCTCTGTTTCCACCCCACAGGAGCTGGGGAAGAAGTGCCCCCTGGTGAATGGCGGGGGTGCCAGTGGTCAGGACAGCACCTGGATCCTCCCAAACTTGCCCAGTAAGTGCACATGGACAGCCACAACTCCTGCCAGCAAGTCTCCACACTCCTGTGTTCCCTTGTAAGTAATTCCTCCATGTTGCTTTCCTCAGGGTGAAGCTCAGCACCTTTTCCTGGAGGTTGTTGTTACACCAGGATGGTCATGGCCAGAAGCCAGCTATTGTGTTAACGATGGTTTATATTCCAAATGGCAAAAGCAGCTTAGTAGCTCCTCTCCAAGAAGATTTTTTCACTCCCTTTTATTTTTGCATAAAGATGTGGCTGGCTCGAGTCTCAGGCTTTGTGTTTTCCACAGCATCTCCTTGTTTGGGGCATCTTATTTTAGATGGCTGAGAGGCTTTCACAAAAATGGATTACCAGGGCCTGGCTTTTATATCAGCAGCAAATGGCCCCAGTGCAGAGAAAAGTGCTTGCACTGAGCTGTTCCTGCCCTCAGAGCAGCAGGTTCCCTCCCAGGGTGACGTGAGGGCCCAGACTAGTCCTGACAAGAGGTGCTTTAATGACCCTGCAAACCAGACACAGACAAGCTACTAAAGATAAGGCTCTCCCATAAATGTCAGAGGAACTGCAGACACGTCCTGCAGTGCAGAGATGTGAGACAGGGATCCAGCTCCAGCCAGTGGAGTAAAACTCCTGGAATGCAGCTCCAGGGATTGGAGGCCATGGGAGGTGCAGCCCTGCTCTGCATGGTCATGCCTGACCATGGGCCAGGCAGGACAAGGCCAGGGCACAGCCACCAGCATGTGGGTAGCCCAGAGCAGCCTCTGGGTCTGGCCCATGCAGGAGGGAGGAATGAATGGATGGAATGCAGAGCCCTGGAGCTGATCCAGCAAGCTGTGCATGGTTCAGTGCCACCCCTGCAGCTGGTGCCTGAGGAGAGCATCAGTTTCAGTCAAAATGAATTTTTTTTCCACTCAATTATCATTCTGAGCAGGATAAAATTATATTTTTGTAAACAATTTAGCATCAGGGTGCCATGGTAGTGCCAGTGGCTGGGCCCATCCTACCCCTAGACAGGAGATGGGGAGACATTTCCCAAACACTGCTCTGGGAATGGAGTCTGGCTGAGGGGGCCAACACAGCCCTGCTGGGGCAGGAGCTGGAACATAACCCCCTGTGTGGCAGGGAAAAAAACACACTGGGACATGTCACAGCTCTGCAGCAGGGCATGGAGGGAGATGTGGTTTGCTTTCCCTGCTCTGGGTAAGCCACAGATGGAGCAAAAATCTCTGGACTTCCTGAGATTCCCAGGTGAAATCTGATTGAGTTTTGGGGGTAGAAGCACAGGGAGGAGACAGGTTGTTATTTCAATTAAGAACATTAAATATTTAAATTGTTTCGAGAGATACAGAGGTAGACTAGTTCTGCCACCCCTCGAGCTGGTTCTGACCCAGCCTAACCTCAGCAGGAATCCTTTGCTTTGCCAGGACTGGTTTTCACCCGGACAACTCAAGGAATAGCAAGCCATGACTAAAAGCTGGAATCTTAGGGGAAAACCATCCTTGTCTGCTGTCCTGAGCTGACATCAGCACCTGCAGGATGCAATCCAGATGTGCAGTGCAGGAATTCAGGTCACCCTCAAGAGAGCCAGGCTCAGTTAAACTTTACCTGAAGGAGCCAAGGCTCAGCCCCACTGAAATAAACCCTGAGCATTTCAAAAGTGGCTTTTGGAGCAGCTGTGAGGGAAGCTCATTTATTGTGGTGTTGCCTCACATTTGGCAGCACCCAGTGGAGCATGAGATGTCTCTGCAAAACCCTTCCCACAGAGAGAAGGGTAACAGCACAGCCCATCATTTCTGGGCTAGGGATGCAGGGAGCCTGGAGCCTCTCAGTAGTAAAGTCCTTCACTAAACCCCTGCACTCCTGCAGGGCAGAAGGTGTTTGTATCACACCTGCAGAATCCAAGGTTTTGTCTCACTGTGCTGTGTTGGAAATTGGGTGGGGGGAGGAGGAATGTTTTGGAAGGTTTTCATTCTGAGTTGTATGTGTGTTCCTTTTTCTATCTAGTTGAAGGTTAATAAAGTGTTTTTCTTTATTTCTAAGCTTGAGCCTGCTTTGCTCTATTCCTGGTCACATCTCACAGCAGCCACTGGGGAGAATATATTTTCATGGGGGCACTGGCATTGCACCAGCATCAAACCATGACAGCTTATGATGTGGTCCAAACAAACACAGCCCTTGTCAATCTGTGACAGAGCTCAGGGCTGTGAGTTCCCTGGCAAGGTGTCTTGGCCAGACAGGTTTTTTTCAGGTTGCTCTTGCTGTGGTTTTTGAATCCTGCTGGAGCAAACCTGGGCAGCTGGATCTCACTGATCACAGAGCTGGGTTCAACTGTTTGCAAAACACCCCCCAGAACCCTCTGAGGTTTGAGCTTCTCTGATGTCTTGGAGCCATCCTTGCAGGTTTGGCAGTCCTGGGCAAGAGCACTTGGCCCAGAGGCAGCTGGAAATGTGGGGAGCAGAGATGGGGCTGGGCAGGATGGGGAGAAGAGGAGGAGCCTCGTGCTGTGTCTCCTGGTTTTCTCACCCACAGCATAAAATCCTAAGGCTTGCCAGCATCTTCTCACTCATTACAGATCTGGCCTAGGGTTTTGCAGAGCAAGGCATTTCAGAACAACCATGAAAATTAATTAGCTTACTTTTTTATGTAAAAAAACCCCCTAATAACTCATGATGGAAAACTGTAACAAACTCCTGGTGCCACTAATTGTTGATGGGGACTTTTTCTCTTGGAGCTGGGCTGTATTTTGGTGGCCTTGATAAAGTTGCTGAAACCTCACTCAGATTTTCTCTTGGTTCATGTTGCACAAAAATAGCTTTGATTTGACTTTTTTTTGTTTGTTTTTTCTGCATTATTTCAGGACAGAAGAAAAGAAGATCTTGCCCAATATCCTCAAGAAAATTGGCTGCACCCCAATGGTCCAAATCAACAAGATTGGGAAGTCCTATGGGCTCAAGTGTGAGCTCTGTGAGTGTCCCCTTGCCAGCAGGTTTTTGCATGCCTTGAGGTGAGGGTGAGGGGTGCTGGAGGAACAGAGATGGGGAGGGGCAGAGGTGGCTCATTCTGGGCTCTCCTGCCTGTCAGGCAGTAATTTCTTGGGCCAAACAGGGGGTTTCAAGCATCAATGAGCAGGGAAGAAATGGTAGTGGGGCATCTCTCCTGCCAAATAACAGCAGCATAAGCTCACAGCAGAGCTGGCCCAAATTTGGGGATGGATCTCAGTCCTCTCCCTAAGGAGATGTTTGCTGGTGATGTCTCATGTAAGGCTTGGCTTTAGGCTGGTCCCCTACAATCACAAGGACGATAAACTCAGATCTGTGCATGTGGACTTTTCAGTCTCTTTTCCTATAACTCCTAACCCTGATAATTAATTTGGTCCAAATTGAGCAGAAAGGCAAATTCTGTGAGGCAGAGAGTGCCAGGAGTGTCACACAGCTGAGTAAGGAGAGACTTGCTGAGCACTCATGGCACAGCAGAGCCCTGCAGTGCTGTGTGTCAGCTGGGAACCATAGAGTTATTTATGAAATAACCATGATTAAATTAAATAACTGTGAATAACTATAAGGGCAGCTAGACCCCACTGAGCACACAGACACAGGGAAAGCACCCTGGGCTTTCCCACCTGATTCCTTCTCAGCATCTGGGATCCTTGGGCCACCAGCCCTGCAACCTCCACACTGGAAAACCGAGGATGGTTTTCCCCTAAGATTCCAGCTCTTAGTCATGGCTTGCTATTGCACACTGCACTGCCTCACCCTGCCCACAGTGAGAGCTGAGGGGACACCAGGACACCATGGGGGTGGGAGGACAGATGTGCAGTGCCTGGTGCACCTCTGGAGTGTGTATGGCTGGTGCTTTAGGTGCTGGGAAAAGCAGGCAGATCCCATTTTCTGGGATGGTGTCTCCCTCCCCTGGCACAGGAGGGGAAGCAGAGCAGAACAGGCAGAGCAGCTCTGTGTCAGCACAGAGCCCCTTCCCAGCAAACACAGGAATAAAAGGAAGCAGCCACAGCTGGATGGGATGGCCTGGTGTTTTCTGTGCCCCCAGGCACCTTTGTGCAGCTGGAGCTGTGGCATTTTGCATTATGAAATGTAATGATGAGCACAAGATTTCCTTTCCTGTTCAGGCTGCTCAGGTTCAGGGCTGATTTCTCAGCCTCAGGTTGCTGTGTCTGCCAAGGTGAAGGGAAAAAACACCCCTGGAAATCCCCATTTCTCCCTGCTGTCCATAAAACAGAGCTCAGTAGCACCAGTTCAGCTGCAGATGTGCATCAAAGGCTTGGTAAGAAGAATGCTGTGGTGTGGAGGCCCTAATGAGGACTGGGATGTGCCTTGCATTGCAATCTGAATGTGCCTTGGAAAGTTTCTTAGTTTGTTGCTAGCTCAGTGAAAAAAACTGTAATTTAGCCTGACACTTGAAAATGTTATTTCTATTGTTTGGGATTTTTTATGAACCTCAGTCAGGACTACACATCACTGCAAAAGGGGAGCTTTTTAGGTATCTGTTAAAAACTTCAATGCCCCAGGATAGACAGTGAGGCCTTGCTGCTATCCCTTGCCCACAGAAGAGTCCTCAAGGAGTGCTGGGCCTTTGTGGGACCTCCCACCTTGCAGTGACCATGCCCAGCTGATTTCAAACCCATCCTGGGCTGTCCAGGTTGACTTCAAACCCATCCAGGGTGAAGGAAACATGGGGGAAAGAAGGACTTTGTGCTGATGGATAATCCCAGACAAGCAGATAGTGGGTACATTCCCCTGAGCAAAGGACAGTCCTGCAGAGGGGGAAGAGGTGTCCCAACACTGCAATGAGGCCTGGGGGAGCTGGTGCCTGATGGAGTCTCCTCTTTGTTTCCCTTTCCAGTGGCCAAGTGTGAGTACTTCAATGCTGGGGGCAGCGTGAAGGACCGGATCAGCCTCAGGATGGTGGAGGATGCAGAGAGAGCTGGGATCATCAAACCAGGAGACACCCTGATTGAACCCACTTCAGGAAACACAGGTGGGAAGGGCAGGGATTCTCCCTCTGCCTGGAAACTGGGCAGGGGGCAATTTCTGAGGAGCAGAGATTTGCATTTGGGGTTACAAGGTGGGTTCTGGCTCCATCCTCCCCTCAGCTCCCCTCCTGGTGGCCATGGGCTTCCTGGGATGCTGAGATGCCTCCTTGCTGAAATTCCTGAGGGTCCTGTGAGGGTCCCACACCTGCACAGGTGTGCCTGGAAGGTCTCCTTGTACCAAGGCAGACAGCATCAGGATCTGGGGCAACCCTGGGTGTTTTCAGGCTGGGAAGCTTTTGAATTCTCAGAGGTTCCCAGAGACCATTCCCTGATGGGTTGGAAGAGAATTCCTGTGATTTTTGCCCTTGTTGGTGCCACTGTGTCACCCCACCAGACTGTGTCACCCCAGACATGGAGCCAGGGGAATCTGTGCTCTCTCAGAGCTGTGTCCCACATGGATCACACTGGCTCCCTGCCTGCCTGGGGCAGCTGGAATGGCACCAGGCTCCCTGCAGCCCTGGCAGGGACAGGCTGCTCCTTCCTGCTGCCTCACCTTCCTGCTCTGGCTGGGAGCAACTGGCTCCATCCATCACCCCAGTGAAACTGGAGCAGAGGTGTCATGGATAAATATGCAGAGTCCTGTCTGTCTGTCTGTCTGTCCCCCCCAACTGAGGGGAGGGAAAGGAAAATCACCACTTTCCTGAGTTTCCAAACCCATAGGAAGGTGGCTGAGCCTTGGTGCGGGGAGTAAAGCTCTCCCTATTCTCTCAGTGAGAATGAGGAGCTCCTGGGAGCAGGAGTGATGCTGCAGCTCCACTTGCCTGTCAGCACATCCTCCCATCCAGGGGAGAGGGTTGCTCTTGCCAAATTGCCAAATTCTGGTGCCGACCACTTCCCTGTGCTCCCCACCCCGCAGGGATTGGGCTGGCACTGGTGGCCGCACTCAAGGGTTACCGCTGCATCATCGTCCTGCCAGAGAAAATGAGCATGGAGAAGGTCAGAGCTCTCTATGGTTTTACCCCACAACCAGGAAACATTTCCTTCCCTTCCCTTCCCTTCCCTTCCCTTCCCTTCCCTTCCCTTCCCTTCCCTTCCCTTCCCTTCCCTTCCCTTCCCTTCCCTTCCCTTCCCTTCCCTTCCCTTCCCTTCCCTTCCCTTCCCTTCCCTTCCCTTCCCTTCCCTTCCCTTCCCTTCCCTTCCCTTCCCTTCCCTTCCCTTCCCTTCCCTTCCCTTCCCTTCCCTTCCCTTCCCTTCCTCCTTCCCTCCCCTCCTTCCCCTTCCTCCCTGCCTCTCCCTCCTTGGAGCCCTTTAAAAGCCAACCACCCACTGTCACAGCTGCTATTCAGAACTTTGCCTCTTGAGGGAAAAAAGCAGCCTGTGGTGGCCTGGTGGCTGTTTGGTGTCAGCAGTGCAGCTGGGATGGTGAGAGAACCAAACCCAGTGTGTGGGTGCAGGGACAGAGCAGGCTCTGCTGCATGTGAAGCACTGCAGGAGAAGCAGGCAGGGCTCTGCTGCCAGCCCTGCTCACTGCCCCCTGACATCTGACAGGTCCCTTGGCCTCTCTGTGTGTTTATTGTTTTCTTTTACCTGGAGACACTCAGAGTTGCCTGAGCTGTTTCTCAGGGTGGTGTCTCAAGTCACTTGCACGAGAGCTGGTGGTCAGGTGAACACAGAGTCCTGGAGATGGCAGAAATCCCTCACTGGTGAGCCAAGAGCCTCACAGACAGCTCGGCTGAACTCCTGCCAGTGCAGCCAGACAGGCACCCTGACCTGGCTCAGGACTGAGCCCTTCTCCAAAGTGTCACTCTCAATTCAACCCAAATCTCACTCAAGCTCAGATGCCACCTCCAGCTGCCATGGGCTTCATCTCCAGGTGTCCCAACACTCCTCTGTCCCACTGACAGCCCCATCTCCCAGGGACTGATTGCTCCTTCCCTGATTTTGGTGAGAGAAGAGAAGGGACTTAGAGCAAAACCAGCTTCTTTATCTCCCCTTTGCATGCTGGGGCTCCAGCCCCAGCACACAGGAGACCCTGTTCCCTGTCCAGCTCCCTCTGCCCTTTTCCTCTGGCTCCAAGGAGCAGCACACTGTCACCTCCCTCCACCCTGTCCCCATCCTGCCCTCCAAGTAGGACAGGGCACGAGGCCAGGCTCAAATCCACGTGCCAGCTTTGGGCAGGAGGCCCTGGGCTGCTGGAGCTTGTCAGAGACAGCAGAGCCCAGAATTGGACATTGTATCTCCACATGATAAATGCCTCCCACATGCAAAGCTGCTCTGGCATCTGGCACTGCCCTGGGCCTGCAGGCTCAGGTTACCATCCCTGAGTGGGATCAGCTGTGTGCAGCTCCTCTTCTCATCCCAAAGGTCGATATCCTAAAGGCCCTGGGTGCCGAAATCGTCAGGACACCGTGCACTCGCTTTGATGCTCCCGAGTCCAACGTCCGCGTGGCCTGGAAGCTGAAAAGTCAAATCCCAAACTCTCACATCCTGGACCAGGTAAAGGCCATCCCTCCACTGCCTGCCTTTCCCAAGATGGTTTATAGGGTGTTCTCCAAGTGTGCCTGTGTTTGGGGGCTCCATTTGGACTAGCAGATTTCGTCAGTGTTTTGTGGCATTTGAAATTTAATCGCCCCTCTGCAAAGCTCAGGGGGACAGAAACAAAATAAGGGGCACTTCCAAACCTGCAACACTTCTGCCAAAGCCTGGATGTGGGTGAGGCTGGGTTTTATTGCACAATTCAGACTCCTCAAATTGCTTCAGATTTAACTTTGACCTGAAAAAAACCCCACTTTTTAAGCCTAGCTAGCAGCCTCGAAAATAAACCTCGTGCTGTAAAGGGCAAACCCTGGTGACTCATGCCAGAGGTTCCTGCAGGGGATTTGGTCCACTTGGGAGGACCAAGGAGGGCACTTGGTTTGACCCCTGAGCAAGGAGCCCCTGAAGTGCAGGAAAATCAGGCAAGCTCCTTCCTTCTGAGAAAAAAAAAAATAGCTCAAAAACTGGATGAAATTTTCAACTCATTTTTTGGTCCATGGGTGTGAACATGGGGTGCACAAAACATCAGTGCTGCAAAATCCCTCTGTGCATGAGAGCTGATTGATGATCAGAACAGCCTCTGAACCATCCCCACACCTAAGGGGCACCAAGTGCTGGACAGTGAGTGTTTGTGGGCACATTTAACCTCCCAAGTGGGCTTGAAAATCTGTCTCAAAGTGCCAAACAGGAGGAACACCAGTGACTTGTCCTGGTGGGGTGGGTTTCCCCTGGGCAGCTGCATGCTTTGGGTACAGCTCTGTGAGGAGCTGCTGCTGGTTAGGGATTTGACCAGCTCTTCCCATGGTAACCCTGCTGTTCTCTGCTGGAATAAACAGTACAGAAACCCCAGCAACCCCCTGGCTCACTACGACACCACGGCCGAGGAGATCCTGGAGCAGTGTGAAGGTACTGTCTGTGCACAGGGCTACAACCCTCTCTGAGAGGCTTCATTTACATAATTTATTGGCCTGAATGTCTAGAAACAGCCCAAAGGCCCTCTGGAGGAGCAGACACAGCATTATCTTAATAACACTGACACACAGAGTGTTGTAACCTCTCCTAATCCACTCCAGAGTCACCTCAGCCTGCAGGGCTTCCCAGCTCTCCCCTCCCATTGCAAAACCTGGGGGGGCACACCAGAGGCTTAAGAAACTCAGATTGTGCCAAAAGGAGACAGAACATGCCTCTTGGTGACCACACCACTCTGTAACCTGCCAGCTGGGAACACAAGAGATCCCATGAGGCTTTGGAGGGGAATATAAATCCACCAGGGCATGGCAAGGCTGTGTCTGATCCAGCACTCTCATTTGCAAATCAAAGCCTCCCAAGCCAGTGCCATTGGAAGTGGGGACTGGGGGAGGATAAAGGGCTGTCCCAGTCCCTGTTTATGCAGATAGAAGTGATATTTATTGCCAGTTCTGGAGCAATGTAAAGCATGACCAGGACTTGAAGGATTTTAACTGGAGAGCTGTTATCAGAGCTGTAAAGCAGTCAGGTATCAATGGCAACAAGAGTCCCAGCCTTGCCTCCTCCACAGTGTCAGTGTTTGCTCCAGCTGGCTGCCAGGGTTGCAGGTCCCTCTTTCCCAATGCAGCTGCAGCATCAGGTTTTGAAGGCCAGACTCCAATTCTGCTCCTTCCAGCCCTAAATCTGTATAATTTCAGCCATGCCAGTGGGGCAGCATCTGACAGAGGCAGGTGCCAGGGCAGGGCTCAGCCCTGCTTCCTGTGGATGCAGCACAGGCTGGAGGTTGTGCCTGTCAGTGATATTCATGTGTGACTTGCTTTGATATGCTGTGGTTTGAAAGGGGTGAATGTGCTGAGATATTCCCTCCCCTTTAAACCATAGAATCACAGAATATTCTGAGTTGGAGAGAATTATCAAAGTCCATCTTGTGGTCCTGCACACCTAAAAAGTCACACCATGTGCCTGAGAGCATTGTCCATACTCTCCTTGAGCTCTGCCAGGCTGGTGCTGTGCCCACTGCCCTGGGGAGCCTGTTCAGTGCCCAGCCACCCTCTAGGGAAGAACCTTTCCCTAATATCCAACCTAAACCTCCCCTGACACAGCTTCAGCTGTTCCCTCTGCTCAGTAGAACCAAAGATGCAGAAATCATGGAGATCTGGAGGTCACCTTCAGCTCCCTGCAGTGAGGCAGGATCAGCTGTGCTCAGCTCCTGCAAGCTCATCTGAGCTTTGCACAGACCAGGCTGTGACACCAGCACAGCCTCTGCCTAGCCTCTGCTCACAGGGGCTCTGGGGGACACAGGGCTCTGAATAAAGGGCAGATCCTGCTGGGGGCTGTGCTGAGCCCTTGCAAACCTCTCTGACCCCTGGTCTGCAGGCAAGGTGCACATGGTGGTGATTGGGTCTGGCACAGGAGGAACCATCACTGGCGTGGCCAGGAAGCTGAAGGAGAAGTGCCCAGAGTGCAAGGTAAGGCTGGAGGCAGGACTGCCGGGGTTTTCATGGAATCACAGAGTGAAGGGACATTGGGTTGGAAGGGACTTTGGGGGTTGTCCCATTCCACCCTCCTGCCATTGTCAGGGACACCTTCCACCAGACCAGGTTGCTCAGAGCTGGCCTTGAACAATTCCAGGGATGGGGCAACCACAACTTCTCTGGGCAACCTGTGCTAGGGCCTCACCACCCTCACAATGAAATTTCTTCCTATTATACAATATAAATCTAACCTCCTTCAGCTCAAAGCCATTCCCCCTTGTCCTGTCCTGCCTAACCCCACAGCTCACCTGAGGCAGTAGTTGCTCTCTGCACCTGAAGCTATGTTGAGGGATGTGTGGTGTTGTGAGATTCTCAGGATGCAGTGAGAGATGAGAATTTGACTCTATGTTCTTAGAAGGCTGACATTATATTATATAATATATACTATATTATATACTGTATATTATATATAATATAGAATATATACTATTATATTATAATATAATATAATATATACTATATAGTATTATATAGTATATAGTATTAGTATTATAGTATTATAGCATTATATAGTATATATATTATATATAATACTATATAGTATTATAATATACTATACTATATGTTATAATATACTATTATATTGTATAATATGTACTATATTATATACTGTATATTATATACTGTATATTATATATAGTATATAATATATACTATATTATATACTATTATACTATATACTATACTATTATCTTATATTTTAAAACTATACTTAAGAAAGAGAAAGGATGCATCAGAAGGTTAAACAAGAATGAATAATAAAAACTTGTGACTGACGCCTCAGTCCAACACAGCTGATGGTGATTGGTCATTAATTAAAAACCATTCACATGGAACCAAAGATGCTTTATTTGTTGGTAAACGATTTCTAGACTACATTCCTAAGCAATTAGATAATTGTTGCTTTCATTCTTTTTTGAGGCCTCTCAGCTTCCCAGATGAAAATCCCAAACAAAGAGGATTTTTCAGAAAATATCACAGTGACAGGGAGGCATCTCAGCCCAAACACAAAGCTGTAAATATCCGGGGAAAATCACCAGAAATCACCATCAGCCAGCACAGCTAGATCCTGAAAGGATGTGTGCATCCACAGGTTTCCACAGGTTTGAGCTCACTGCTGGCTTCACCTAGAGCAGATTAAGGAGCTCTGGCACTGTGCTCAGGGAAGTGGCAGGCTCTGCCAAGGGGGTGATGACAAACACCTTGAGAGTGATAACATTTTAAGCCACCAGTCACTTCTGCAACAGCTGAAGGCTACCTAGGATCTATTTAAGAAGACAGTGAAAAACAGCACCCTTTTATCCTGGAAGCTCTCCATGCTGCCAGTGATTAGGAATATTAATGAATATCAGGGGAAGGAAACACTGCTGATAAGCATGAGAAACAACTGCTCACTTTGAGAATTTAAAATGGTTTATTAAAACTTAACAAAAATACAACAAAGGACTCCATAAGGAAAAAACTGCAGTGCTGGGAACTGCTCTCATGGATACCACATGGTTGGGTCTTCTTCAGGATGGATGCTCAGGCTTTTATACCCCTGGGGGCTGCATCAGTCAGCCCTGGCCCCTCCCAAAGTCTGTCAGCCAGCTCTTCTGTGCCATTTATCAGTGCAAACTGCTTTCTTGTCACTGGATTGGAGCTCAGCTGTTGCCATGCCTCACCCCCTGAGCACCCCCAAGCTTTTCCATTCCCAGCTGCCCCATGCAAGGGACACCTGTGCAGCTTCTTTGTACCTGTCCTGGACAGCCCAGGCTGTGTGATGGCAACAATACAGGGGGAAAGGGAACTGTGGGGAGAACAGAGGGCATCTAAACTACAATAACATAACTATACATCACTAAAGCTTTTCTTAATATTCACACAATAGTTATCTTTTAATTGTGAGAGCCAATAATCTCATTATCCATCTGTAGGGGTGAGGGTAACTTTTCCTTTGAGTTTTGTGCTTGGCTGTTTCTGAATTCCCATTTATTTGACAAAATGCCTTTCCCTCCCAGATTGTTGGTGTGGACCCTGATGGCTCCATCGTTGCCCTGCCCAGTGAGATGAACAAAACCAACACCACAACCATCGAGGTGGAGGGCATTGGGCACGACTTCATCCCCACTGTCCTCGACAGATCTGTGAGTAACCCTGTGATATTGAAGCAGGCCAACCCTCGTGATGGGGAGAAATGATGAGAAGGACTCCATTGATATCAGAAGGCTAATTAATTACTTTATTATACTATATTATTCTATATTATGTTACATTATATTACATTACATCTAAACTGAATCTGCCAAGCACTCAACTGCACAGAATCTCATGACTGTCACCCAACAGTCCTGACACACACACCTGGCCCTGACAGGCCAAGGAAACAAAACACCATCACTCTGGGTAAACAATCTCCACATTGCATTCTACTTTTGCACAAACACAGGTACAGCAAATGGGATAAGAATTGTTTTTCCTTTCTCTGAGGTTCAGAGAATGTGAAACCCAGAAATATTCTTGGGAATAATTGTGCCTTGCTTTTCTCTGTGAAGAGAAATGTGGTGACTCTCTGAGGAAGGGTCTCTACCTTGCCATCCAGCCTGCTCCCAAGGCCAGAGGTGTGGTGGTCCTGATGTATCTTCCCAGTGCAGAACAAGTTGTTATGGGGGGATTGGGATACCCAGTTACTTTCTGAGTAACTCTGATTATAATTGACTGTAGTGGTTTTGGTTTGTTAATTTAAGATTTCTTCAAATTTAAAATTTCCCAGCTAATGCACCAAAGAGTGTGGTAGGTTTTGGTGCTGGTCAATCACTAATGCATTCACTTCCTGCTCTGAGATAGGCAAAGCAGGCTCAAAACTTTAAAAGAGTATAAAGAAAATTTTATTAAAAGTAATTAAAAGGGAAAAAAAAGGTAGTAAGAATCAAAAGAAACCCTTCAGAACACTTCGTGTCCCCTCACAACCTTTTCTTTCTCACTGATAATGTAAAGAAACAAAACCTAAAATTTCCAGTCAGTTTGTTACCTTTAAAATAGTCTTTCCTCAGTTCATTTAGGGAGAGAAGTCCCTCTTGTTAAGGTTATGGAGACTCTTCCACTTTTCCAAGAAATAAACAACATGTGTTTTTCACAGAGGTGTATTCAGCTTCTCAGTGGCTCAATAAACTGTCAGTTAGACAAAAACCTTTTGCTTCTCTTCCCTAAATTCCTCCTGTGCCAAACAATGACAGTGACCCCCAAGGAGAAGGCAGATAGAGGTGAAAATCAGGCATTGAACACAGTGTGAGTGTCCTCTGCTCAGCCTCACCACTGTTCAGAGGTGCCCCTCTGGTTGTGGTCACACAGATGTCTGTGCTGAGGCTGCTCCTCATCGTATGCTCTTTCCTGAGCCTCCTGTGCCTCAGGCACCACACACAGAGAGCAGAAATCCTGCACCATGCCCAGGCTGGGCAGCAAGATCCAAGTAAGACAGTGGATCATGAACCTTGCAGCTCTTGTTGTCAAGTCCCTCTCAGTGTATCAGCTGCCACAGAGCTTTAAAACCCTAAGACAGGCTGCCTGTGTTGCCCTGGCCTCATTCTAGAAAGGTCCCTCACAGCCTCAGATCTGTGATTATTTCTGCTTTCAGGTGTTGACTACATCCCTGTTGTCAGCACCTGGCTGTAGAGCTGTCACCTTAATAATCCACACTGATTCTTGTAGCTGGATCTCATTTTGGCAAATTTTGAATCATTTTGTCCCCTGACCTGTGACATCATAAATACTCCTCCACATCCTAACTCTGGACCTGTCATGCATCCCTAACTCTCTAAGGAAAGGATGCTGGAAAGGTGTGGGTGTCTGCAAGCAAGAACTCCAGCACATGCATGTTCTGACAAATGCTTTCAGCAAGTGTGGAAGGCAGCTCAGAGCTGCCAGATGTTGTGGGCATCAGCACCATGGTGTGCCTCAGAGGGTCAGGGCAGCCTGAAATGACATTTCCAAGACTCATGCACCTTGCTTTCCTTCCAGGTGGTGGATCAGTGGTACAAAAGCAACGACAGAGACTCGTTCCTCATGTCCCGCAGGCTGATCAGAGAGGAGGGCTTGTTGTGTGGTAAGCACAGTGCAGCCACAGCAGTCTGTCCCCTTCACAAACCCTCTGAACCTCATCCTTTTGGGACCAAAACTCTCCAGAGGAGGTGCCCTCTGCATTTTTGTGTCAGCTGGGTCAGCAGGGCTGAAAGGCTGAGCGTGGGGCTGTGCAGAGGTCACTGCAGGCTCCAGAGGTGTTTCCCTCAGTCTGGTCTGGGCTCTGACTCACCAGCCACAGTAATTATAGAAGGAATAATTCTCTCCTTACTGGAGCACTTTTGCAGTGGAACTGGATCTTCAGGCAGTGTAGAGTTACAGAGGCTGCAGGAAGGATTAGTGGGGCTCAGGGCAGGACAGCTGGGCTGTGCCAGCAGCTCTGTGAGGCCGTGCTCAGTGTCACTGCCACACCAGAGGTGCCAGCTTTGGACCAGCAAGGCCTGAAAGCAAAGAAAGTGTGAGATGTTCTTACTGAGTATTTCTCCCCGTGCCAACAAGCTGTAAGTGATCCCTCTGGCTTCCCAAAATGAACAGGTGCCCTCAGACAGACCCTGCCTGTACCCTGAGAGCCTCCACAGACCATCAGCCTTGTTTTCAGCCTTCCCTGACGCCAAGCAAACAGACACAGGTTTGCAGCCAGGAGCGGACACCACGTAGGCTCGTAGTTACAGCTGATAAAAGCCCTGAGCACTCATATCCAGAGAGTTTTGGAAAAGATCAGCCTATATATATGTAATGAAACACTTAAATGTTGATTTAACCTGGCAGGCAGGGAGTCACTGTGTTTCAACAGAAACCACTTGTTTGAACTCAACCATAATTTGTGAACAGCTTCGTGTTCCCTGAGCTGCATTTTTCAGGGCTGTTCCTCGTTTGTTTGAAAAATGTGACCCAGGGATAATTAACCTGCTGTAAAATACGTGCTGCCTTGAATGCAGGCTGTAATTGGCACACAGATAGTGGAATGTGTCTGACTTCCAGTGCTCAGACTGGTGCTGGAGAAATTGCCCCTGTAAAGCAGGGACCTGCTTTCCCTACGTGCAGCAAACCACATGCGTGCACACAGACACGGGCAGCATTCAGGCCTTCCCATCATGTTGGCCTGGTATTCCAAGCATGAATGAAATGTTTATGGGAGGGTTTTTTTTCAGTCTTTACAGTGCATTTAAAGCCAGTCTTTGGCTGCCAAGTATGTCAGCCAGAAGCTCCAGAACTGGCGTGGTTTCTGCTCATGCAAAGGGAGGGTGTGGTGTGGGCAGCGTGTTCTCAATGTCCCTGCATGGCACCTCTCAGAAGAGGTCTCCATTTCTTGGTCTGCCCACAAGAAATGGTTCCTGAAGTCCATGAGGTGACTTTCACACTGGCTCCAAAGCCAATATGAGCACATCCCACCAGTCCCCACCTCTGCCTGGCCCTAAACCCTACAAGGCTTTGGGGTTGACTGTCCTCCCATCCCAGTGTCCCAAGCGAGGTGCCACCTCTGCACCTTTATCTGTGCTTCCCACTGCAGGACAGCGGCCCTGGGCAGCCCTGACCCTTGTCCCCCTGTCCTTGGTGTCCCTGCAGGTGGCAGCTCGGGCAGTGCCATGTCTGTGGCTGTGAGAGCTGCCAGGGAGCTGCAGGAGGGCCAGCGCTGCGTTGTCATCCTGCCCGACTCTGTCCGCAACTACATGTGAGTGTCCTGCTCCCTGCCCTGCTCCCAGGGCCTCCTGGGACAGCAGCTGGGGCTCAGCAGAACCCCAATAAATCCAATAGCAAGGCACATGGAGTGAGCCCAGAGCTGGGAGTCTCCCTCGGGAAGACCACAGAGAAAAAGCAAAATAAACAGCAGGGAAGAACAGCACATCAGCGTGGCAGCCACCAGGGGATGGGTGCTGGGACACTTGGGGGTTATTTTCTCTTTATCATCTCCTCTCTGACTCACTGCACAGAGCAGGACTCAGCCAGGCTGCACTTTCTGAGCCTGCATGCCTAAAGTGAGGAAGGCAAATAGCTGGAGTGCTTCAAAGAGTTACTGAGCTCCCCATGCTCCTGTTGACCTTAAAAGGGGCTGAGAGCAGCCAGCTGCAAAAATCATGAGAGCCCCAGGGGCAGTGCTGTGGTCTGCTGCACAAAACTTCTTCTGGAAGCCTCACAGAGTTGCTCTTTGTTGGTGATTTCTAGGTCCAAATTTGTGAATGATCAGTGGATGATAAAAAATGGGTTCCTAAATGACGCCCAGGAGCACAAGCCTTGGTAAGACAACTTCTGCTGGGATAAACTGTGCTGAGGGAATCAGCATTCTGAGTCTGGAAATCATTATCTTCAAAGGAAAATGTTCCTTTTTAGTGTTTAGGACAAACACAGTAAAGTCCAGACCCTCTGGGGAGGCTGTGATGTCAGCTCCTCTCTTTTGAGTGGTTATCTCTCAGCTCTACAATTAAAGTCTATAAAGGAGCCATTTCTGTCCCAAAGTAGCTGTTCCACTCCCATGTGGCAGCCCAGGCCACCTAAAACACCCTCTGGAAACCTCTCTCTGCTCCACATCTGATGTTCAAAGGACCATCAGGCTGCTGGGGAGGTGGGTCCCTGTTGTAGCAAGCCCCCTTTCAAACAGCTCTGCAGCTCTTTTCAGGCAAAAAACAGGAACTTTTCACCTTCCAGAGCTGCTGGCCAGAAAAGTTGGCCAACTCTGCCGCCCCTTGGATGCCATGGGGAAAGAGTCCCCTCAGGGAGTCACAGGAAAACTGCAGATGCCAGTTGATGTGTGGCTGGGCAAATGCCAGTTGTTTAGAAAAGCTCTTGGTCTCACCCTAAAGACAGCAGTATTACTGATGTCACCTTCTCCTTTACCAAAAGTTCTTGTAAAATATTTCCTAAAAACTTAACACATTTCCAAGGCCTCTTGTGTCTGGTTAGAGTTGCTCTTGGCCCTTCCAGGCTCCAGCAGTGCCTTTTCTGCAAGGACTCAGGGCTGAAATGTTTGGGAGCTGCTTGTGCTGCCCCACAACCCAGCTCAGCTTGTCCCTCATAAGTCACACGAGCATCTCTGCGAGGCTCTCTCCTGCAGGAGCTGCAAATGCTGCCTTGTGAGGACCAAGGATACAGAGCAAAGGAGTCTAACTGGTAGGTCTCCCATTCCTGAGCTTGAAGTGAAGCCCTTCCTTGGATTCAGGACAGCTCAGCACCTTGCTGGTCTCATCCCTGCCTCTGGAGCTGCATGAACACTGGGCACAGGGAAAGCTTGGCTTCAACAAGACCTGGCCGTGGTGGCATTTCTGCTTTGGCTCTAGGAGCGGGGCTGGCTTTTCAGGCACACAGACTGTCCCTCATCTCCTCTGGCCTTGTCCCCCTGCTGAAGGCCACAGCTGAGCAGCAGCCACAGCTCAGCCCTGCCATTTGTCTCCCAACAGGTGGTGGGACATCAAGGTGCAGAAACTGAATCTCTCGGCCCCTCTCATCCTCCTCCCAGAAGTCAGCTGCCAAAAGGCAATTGAGATCCTCCAGGAGAAGGGATATGACCAAGCTCCTGTTGTTGCTGAGTCAGGGTAACTATTTCTGCTCACTGCAGATGGGCATTTGGACAGAAAAATCAGCCATGATGAAGCTCAGGTCCCATTCACTCATGGGTAAATGTGTTGGACTCTTATGACAGTGTTCACAGGGGTTCTTGGATTGGGGAAGAGATGAGGATCTGACTCCATGTTTCAGAAGGCTGATTTATTGTTTTATTATATATATTACATTAAAACTCCACCAAAAGAATAGAAGACAAGGTTTCATCAGAAGGCTAGCTAAGGATAGAATCTGAAAGAATGATAACAAAGATTCTGTGTCGGACAGAGAGTCTGAGCCAGCCGGGCTGTGATTGGCCATTAATTACAAACAAACCAACATGAGCCAATCACAGATATATCTGTTGCATTTCAGAGCAGCAGATAATCACTGTTTACATTTTGTTCCTGAGGCCTCTCAGCTTCTCAGGAGGAAAAATCCTAAGGAAAAGATTTTTCATAAAAGTTGTCTGTGACAGACTCTGATAATTTTAAAAATATCATCTGCCTCCTTGGGAAGATTTATCAACAAAACTCCTGTAAAAGATCCAGTTAAAGCCCAGTCTAGTGCCCATCAAAGCAGAAGATGCTGGGTCAGTGCACAGGCAAGGCGAGCCCAGGGCAGTGAGAGGTGGGGGAAACCCTCACAAATAAGCAGCTGGAGAGCCCATGGGTTTTCCTTCTCCCAGCTGCTGAATCCTGGGCTGCAGCAGCAGATTTTAACTGCTGTGAAACCAACAGCTTGGTGAGGACAAAGCCTTCCTTGTTCTGCCCAAGTGAGGAGAAACCTGGTGCCTCTCCCTGACTGCAGCAATTTGGTCACTGACTTCAACCAGAGCAGTTCAGCCCCTGCATAAAATGTGTGGTCCACCTCAGGTCTGACCTTCTGGAAAACTCCCTGTTCTCTTACAGGCTTATTTTGGGCATGGTGACCCTCAGCAACGCCCTGAGCTCTGTGCAGGATGGAAATGTGGAGTTCTCAGACCCTGTCACCAAGGTCACCTACGACCAGTTCTCCAAGGTACCACTGAGGCTGGGGATGGTGTCAGCCTGGCTGGGGACAGGGACAGAAGGACAGGGGCACCAGCAGCACCCTGGGGTGTCAGAGGAGTGGGAGAAGAGAAGGCAGAGAGGAGTGGGGAGGGCCATGGTGACATCTTGGAGATGAGAGTAAGGACAAGCACCTGTAAAAGCCCTGCAGAGCTTTTCACACCAAGCACTGACAGGGGATTTCATCCAGCTGGGGAATCAGCACCCTCCAAAATCACAGCTCAGCCACTGCCAGCTGAAGTAAAAGGTTAAATGTTGAATTTTGCCCTGTTTAGGTCAGCCTGGAGGACAGCCTTGAGAAGCTTTCCTGCCTCCTGGAGAACGACCACTTTGCCATCGTTGTGCACGAGCAGACACAGTGTAGGTACCTGCAGGAACTCCTGGCACAAGTGTTTGAGAGGGGAGAGGGAAATTCTGAAGCTGATTGTGGTGGGTTTCAGTGCAGCTGCTGCACCTGTGCAGCTCCCAGAAGTTTCTACTCTGCAGAGCCCTGAACTGCCCACTCCTCACCCATGGCTCCTCCTGACACCACAGGGATGAGCGGAGAGGGGCAAAGCAAGCAAGGAGGATCTCTGTAGAGTTCTGTAGCCCAGGGACAAGGTCAGAAGGAGCATTTGGCCATATCAGGTAAAGCCTGGGTGGAATTCAGGCACCTAAAGTGAGAAAGCTGAGAAGAATTGGGGTGGGCCATGAGCAAGCCCTGAGGGTCATCAGGGGCACTGGTGTAGCCTGGGGCAGCTGTGTGAGCCTGCCCTGGACCATGGCTGGGTGGAGGGATGCTGCGCCAGTCTGGCAGCACCTTTAAAGCAGATTTTATTGGTTTTATTCTCAATCCTCTGCACAGCCACCTTCCCCTTGGTGTGCAAGCCAACCCAGCAGAGTCACCTGCAGCAGCATCAGGATTGCTGACACATCCCAGCAGGGATCAGCCCTTGTGCCTCCTCTGAGCCAAAAGAGGTGTGGTGGCTGGGGCTGCTCAGCACACCTGACCTGGCACACCTTTCCAGTGCAATTACACCACAAGGAGCACAGATCTGACTTTGGCTGGGAAAATGAGCAACACAAAAAACAGTCAGAAGAGCCAAGTTTAGGTCTTGTGAATTAGGGCTGAAGGGTGTAATTATGCTGATTTGATGGGATTGCACACTGAGCATGAAAAGCATCCCTCAGGTGAGCAGTGGGTGGCTCATCAAGGGATGCCTGCTCAACTTGGGGCCTCCAAAACCCAAACATCCCAAACCTTCCCTCTCCAGGGCCTGCTCCCCCAGAGCCCCATCAGCTCTGGAGCTTTGCAAGCCCATCCATGTTCCCACAACAGGTTGCAAACAAAAATCTGCCACTCCAAACTGCCTTTGATGCACGTTTCCAAGTCAGTCACCAAAATTATTGCCAGTCAGAGTTTCCATTCTCAGCTGTGTTGTCATAAAATAAGGAATATCTCTTCTGTATCACGTTTTGATATAAATTAAATGGTATCATCAAATTAAATGGCACCCATCAAAAAGTATCAGCCAGCTGTCTGCAGCAGCTCTTGCTCTGATTTTCAAGCAACACCCACTTGCTTTTCCAGAGCTGCTGTTCTAATGCTGTCACAGTTACTCCCTTATTTATTACTTTCTTCCCACACCTTTGGAGCTTGCATTTTATCTTGTGTTTGGGCTCTGGTGGCTAGTTTTATTTTTATTTAAGCAAACATTTATCAGACAGTTAAAACAATTATTGAAGTGCTGTTTCATTAATGGTGGTGTGGGATGTAATGAGAACAGGGCAGAAAAGTGCCTGACTGCTGCTTTTTGAGACTCTCATTAGTTTGCTCTGAAAAGTTCTGTGGTGATAGGAGCAGGGCTGGAACAGAGATTGGCTAAAACAACTGGGAAATTAAGTTTCCTGCTCTGGGAAAGGTGGGTTATTTGCAGCAAAAACCTCTCTGGAGTGATCACAGTGACCTGACTGAGGCTCCACCATCATTTCTGTGGAGGTAGAGCTCAGGCAGACACTGTCACTGTTAGAGTTTTCTTTTAATAAAAGAACAGCAGCCTCTGCACAGCTGGAAGGTGCTGAAGGTGGGGGTGGTGATGGTGTTCTTTTTTATTTTTTTTTTGCCACTAAGGTGGAATTTTCTGTGCTTCCAGTGAGTGGGAATGGCAACTCTTCCACGAAGCAGACGGTGCTCGGCGTGGTCACAGCCATGGATCTCCTCACCTTTGCCAGCAGCAATGACAAGAAATAGCAGAGCAGCTGGGCTGCCTCCCCTCCTCCAGCAGCTCCAGGTGTCCCCCTGAGCCCAAACCCCCTGGGCAAGGCAGCCTCTGGCCCAGAGCAGCCCAAAGTTTCTCAAAATGCCCAGGAAGAAATTGTGATGTGTTACACTTGTCTGCCAAATGCCACCCAGGGTACCACTAAAGAGGAGATAACTGAAGAAATTGTGTTTAACAGCCATGGAGCTTCCCAGGGCTGGGCAGGGAGTGAGGGAAGGTCAGCATGGCAAGGGGATGGCTGCTCCTGCCCAGAGTGTAGCAGGAGGAGCTCTGGTGGGTTTGGCAGCTGCAGGTTCCTGTGCAGTGCCCCTGGTGCAGCTCTGAGGGTTCTCCTCGGGGCCAGAGCCCATTTCTGCCACAGAGCACAGGGCTGGGGGCAAGGCAGGGCACTGCTGCACCCCTGCCCCTCTCTGCCCCCCAGGCAGGCTGCAGGCACCCCCGGGGCCAGTCCCCCTCAGCCCTGGGGGTGTTTGCCTCCAAGAAGGCAGCAGGAGAGAGTGGAGTCTCAACTTCTGTTTGCCAGGCTCGGGATTAAATGTGTGAGATGGTATCTCTTGTTCTGGCTCAGATGTTTATTAGTTCTTATCTCTGCTATAGTCTCACAAACCATGAGTTCTACAAACAAAAATGGAGCCCCATCTCTCTCTCTGCAAGGCCTTTTAAGGATAAAATATCCAATTAAGAAATGACACCTCAATTATTTTTACTTTTAACACAATAACCAACCACCTGTGCACCGCAATGTGGACTTTTTAATCCAATTACACAAAACCACCCAACCCCATGGAGAAGAAGGTGAAGAAGAAGGACCAGCTCTGCTCTAAAACCTCCATCTTGCTTTATCTCTATTACTATATTCTAAACCCTTAAACTCTGAGTGTTCACCCAGTGATATCACTCACTTCTATTCAAACTCCACACCCATAATCCCAGTACTATAATTCAATTTTGGAAGCTTTCTCCATGGCATCAGGTCAAATGCAGTGTTCTCTTGGGGGTCAGTGCCTGGCAGCACAGAAAGCCCAAAATTCTCAGCATCCAGGGTTCCAACAGGGAGGGAGGGACACAGAGAACAGGGGGTGACAGGTGTCAGCTGGAGGGGTGGGAAGGGAAAGCCAAGAGGGAATGAGGTGCTGGGCTGGTGGTGATGCTCACCCCTGTGGGGGCTTTGGGAAGCCCTTCCTCACCTCTGGGAGAGTTGGTGGGCCTGGCTGCCTCCTGCATGGTGAGGGGACAGTGGAGGAAGCCAAACAAGAAGCAGACACTCAGTCACAGAGCAGTGAGAGGAGCCACGGCTTCATCCCTCAATATGCATCCTCAGAGCTCCTTATCAAGGGCTGGAGGGGAGGGCAAGGTTTGGTCCTAATTCTGCTGTCAGGCCATTGTGTTCTGGGGACTGACAATGAGGGTCAGCAGAGCTGTTTGTCATGGCTACCAAAAATATTAAATGAAAGCAAATGCCAAAAGTGAGCTGTGGAGCAAACTGAAGTGACACTGAAACCCAGTTTGGGGGAATTGCTCTCAAAAGACCCAGAGAGGTTCACAATCTCTCTATGAGTTTCTGGAGCTGCTCCAAGATGGCAACAACCAGTTTCAATTTCAGCTAAGTGGCTACTCCATATTCTCAATCTAATCTAGTTTGTAGGAGACTTTTATTAAGTTATAGAATGCTGAAGTATTTACATTTAGGAAAAGTGCCTCTGCTGTTTCCTCAGTGACACGAGTGATTATCAGATTTTCTGAGAGTTTTTGCTTGAGCAATAACCATATTTGTCCAGAAAAACAAACTGATTAGCTCAACCCTCGTTTCATATTTATTTTAACAATTCTGTGGCAAAGTGAAGCCTGTAAATCCATGCAGGTATCCCAAACTCACATGAGTAAGTCTGAAAGTGCCCCATTACTCCATGAAGCCCAGAACTGAGTCTGAACCTGGACCAGCCTGGCTGTCATGGATTAACCCAGAGCCCAGGGCTTCCAGCAGCTGCAGGGCAGTGAGCTGCAGACAGGCTCCAGGACAGGCAGCAAAGGTGAAATAACCTCTGAGTACCCACCTCGAATATTTACAACTCCTTCTCTATGCTAACTATGAGTGTGGGAGCTATAAAGGTGGGTGTGAGCTGCAGATATCCCAGGATTGCTCCACCTGGGCTCACCAGGGCCCTCCTGGGGCCCATTCTCTGTCCTGGGGCTGCTCTTTGCAGGCACATCCGACAGTGGCACTGCCCTGCCCAGGGATGTCAGTGCTGTGTCTCCTGATGTTGGGCAGCTGTGACCCTGGGGATGTCCCACAGGGCTGGGTGACTGGCTGTGCCCTCCTGCCTCTCGGGTATCTGATTGATAATTGCTGCTCCAGATGTGCAGGATGTCTCTGCTTCAGCCTGCACGGCTGAGGAACGAGTCTGGAGCCTTCACTTTTTGGTCTTAAGGTTGTTTATTAATTCTTATCTATAAAATTTTATTTCTGCCCAGCCAAGATCTGCTCAGCAGGGCAGCCACAGGCACTCTGTGTTGTCCTTTTATACTACAAACTACATATAACATATTTACACTTAATTCCCAATACCTATCACCTATGTTAGACAGTGCACTTCTACTCTAAACTAATCCCAAAGTGCCAACATCACTGCAGAAAATGGAGAACAAGAAGAAGAAGGAGAAAGGCCAGACACGCCCAGATTCCTCCATCTTATCCCCATAACCCCCATACCAAAAATCCTAAAATCTACATTTTCACCCTGTGATCATTTTGTCATTACACTATTCAGACCTGTGTGACTTTCAGGTCCTCATACAAAGAAATTTGCTCCAAGAGTCATAATCAAATCCCCAGGTGTTCTGGGCAGCATGCCAGGGTCTGCGAGCCCCCCAGTGGGGTCCTTGGCAACTCTGGACACCCTGAGGGATACACTGAGTTCTGACACTTGCCCACCGTGTCTCTGGCATGGAAAAGGCCTCAGGAGGCAAAGGAGGAGTTTTCATTTGAGCTGTCTGCAGAAATCCCTGCAGGATCTATAAACACGTGCCCATACAGCATCAGTGGCAAGAGCAGCGTGTCCAAGTGTCCCTCCCACCACCCTCTGTCCCTTCTCCACACATCCCTGGGCCTGTCCTCTGGCAGTGATGACCCCCCTCTGGATAAACAGCCCTTGGAGCTCCTTTTCCTTCCCTTTCCACTGAGTCCCTGTCAGTATTTTATATCTCCAGTGAGAGGCAGCTGCCCAGCTTGGCACAGCTCGGTGCCCTGGAGCTCTGGGGGGTTCTAGACCAGAGGGATGGGGGTTCCAGGCTTCAGGAGCCAAGAGAGGGGAGCAGGAGGTGGATGAAGGCCAGGCAGCATCCCAGCCCACTGTCCTGAGTGCAGAGTCCAGCTCCAGAGCTTCCTCAACCTGCAGGTCTAACCCTGCTCTTCTCCCAGCACTGCCTTGATTTTCTAAGATTTTCTAAGCCTTCTGATGTTTACATGCTTGTAACGAACTTTCCCACACACTTTTTGTAAGTAACTTATTGTTTTGCATTCTTTTATGGAAGAAGAGAAATGTGATGGGCTGTTGGTTTGTCCAGTGTCATTGGAGAGGTGGCACTGTCGCCCTTCAATCCACTGTCACTTTTGGAAAACTATAAATGTTGGAGTCAGAAAATAAACTCCCCCTTTTTCATTTTGTGTAAGAGCCATAATGAGGGATGTGGGACTCCAGGCAGCTCTCCAAAATGCAGTTTATTCCATCCAAGAGGTTACAGCAGTCCAGGGTGGTGGGTGACAGAGCTGTGCCTACAGCTGTCAGCTCCAGCTGCAGGCAGGCCTGGAGCTCCTTTGGTTTGGTTACAATGCATTATAGACTTTTCTTTGCTGAGCATCTTCATACAGTAGAACCAATCTATACCTTAACTTTTACCTATAGCATATAATAACTACTATAATTACCATATTCATGTTACTATTCTCCAATCACTTAAAATTAGTACATTACAGTTTAAGCCAGAAGTTGTTTTTCAGTTTTCTTGCAGTGGAAAATTCTGAGACCTTTTTTCTACTTGCAACTTTGCTGACTTGTTTGCCTGTGCTATCTTTCTGCTTGGTAAAAACATCTTCTTGTTTGGGGTGGGTTTATCCTTTGCTTTAAGCCATAAAACCCCTTCTAACTAACACACCCTTTGCCTCCTTGGTTATCCAGTAAGACTGGCCCAGCAATTCTTTTCCTCTATATCAAAACTTGCTTCCATCTCTATTCCTTCATCAGACTCTACATTTAAAAATCTTTCTGCCAAGCACACATATCTGTGAGACTTTATTGCCAAACTTTCATCCTTCCCGACTGTGACGGTGTTCAGGGGTCTTAGGATGAGGGAAGAGATGAGGATCTGACTCCATGTTTCAGAAGGCTGATTTATTATTCTATGATATAGATTACATTAAAACTATACTAAAAGAATAGAAAAAAGAATTTCATCAGAAGGATAGCTAAGAATAGAAAAAGAAATGATAACAAAGGTTTGTGGCTCGGACAGAGAGTCTGGGCCAGCTGACTGTGATTGGCCATTAATTGGAAACAACCACATGAGACCAATCACAGATGCACCTGTTGCATTCCACAGCAGCAGATAATCAATGTTTACATTTTGTTCCTAAGGCCTCTCAGCTTCTTAGGAGGAAAAATCCTAAGGAAAGGATTTTTCCTAAAAGATCCAACAATCCTGAGAACAGCAGTGTGTGCTTCTTGTGTTGTTTGGTGTCCTACAGTAACACTGCTCCAAAGGGTGAGCCGTGTGTGCCCCCAAATCCCTCACTGCTTCCATCCCCATCTGCCCCAGAACACCTCTGCTCTGCCCCCTCTGTTCTGCAGGGCTGGGGACACATTTCCAGGGAGATCATGAGCACATCAGGACATTTCCATAGCAGGGGGAAGAAGCTCAGGGGGAAGAAGCCCAGGCTGCCCGTGCTGGTCAGGGCACAGAAATTTGTGCATCCCTTCCCTACTGAGACCCACAGCCTTGGCTCCCTGCAGCTCAATCCAGAGGAGAACAAACCCCAAGGGCTTTAAAGGCTGCATGTCAAGCATGAGGCACAGGAGGGCTGCCCTGGGCAGGTGTGTGCCCTGAGAAGGTCCATGCCCACCCCTGGCTCCTGCATTTTGGGATGCATCACCCCAGGGCTGGCTGCACTTCAGGCACAGGGAGGGAATTTCTGCCTTCCCAGAGCTTTGAACTGATTTTTCTCTCCCTGTGGCCCCCGGTGTCCCTGTCCCCAGCACTCTGTGAAGCACAGGGCGCTGATGGTGCTTCACAAACCCCAGTGAGGTTCGCCCAGAGGGGCGTGGGGAGCCAGGACAGGGCTGGGATTGGCCTGAGCTCGGACAGAGCCAACACCAGGAGCGAGATAAGCATCTCTCTGGCCCTGCCCAGCACCTCGGAGCCTTCCCCGCCTCCCTTTTCGCCCCGCCAGGGCCCCACCGTGCAGACACATAAATAGAGGTGCGGGCAGGAGCGGGGCTGCATCCCGAGGGATCCCAGAGCATCCCAGCATCCGTTCCACCCTGCAGGTAACCCGGGAGCCACGGGGATCGGGTCAGGGCTAGCCTGCATCCCCCAGAAGGGACGGGAGGATGGACATTTCCCCAGGGAACAGCGGGAACCCCGTGATGCTGCTCCCATGGAGTGGTTCTGCCGGGAATTGGCTCCGTCGGAGGTGCCCAATTCCGCTGCTGGGTGGAGTGGGGTGTTTTGGCAATGGATGGGAGTGGTGAGCTTGGGGTGTGAGAAATCTTCTCACACGCTGATGGTTAGAGGGGGTGTCCTGCTCTGTCTGTGTGGGGCAGCCAGGAGGGAGCTCTTGGGGAAGGAAGGAAATTCCTGTCCAGAAGAACCCTTTCCATGGGGAGCATGGCTGGGTGTGACGGTGTTCACAGGGGTTTCAGGTTGAGGGAAGAGATGAGGATCTGACTCCATGTTTCAGAAAGCTTGATTTATTATTTTGTGATATATATTACATTAAAGCTATACTAAAAGAATAGAAGAAAGGATTACCTCAGAAGGCTGGCTAAGAATAGAATAATAAGGAATGATTACAAAGGTTTGTGGCTCAGACTCTCTGTTCGAGCCAGCTAACTGTGATTGGCCATTAATTACAAAGATCCAACACGAGACCAATCACAGATGCACCTGTTGCATTCCCCAGCAGCAGATAATCATTGTTTGCATTTTGTTCCTGAGGCCTCTCAGCTTCTCAGGAGGAAAAATCCTAAGGAAAGGGTTTTTCATAAAAGATGTCTGTGACAGCTGGGTTATCAAGTAATGGCAGTCAAATAACCACTAGATTAAAATGTGTGAATGAAAGGAAGGGGCAGAACAACTCCAGCAAAGACAAAGCAGGCCTAAGTAACTTAAACTAGCGAAACCTTGCTTTAAAACCAGAAAAGCTCCAAAGTCTTTATTATTTTTTTTTCAAGTTGATAATGGACAGGGTCTGTGCTTTCAAGGTTTTTTTATTAATGGTTATGCAACTTGCAAATGTTTTTTGTTTAAGGAGATATTGAGAAATAACTGTGAGTAGTTGCATGCCTGCAAGAGTAGGAAATCGGGGTTATCAAAGGGTGATGACAGAAATGTAATCAAAGGTGGCAATGGGAGAAGAGACCAGAGCTGGAAGGACCCAGTGCAGGAAGGAAGAAGGTGGATTTAATACAGCAGGACATAAGGGGACTCAGAGGGAAGAGATCCAAAAAAATGCACTTAAAGGAAACACTGGATCTTAAAAAAAAAAAAAAAAAAAAAAAAGGAGTCCTGAGCCTTTAAACAGGAAGAGGATTCAGCATGGGCTGCCAGGGGCTGTGCATCCAAGGTGTGAGTGGAGGAGGGAGCAGGGACAGGGAGGGAATTTCATGCCAGGAATGACTCTATGATAACAGGCTGGCCAAAGAAATGGAGAAGACAAAGGGGTGAGTCCCACAGGAATGCCCAACACTGGAGACATCTTCCTTAAGGAAAAAAGGTTTTTTTATATTTGAAATAGAGATGGAGTGACCCCCTTGGCTTCCTTTGAAGGAGTGAGGTGGCTGGAAAAGGCAGGCAGTGAGTGGCACAGCAGGACAGGCTGGGAGCTGACACCCAGACCTGCAGCAGCCACAGGACAAAGCACCAAAGCAGACAGAGCTTCTGTGAGCCCTGCTTCTGCCCAGGCCTGCATGCCTTCCAGAACAATTAATTACTCATTTAAATGTAAATTATTAGCACCAACACGAGGGTGAACAAGTCCCATTTGCCATGGGGCAGCCATGCCAGGGCTCAGTGAGGGCTGCAGGGTGGGCTGTGCCCAGCAGTGCCCACCTGAGTGACCCCTGGGGATGGAGGGCACTGGGGCAGGGCCAGGATGGGCTTTGGGGGTGAGAGAATCTGATTTAGAGCAAACCCCCCTGGTACCTGGTTTAGAGCAAAGCCCCTCGTACCTGATGCTGTTGAATCAGGGACAGAAGGAAAGACTACAGCGTTCAGGTGGATCAGAGGGCACACTTTAATGAATGTAAAGGGTTTTTTATAGTGTGACTTGCTAAAGTGATCCTTGGTTGGTCTCAGAGTAGGAACATCTCCACACCATTGGTGACTGTGGAGAGCACACTGTGAAGAACCAAAACTATAAAGAATAGTTACAGAAAGAGAGATAATAATTGCTTTAATTCTTCCATCTAAGATTTCCAGGTTAGGGAGAAATTCTCTGTTCTTTCTTTGAACTGAGAATCTGCACTGGCAGCTGTGGGTGACCCAACCTGCAGCCATGGGTTCCTCAAGGGGATGAGGCTGATCCCCTTGGCTTTAACCTGTGGAGGGGCCCAGGAACTTCAGTGTGACACTCCCTGCATGATACGTGTTCAGTGTGACACTCTGTCTGTGTGACAGTCCCTGCATGTGGCACACCCTGTGTGTGTGTGACACTGTCTGCGTGTGCCAGTCCCTCCGTGTGACACTCCCTGTGTGACAGTCCCTGCGTGTGTTACTCTGTTTGTGTGTGACACACCCTTCAGTGTGACACTCCCTGCCTGTGCCACACCGTGTGTGACACTCCCTGCGTGTGCACTCCCTGCATGTGCCACTCCCTCTGTGACACCTGCTCCCCCTTTTTCCCCTCAGAACCAGCCATGCCTCTCCCCGCCGCGCGCCTCCTGTGCCTCGCCTCGCTCCTGCTCCGCATCGCGTCCCCCAAGCCCACCTGCGACCCCAGCGCCGCCTGCCCGCCGTGCCCCGAGGGCGGCCCGGAGGCGACACCCGGTGCCACCAGCCCCTGCTGTGCCCCGTGCCCGCCGTCCTGCCCCTGCCCGCCCCACCTGCAGCCCGACTGCGAGCTCCACGGCTTCCCCGGGGGCCGCGTCCCCGCCGGCCGCTCCTTCTACATCGACTTCGCGCGGCGGCTGTGCCGCTGCGGGGACAGCGGGGACATCGCCTGCAGCACGCTGTGCCCGCGGCCCGAGCCCGCCTGCCGCGCCCTGGGCAGCCCGGTGGCCGATGGCTGTCCCCGGTGTGTGTGCTACGGCCCCGAGGGGATGGCGGTGCCCGCCGGGGCCTCCGTGCGCAGCGGGTCCCGGCAGTGCCGCTGCCCTGCCCTGGGCGGGGACTTGGAGTGCGCGGAGCCCCAGGAGTGAAATTCGCCTCGCCCGGGTCCCTCCGGCAGCGAAACCTCTGTGACCGTGCTCACAGGGGGCCGAGGGAGGGACGAGGAGCTGACTCCATGTTTCAGAAGGCTGATTTATTATTTTATGATATATATTGTATTAAAACTATACTAAAAGAATAGAAGAAAGGATTTCATCAGAAGGCTCATCAAAAGAATGATAACAAAAGCTTGTGTCTCAGAGTCCAAGCCAGCTGACTGTGATTGGCCATTAATTAGAAACAACCAACACGGCCCAATCACAGATACACCTGTCGCATTCCACAGCAGCAGATAATCATTGTTCACATTTTGTTCCTGAGGCCTCTCAGCTTCTCAGGAGGAAAAATCCTAAAGACAAGATTTTTCAGAAAATATCATGGCTACACAAAATCTTCCTGGGCTTTGGGGTACCCTTGCTGAAAGGCTTTGAGAGGAATGGCAGATTTTGTCTTTACAAGCTGTGGGTCTGCTGGTAGATAAAACTGGCACTGAGAGATGAAAGAAACAATGAGGAGGGTTCCACTGATTGGTGAATGGGATAAAATAATAAGGTAAAATAAACAATGGGGAGAGTTCTGCTGGTTGGTGAATGGGATTCCACTGATTGATCAATGGGATTCCACTGATTGATCAATGGAAAAAGAGATTTTGCTTTTACAGATAAACTTTAGGGTTGGCAGATAAATGAAATTGGGTGTTGAAAGGTAAAAGAAATAATGGGGGGAGAGGCTAAGTTCCATAAGAATTAAAAATGAAAAGGAAGGGTTATATGTTAAAGGGAAATCTCTGGTATCAGGCATTCTGGGCAGTCCGTGCCTCTCAAGTACCCCAGCCAATGGGGAAAGACAGAAGTGAAATTGGGATAAAAAGGAGGCTGCATCCTCCAAAAATTTGAGAGACTCCAGGGGAATGCCCCATGGCCTCTGCCTTTATTCCAATAAAGTAAAAGGACTCCTCTGTCTCCTTTTTGGACCCTTTGAGCAGCTTCAAAGGGGGAGATGCCACATTCTCTGTCATTCATAGGCCACGACAAGGTGTCTGCAGGGGCTGAGCTTGCTTGTGAGGTTTGTTCCACAGGTGCAAACTGGCTGCTGCTGGCGTGTAGCAGGAGGAAACACAGCTGTTTATTTATTTGGAAGGTGATTCTGCTTTTGTATGTGTTTGTGTTTATATAGGCTGTTTATATTAAACTCTCAGGATGAACTTCCTCCCAGGTGCCAGGCTTTGCTTTGATATATATAAATAAAAACACAGAAATAAATATATCTACATATAAACCCCACAGCTTCATCAGGCTGTGTTATTAACACATGCTAATTGTTCAAGGGTTGAATAAAATAATTGTTTTGTTGTTTAAGGATTGAATAAAATGAAATAATTGTTAATTGCTTAAGGATTGAATAAAATAATTGTTACCAGTGAACTTTTGAAGACTTACTAATAAAGACACACATATTTTCCTCTTGTATTAGCTAATGCTACTTGGGCCACACAAGGCTCTCTCCAACCACCTTGGCTGGTGGTACAGCTGGATACATTAAGTGGGTCTCTTGGATTATTTAAATTTTCTTCTCTTCTGCTCTGTCTGATGCTGCTTGACTGCAAAAAAAAAAAAAAAAAACCAAATAAACCCCAAAACAAATAAGCATCAAAAAAAGCCAACAAAAAAAAAACCAAAAAAAACCCAAAAAAACCAAAAAACAGTGAGCAGGTGCTTTTCAGGTGGAGAGTGAAGAAAAGGTTGGAGGAAGCAGGTGAATTTGGGTTTTGGGATGCAGCAGGGGTCTCCATTTTTTGGGGAAGGGACCTTAAGCATCATCCAGTTCCAACTCCCCTGCCATGGCAGGGACACCTTTCGCTGTCCCAGGTTCCTCAGAGCTCCATCCAGCCTGGCCTTGGGCACTTCCAGGGATGGAGCAGCCACAGCTGCTCTGGGCACCCTGTGCCAGTCACCACCCTCATAGTGAAGAATTTTTTTCCATATATCTAACCGAAATTTCCCTTCTTTCAGCTTGAAGCCATTCCCCCTTGTCCTGTCATGCCAGCCTCTTGGAAATTCTCTCTTTCCATGTTTTTGTAGATCCCTTCAGGCACTGGAAGGCCACAAGGAGGTCACCCCCAAAGCCTTCTCTCCTCTGGGCTGAGCAATCCCAGTTCTCCCAGCCTTTCCTCACAGGACAGCTGCTCCATGTTCCTGTTGCAGGGAAGGGGGTTTGACCTGGCAACGCTTCACCCTCTTCCCCGTTCAGTGTAAAAATCTCAGTTTTTAGTGAGGTTAAACTCATTGTTCACCTTCCAGACAGACACCAGACATCCCATGGTGTCCACCAGCAGCACAAGAAATTCTTCCCATGGCAGGTTTGTAATTATCTGCTGTGCAGGTATTTACAAATTTACAAATTCTCTAGGTATTTACAAATTACACATCCTCTATGCCCTTTGTGAGGTGAGGGTGTCTGAACCAATGGGGTTGGCTCCCTTTTGTGTCTGCCAAGAATTTAAGGAGATCAGGATGAGTTTACAAGGGCAGTGATGGGTTTTGCAGCACAGGGATTATCCAGAGGGAGTCAGGAGGGATTTGGAAAGGCTCCTCACTGCCTGGGAAGGCTGGTGGGCTGCTGGGCTCGTTTATCCTTTGTCACACATCTTATCTGTCTCAGGGCTCCCTGCTTTGTGTGACTGATAACCTTGGGGCAGGGGGAATGACCGACAGATGGGCAGCCCCTGCATAATATTGGGATTGTCTGCTGTGCCCAGTGTCAGCACGGGGACAATGAGAGAGTTATTGGCCAAATATCCCTGCAAAAAGGCCCCTGTTGGCTCCTTTGCAAGCTGCTCCTTGGAGGTGGTGCAGAGTTTCTTTGCTCTGATGTGAAATACCTTCTGTCTCCAGGATCTCTGTCAGCATTTCATCACACTGAAAGCAGGAGCTGCATTATTTTACTTTTACCATGAACAGCACAGGGAAAAAATTGAAAACTCACAGTGACCAGTTGTCAGAATTTATTCACTTAAATTGAATGTCCTGGGGTTTGGCATGCTTTGTTTGAGTGGGTGTTGTCCTGGATTCTCCAGTATAAATCCCCCAATTTGGACACAGTATTGCTGGTGTTATTTGTATTTTTCCAGATCAGATTTTCCCCAGTCTGGGCAGTTTTGTGGCTGCTCCTTCCCGTGGTCACTGTCACTTTGCACCACAGCCAGGCACATGTTTGCAGGGAAGGACTGTAAATGTTTCTCAAGAGCAAAGGAACACAGAAACTCCTGTGCATCCCTAACTGAGCCCTGAGAATGAAACCAAAGCTGAAATTTGCAGCTCTTAAAAAGAACTCATTTTGCTCATGGAGCAATCAGGTTTTGTTTTTTTTCTCTTTTTTGTAAAGGATCATTACTGATGTTTAGTTAGTTGTGGAAGCGAGAGGGACTTTCCTCATCCTGTTAATCATAAAACGGTTGATTTAAATAGATCCATGCTTTAGCCCTCAGTCCTGTTACGAGCCCTCTCAGTTCCTGCCTCCTGAGGCTGTAAAACATTAAAATATTCATGAATGAAAGCCCATCAGGAGGCTTCCTTTGGGCACAGCTCTGTCAAGAAGTTGAAGTGTTTGCCCAAGTCCTTCTGCCTTTTCCAGCAGCTGCCAGAAGTGAATTCCTCAGGTGGAGTTCACCAAAAACAGCTTTAGCACCCAGACTACATTTGCAGAGCCCAGTGTGGGGGCCTGGCTGCTTGCCATTTGGTTTTTCCCCATGAGAAATCATCCATGGCAGGTGATTTCTGATCAGGATGAGAACAGAAGTTTCCTAGAGGACCCCCTAATTAAATTAGAACATGGTCACTCACTATTGGTAATGGACTGAGCACATCCCTCTAGAAATAATTTTTCTTTGAAATTTGGGGAAAAGGAGAGAGGTAACATTTGACACTTTGAATGTGTCATTATTGTCATTTTGTGTCATTTTGAATTTCATTCTAAGAAATGTTAAGCTGCCCTGACATGCCAAAGGTGCAGTGCATTTATTAACAGCAAATTGCACAAGGATGGGAGCCACACACACACACACACACACGCACACACAGAGAGAGAGGTGTATTTGGGCTTTTATGATTTAATAGGAGTGCTCAGGGCTGGGAACAAAGTGGGGATTGGTGAAAGGTTGGGCTCTGTGATCTTGGAGGTCTTTTCAACTTAATTGATTCTCTTCTATGATTTAGCTTCAGCATTGTGCATCTCCACTAAAACCAGTTTTAAAAATCATTCTGATACTGCATCCATAGCAGCACCCACAGCTCAGCTCTCCAAGGCTGTTGGGCTTTTTCCAGCAGCTGGCTTTGAATCCTGGAGTGATTTGCAGAGTCATTACTCATGGCTATTCACAGTTCAGAAGTTCAAGAGACACAAAAAAAAAGTCCAGGGTGTGTGATCAAAGATTAATTGTTGCCAGTTTCCAAAGAAAGGAAGAAGAAAGAAAAAAAAAAAAAAAAACCAAAAACCAAACAAAACAAAAAAATCCAACAAAACTATAAAAGTCCAAAACCAGTTGTTTGAAAGCAGAATGGAGGATCTTAGAGGAAAATTATTGTTTCTGGAGCTGCTCAAAGTGTCCCTGTGTGTACAAGTGAGTCAGGAACATTGTTTCCAGCATCTGGAAAGTTGGGAGAGCAGCACAGGCATTACCTAACACATGCCAACCCAGTTCCTCAAAACCTTTGGAGTTTTGCCATTTTGAATTTCATTTGATGATGATGCTTAAAATTTTCAAGATATTTCAGGTCTGGATCAAGCTACAGTACTGAGTTAAGAAACTTAATCAGAATCAGCTGTGCAAAACAGTCCTTTTGTGTATTTAAAAAAAAAAAAAAAAAAGAAGTAACAGAAATATTCTCTCTCCTTCCTGGCCTTAATTGGGATCCTGCCCATGGAACCATATATATTCTAGGTATCTTAGAAAAATCAATATCTGCACAGTAATTGAATTTCTAATTATTGTAATTGCATATATCAGTAAATCCCCTTGTCTTTTCTGTGTGCCAGTCTCTGCTGAGAGCAAGGAGTCTAAACCTGAAACACCAAACAGGGCCATGAACTGAGCTGTGCAGAAACGTGAGGAAACAGAATTTGATGAATGGTAAGAAATTAAGGGAAGTGCCCATAGTTTGTAGCTCATAGTGAGATGTTGCAGGAGAAGGGACACACACAACCCTCAAGATGAAAAGTCAGTCACTGGTTACTCAATCACAGAAGGTTGGAAAAATCCTCTGAGATTGAATCCAAGATGTTCCTGGTCCCCAGTTTGTCCCCAGCCCAGAGGTCTGAGTGCCACCTCCAGGCCTTCCTTAGGCACCTGCAGGGATGGGGGTTCCAAACCTCCCTGGGCAGCCCCTGGCAATGTTTAACAACCCTTAAATTGAATAAATTGCTGCTGCTGTCCCAGCTGGGCCTGCCCTGGCCCAGCCTGAGGCCGCTCCCTCTGCTCCTGTCCCTGTTCTCTGGCAGCAGAGCCCGACCCCCCGGCTGTGCCCTCCTGGCAGGGCCTTGTGCAGAGCCACAAGGGCCCCTGAGCCTCCTTTGCTCCAGCCTCAGCCCCTTCCAGCTCCCTCAGCCCCTCCTGGGGCTCCAGCCCCTGCCCAGCTCCGTTCCCTGCCCTGGACACGCTCCAGCCCCTCCAGGGCTCTCCTGCACTGAGGGACCCAAAACTGGACTCGGCCCTGGAGGTGTGGCCTCAGCACAGAGGGACAATCCCTGCCCAGCATGATCTGCATGTTTCTTCAAGACTTCCAAAAATGTAACTTGAAAAATTCTTGGATCTTAGCAAAAAATCATCAAAATTAATTTTTATTACCACAGACACATTTAGTGTTTGCTTCAGTTCATATTTAGGATTCAGGATCAAAATAATGGAAAATGTGCAAGGAATAATTTTCAGGAGTGGGCCCAAGGGCCTCAGCTCCTGCTTTGTGCCAGTGGTGACCCCAAAGTCCAACAGAGAAGGGAAATACCCACAGATGTTCCCTCATTACTTCACAAGCCCAAGATCATACCTCATTTGCATCAGGAAGAAAAACCAAACTTCACCTGCACAGGTCACATTGCTTTCAGATTTTAGGAGGGTACCAAAATGGTGATTTTTAATTCTGTGTTTTAAATACACAACAGATGTAATCCCTTATACCTCACACACTCTGAACTTGCATGAATTTATATATGGATAAATAAATATCTAATGTGTCCCAGCCATGTTGTTAGGTTGTTTTAGCAGAATCCTCATTTCGCACTGTGTATGTCATTTATTTTCCTTTGTTTTAGCTTTGAGGATATTAGTCTGGTTTTTATGAAGAGAGTTATTTAGGAACAGCCCTAAGCTGCAGACTAAAGGACTTTGTAAACTGATGCTCCACAAAAGCAAACCAGCTCACCAGTTATTTTCAGCTATTTACTTCTGATTCCTGTAATGGCTTCTTGAAGAGGGTATTTATCTCTTAGGAGGATTTGAAACCATCCAACTAAAAATACTCAATATGGAACCTAATTTAGTTGATATAATCACAGAATGGTTTGGGTTGGAATGGACCTTAAAGATAATCCAGTTCCAACTCCCCTGCCATGGCAGGGACACCATCTCAGGTTGCTCCAAGCCCCAGTGTCCAACCTGGCCTTGGACACTTCCAGGGATCCAGGGGCACCCACAGCTGCTCTGGGCACCCTGTGCCAGGGCCTGCCCATCCTCCCAAGGAAGAATCTTCTCTAGGATCCAATCTAACCCTACTCCCTCTCAGTCTGAAGCCATTCCCCTTTGTACTTTACAGGTGCAGGATTTTTTTTGTTTGTTAGGTTGTTTATTCATTTCAGATTAAGGAAAAGATTGCTCCCTGGCAGCAGTGGAGTTAAAATTATTTCCAGTTATATCACCAGAAGTTATTGGCCCTACTCTCAGACACCCCTCTAATGCCAGACAAGGAAATGATAAATACTCCTTTGTCTAGAGCACAAACTACTTGTCTATCCGCAGATTAACCCTTTAACCACAAAACATGATCCAAAATCTGCTCTCTTCCCTTCTGGAGGCACTCATGGGTGTCACCATGCCAGATGCTGGGGAAGAGACAGCAGCAATAAATAATGCTCCAGTGGGAATAAATAATGCTCCAGTACTCAGCAGAAGTAAAATCCAAGACTACCTAAATCTGATTTAATCTCTGCTGAGCAGGACTTGCTGGATATGAAATGAGTTTGAGATTCTTAGTTGAGAAGAATCTTGTAATAAAGGAGCTGCTCATTTCCTGAAGATTTCTGATTTGGTAGAACATGGTAATTTTAGAAATGTGTCAAAATCTGGCTAAACAAGTTAACACATGGGATTTGCAGAGAGAAAGTGTTTTCAAATAAATCACTACCATATATGCTTGGAACCATTATTTGGAGTTTGACGTCCATGCCATTTTAATGGATAATTTTGAAACAACAACAAAAAGAAAACCCCACCCAAAGTCACAAACATGATGGACTATTTATCTGCCAATTCCTTCTTTCATCCAAGCTGCTCCTGCATTACAAAAGTGTAATAAAAATCCCCACACTGGTAAGAACTAGTAAACATTTTTCTTCATTTGCATAAATAAGAAACCCCAAACAAATACAAGGGCCAAGGACTTTCCCTGGCCAAGAACTGGTTAAATAGTTTGAAACTATGCTCAAGATTTCCTGAAAACGTATTTGTCTTTCAGCCAAACAATACTGTTAAAGCAATGTAAATGCTTTGCTTCCAAAATGTGCTTTTTCTGTTCACAGAGAGCAGCAGTGTAAAAATAAATCATCCATGAAGCATATTCTCATTTTTAATTTCATCCCTTGATAGATCAGTTGCTTCAACATCCCTTAACAACCAAAGAGAGAAAAGTTAGAGGGTTCACATTTTAAAGATTGTCAATTGTACAGACCCAGTGCTGCAATCCTTGGGCAGGGCATGGGCAGCTTCTGTCACCACCTGAAAACACTGGATTTTATTAACACCAACTATGAGTCTTTATGTGTCTACAAGGCTGGAAAGGCATTTCCCTGCCTTCTCACACCTTGCTTTTCTCTGGCAAAACCAACAGCGATCACTCAGCAGGTCCTAAAGAACTAAGTCACAGAAAAGGAATGGATTTTCTATTTCCAGGCGACAGGAATGAACAAATTACCTATTTGGGCAATCACCAAAAAACACAGCAGTGCCAATTTCACTGCACTTTGCACTGGACCATCAGGTTCCTACAGGACTTGAAAATTAAACAGCCCAGAAGGTCTCTGAAGGAGTTGAGCATGCCAAGGGCAGGGAAAGGGGGAAGGAATCCATGCTGAATTTGGCAAAATGAAGCTGCTTTTGTCCTCAGCAGAGGGAAGAGCAAAGTGCATCCAGCTGCTGGTTGGGTGGTTTGCACACCACAGTCACACGTGCATGTTCATGGATCTGCTGTCTTCAGGAGGTGGTGAGAGCTTGAATTTATTAGGAAACCAAAACATTTCACTCAATTGTTTAACATGCGAGATTTTCATGAGGGAATGAAGGTTAGTTACATTTCCAACAGGATTTCAAAACTACATTTTGCCTGTTCAGCTCTAAGCCAAGTGTAAGGCTGAAAGGTTGAAGAGACTAATCAAAGGAACAGAAGGCAGAAAGACAATATCAATTCAGTACCTAAAGATGGGTAATTCACACGTTTTTGACATTTGTGTCTTGCATAGACAAATACTTATTCATTTTTTTTTCTCCCAAGACAACTCAGCTTCAGAAAACAAAATGTTAAATCAACTTTAATTACAATTAAATCATGTGTTCCAATTTTGCAAAACACCAGGGTGTTGTGGATTTTTGTTTAAGTGCAACTATCATCCCTTGGAAAGGCTTTGTTTTGTCCCATGGGCTACCAAGTTCCTGAAGTCAGGAAGGTGGACTTGTGATTCTTCCAGAAACAAATCCATGGATTATTTCACAGAACATCTGAGGTGGAAGGGACCCACAAGGAGTCCAGCTCCCCAGGGAATGGCCCATGTGGGGATCAGAGCTGTGCCCTGGTGTCACTGGCACCAATCTGACCAACTGAGCCAAGCTCAGGCCAGGAGTTGGGGTTTGAGCCACGTGTGGTCCTATTCCACTCCAATATCCACGGACCTAAAGCTACTTTGGAAGCACAGGAACTGCGATTCCTCACTCAGTCTGCCTCCTGGCTGCATCTTGAACATCAAAAAAAAGATTTATTTGTTGCACCCCAGGTCACCATGAAATTCTGCCCTGCCAAGCCCTTCATCCGTACCCAAGTTTCCATGGAAAAGACCCAGGTGTGCAGGCAAGGAGAGCTCTCCAAATATTCCTGACACAGAGCAGGTACCAGGAGAAGGCAAATGAGCCTGACATGGATCCATGTGGAGCTTCCCTGAGGTCAGCAGGACTCCACTGAGACACAAAATCCAGATGGAGAAAACTTTCTGCAGAGCCAGAGCTGATTCTGAGCATTTTCTGACGTGATTATTTCTTTGTAACAGTCATTCAGAAACTTCTCCTGATCGTTTTGGAATCGATTTGCTGAACTGCAATGCATCCAAAGTTAATAAAAAACAACAGAAAATTGCCTTGCCTGTTCCAGGAATATTGAAAAAAATTGGACTGAGAACCCTGTTTTGGGTTAGAGTGAAAAAATATAAAAATTAAAAGTTTCAATAATTGTGTTTGCAGAAGAATCACATTGATTCAAAAACCAAATTAGTTCCATTGCATATGAAAATGACTTTAACTGTGGGCAGGGGGAATTATACAAAGACTCAAAGTCAGGTCCCCTGTAAAGACTTTTTAACTAATGTAAACATGTACCAAAAAAAAAAAAAAAAAAAAAAAAAAAAAAAAAAAAAAAAAGATAAAAAACCCAAAGTACTCTACTTGTTTTTTCTTCTTTTAAATTATGAAAAGAACAAGCACTTCCCTGGAGTTCACACCCACTACAGAATTCTCACTGAACTGAAAGAAAATATTTGAGTTTCACATGTTAAGCAATAGTTTTACACTGGTGAAGTCTTTTCAGTTTTAGGAATTCAAGCCCCTATATTTTTTTAATGTTTCTAATCTGACAGTGAAACTATTCCATATTCCCCTTTCACAGTAAACTCTGTCAACTTCAGTCTCCAGGAGTTGATAAAGTTGCTGAAGACAAGGTCATGTTTTGGAAGAAAAGAACTTCTGCTGCATATAAGGTGAGGGGAGTAATGATTTAAAATAAAATTAAAAAAAAAAAACTAGAAAATGGCTTCTTTCTGAAAAATAAACTTTCAGAAGTTTGCAAACCCTGAGGCCTGGTTGTTTCCAATAAAAACCCCAAACAAACCAACAAATATAATCTGCTATTGAATGGAGATGGTGGGGGTAATGGAGCACTCTTGGAGTTAAAAACAACTAAAAACAAAAATACAGAATCTGAGTTCCAGTAATCTGAGCTATCTTTTGTAGGGGCTGAATGCTTCCAAAGGAGCAGGATCTTTACATGGTTTGTCTTTTAAAGTGTTTTGGTGTCAAACTGGATTTGACAGCAGCCTTTGAGATAGCCATGCTATGTCAAAGCCTTCCTAATTCGTCTTCCATTATTCATTTCCTGTGCTGTTTATCAAACATGGCACATGAGTGGCAAAGCAGAGAAATCAGAAGAAAACAAACTCTTAGACATCACCAATCCAGTGGAGAGATCATGACAGCCCTTGAACTAAGGAAGATCCTCAGCCAGGAGTCAGTGAGAGCCAGAGCAGAAACACCTCTTGTGTTGAGTGAAAACTATAAAAAAGAAACCAAAAACTCCCAGTCACTGGGAACTCCTGTTATCCTCCATGTGTGTGTGGCAATGCCACTGAAATTTCCTCCTGAAGCTTTTCTTCCTACCAACTCAGCCTTGCCTTGGAAGACAATCTGCCATGAGCAGCCTCCAGCCACCTCAGCATGTCCAGCAGCACAATCCTTCATCCTCCTGGAACCAAGGGCACCTCAGCAAGTGCCTGAGGGTTCTGAGAAGCAGAAATTAGGTATTCAATAAATATCTGCATCTGCCAAAGGGCTTTGTTCAAATACAGTGCCTTAAGATTCTAAAGGTGACCACCTTTCTCCCTGTCATGTTAGAAACACACCCAGATTTGGTCAAAATCAGAAGGAAATTCTGGCTTTGATCTAAGCCAACACTGTGACAAATGGACAGGGACAAAAGAGGGTGTTGATCATAGCATGAGGCTCTTGAGTCTCTTATTTGTACTCAACAACGGGAAATACAAAGTTCCAAAAGCAAGTGTTCATGGATAGACAATCACAGACTTCAAACTTTGGGAAAATGAAAGAAATGAACTGTTACCACAACAAAAAAAAATCCCAAAACAAAACAAAACCAAACCAAAACCCAGCTGTTTTTTATCACCAGCTCTTCATTTTTTAAATGACACACAAGGATTTCCTACTCTAACAAAGCCTGCTGTATATTCTGGTAGTAAACTTCAGATCTGGAGAAATTTAATATAAATCCAGGTTATATTTTTCTTTTTGTATTAGGGGAAAATATTTCAAATGCAATAAAATAGCAGAATTCATGACTGTATAGTAGGCAACTTTTCATTTTTTTAGATTCAGTTGTACAAACTATAAACTGTTAAATTTCTCTAATAATTGGAAAAGTTGTGGGTATTTCAACTTACTTACCTGAATATTCATTTAGCAAATATTTTCAGATACAAGTCTAGATACAGAGTTATGCAATTTGAATATTAGTTTACACATAATATAAATCAATGTTTGACAATATCAAAATCCCATCAAACAGTGGGCCCTTCTTATGCTATTATCAAATATAGTATATCACTGTGGGATAGCTGAGAATCATAGAATGCTACTGTAGGCTTGTTTATTAAATTGGGTCAATTTTCAGACCTTCCAAATAGGAATACTAAACATTTATTTTTCCCCTCTGGAAATTATTTTTTTTTCCTCCTGCTTAATACAGTTGTCATCCCAATTTCTAGTGAATTTATAAAAATATTTTTTTTTTATCCAATAACCCCAGCAAGGTAAAAATAGGAGTTTTTATAGCAAATGATAAACAGGCTCACGGACTATGAGAGAAACTAAACTTATTTAAATTGCCATACATTCTCTACTGAATCACACATCAACAGTTCCTTTTTATGTGTGTTGCTGTCCACCTCAGACTAGCAGTTTTTAAGGTGCAGAAGCATCTTTCAAATATATGCATCTAACTCAATAATCAAGTTTCACACACTAGTGTCACATGCTTTAAATTTACATCACCTGCCCATCAAAAGCTGTGTTAAATAACAGCACTAATTGAAACTGCATAATTCATCAGAAACTGCAGCACTTCCAATTCAGAGAACAAAGGGGTGCTTACGTGGTTCTTTATATTACTAGATATAATTTTCTGAAATAAGGAAAGGAAAATAAACAAAAAAACAACAAAAAAAAAACCAAACCAAAAGACATTTGAAAGAAGTTGCTGCACCTGCAAAAACACTCTTTAAGCTTACTATGAAATACAAAAAAGTGCACCCTTCTATATCTACATATAAAACATATTAGAAATAAAACTTGTGTAAAATGTTTGCTGTGCAAACTATAAAAAGTCAGTCAGTCAGTCCATTCTTTTTCCTAAGTGTTTTTTTCCTCCAGGCTCTCTGGTTCCTACTGCAGAGAGTCGCTGTTGTCCAGGACCAGCCCGCCGATGTTGGCTGTCGAGAGGTCGCCGCCGTCGTCGTCGCCGCTGTCCACGGACTCGTCCTCGCTCTGCCCGCCCATCATCACCTGCTGCACCGCCAGCGTGGCGCCGTCCGAGGACAGGGACTGCAGACTGTCCACGTTCATGTTCACTGGGGCTGTGATGGTCACGACAGCACCTGCAGGAGGCACAACCACAGCACTTCAGCACCGCTCTGGCCTTCTGTTTATGGGGCTTTTTGCTAATCAATGGCTACCACAGAACTAATTATCTTTAATCAACAGTTACCCAACACAGAAACTCAAGGAACTATACTAAAATAGAAGATAAATTGTTTCTATCCTTTTGCACTAACAGCATTTTTCCCCCACCTCAGAAGGAAAAAATCTCCAGACAGCACAACAGATGTATGTACCCTTCAGGATCTTATTAAAAACTAAGCACCAGAAAACCTGCTGACAGCCCAGCTCAGAAAGCTGATACTTCTCTCGTTAGGGTTCACCTAAAGTCTAGCCCCTGCCTAACCTGCTTTGTTTGGTCTGGTTGTCAAATAGTTAAATGTCAGGAAATGTCAGAATTAGGTTGGTCGGGAATCTTAAACTTTTGTGTTGTGAATCTTAAATCTGTCTTATGGACACCCACTACAGCAGGTCTCCAGTCAAGTCACCACAAGGCCATTTCTGCAAAGTATTCCAGCTTAATTCCTTGCAGAAAAAGGGCAGATTCAAGGTTCAAAATGTTCAAAATTCAAAAGGTTCAGATTTAAGGTAACTTCAATAGATAAAGCGGTTGTCAGATCCAGCAGAGGTTTGTCACAGACATGTTTAATGAAAAATCTTTAAGATTTTTTCTTTTGAGAAGCTGAGAAGCTTCAGAAACAAAATGTAAACAATTATTATCTGCTGCTGTGGGATGCAACAGGTGGATCTGTGATTGGTCTCATGTGGTTGTTTCTAATTAATGGCCAATCACAGTCTAACTGTCCAGACTGTCTCAGTCAGTCATAAAAGCTGAGTGATTTTGTTATCATTCTTTTTCTATTCTTAGCTAGCTTTCTGATGTAATCTTTTCTTCTATTCTTTTAGTATAGTTTTAATATAATATATATGATAAAATAATAAATCAGCCTTCTGAAACATGGAGTCAGATCCTCATCTCTTCCCTCATCCTGAAACCCCTGTAAACACCACCACAGAGGCTGAGGGAAAATTTGTTACAAACTGGAAAGAATAAAGCACCAAGCAGCAGGACAGAAAAGATGATCCTGGCATTAAAGCAGTTATTTATCTTGCTTAAATGAAATCTTTTTGTTTGATCTGACACTGAGGAAGTTACTTCAGTCAAAGCCTGTGGAGGTTCTGTGATATTTTTCTGCCTCTCATTGTGAGGCAGATGTGGAATTGCAGCTGCTCAGCCATGGAGCTGCAGCCCAGTGCTGCTCATCCAACAGGACACTCCTGATGTGCACACAGAGAGAACTCAGCTGTACATCTCAGTTTTACATCTTTTATTCTGTCATTTCATAACTTTTGAAACAAAAGCAAGTTTCTCAACATGAATTCCATCCAATACAATACCCTTGCTTAAACCACAGAAAAGTGTTAAAAAGAGGAAAAAAGTCATACATTTCTGTTATGCTTTCCCAGATTAAAACCACGTTTATACTGAAATATCCAGAAGTTTCCCTCCCAGCACAGGCATCAAACCCTCCCTTTCCCTGTCAGAGAGGAATAACTTTGTGATCCATGTTCAGGCAGCTCTCCTCACCATCTGACATCGTGAGCTCGTTCGATTGCTGCTGAGCAACTCCTGAGGCAATGGAGTCAGGCCAGAACCTCTGCACTGGTCGGTTCTGGGCTGTTTTCTTCTTTGTTTTTGGAGTTTCAGAACAACTGGAATCCAGCATTGGCTGAAGAATTCGCCTTCTAGCATTGATAAACCTAAATGCAATCGAGGGCAAGGTGAATTAGGATCAGTTGGCTGTAAATTCCGTGTCTCTCACATTCACAAAGTATGCAGCAGGAAAAATAAAATTAGGAATATGAAATCTTCTATCAGCTGGGCTTCACATTCTTTTTAAAGTGTAAAACCACTCCTAGAACATCAGCATCCTTCAATTTTGGCAAACCAGCTAAGAAAGCACTTCTATCCTTTTGCACTAACAGCATTTTCCCCCCACCTCAGAAGGAAAAAATCTCCAGACAGCACAACAGATGTATGTACCCTTCAGGATCTTATTAAAAACTAAGCACCAGAAAACCTGCTGACAGCCCAGCTCAGAAAGCTGATACTCCTCTCATTAGGGTTCACCTAAAGTCTAGCCCCTGCCTAACCTGCTCTGTTTGGTCTGGTTTCATTTACTCCCTTAAGCTTCTGCATTACTTATTCCACAGGCTCCCTGCCTTTCCAAGGGCTCCTGATCCAGGAGATGACAGCAAACGCATTTGTCAGATCTGTCCTGGTTCATTTCAGTTCTCTGATTTTCACTTGCTTACTTTAGCATGCTAATTGCTGTCCTTACCCTTTCTGTTAGTGAACAAGAAAATACTGAAACAATTTCAACACAGTGAGCTATGGCAGGGAGTTGTGACTGAAGATATCATCTTCAAAAAAATATAAAAAGATACATCCAGGTCCCAAGTTTACCTGCAATGGGAGGAAATCAGGTGCAGCTGGCAGGTTCCTAAGTTGTAACAGAATGCTCTGCAAAGACAGCAGTCAGATCCCAGCACAGAGCTCCATGGCCACATGTCACACAGGCACAGCCACCCTGTTCCACTTTTGGAACCAGTGTTCTGTCACTATCTTGGCTATTTCCCCCCTGGACCCCTTCAGAGCCTCGCAGCCAGTGTCCTCTTTGAAATCTGAGGCAGATCCCAGTGGGACTTTGCTGCAGCAATTTTAGGAACTGATGCCACAAGGAGAACAGGACATGTGTCAGCACCTTCCCTCCTCTCTTCTGCAGGGCAGGTGTCTTATCTTACACCTCCAGGAAAGATAAGACATGACAAAACCTGCTGAACCATGAACTGGTGGAGCTGAGGAACTGCCTCTCCATTCAGAGAGAGCATCCCTTGATACAGAACAGAATCTGCTAACAGTAACTTAAACACCTGCAGCCACCAGGCCACTAAAAATGCCTTTAGACTTCAACTTCTTTACTTGCAGAAGAGACATGAGAGTACTTCCATCTTGCTCAGCACTGGAACAGAACCCAATAATGCTGCAATGTTTTCTGGAGTCCTTATATAATTTAAATGGCATGAGTATTATTATACCTTATAAAAATAATGTGCTTGTGTGCCAGCGCACAGATCTCTCTTCTATACATGTTTTGTAACATATGTAGAATATTTAAGTTCAACTCCAGATGTCCAAGTTATCCTCCTCACTATTTCTGAGCAGTAAGCACATGGAGACAAGGACAGATATTAAGGGTTTTGTTCTTACCAATTGTTAACCTGGAGTAGTGTCAGATTTGTTTGTGCTGCAATCTGCTTCTTCTCATCCTCTGTTGGATATGGATGCTACAGAGGCCAGAAAAGCAAACAAAAAAGGCATAAGCTTGTTTTTCATCTCCTCATCAAAAATAAGATCTCCTTTATTACATCTGATTAAAAAGGATGGATTAAGGCCACCTGACTCATTAAAACACAAACCTTAGAAAACCTCCCAAACTTTTATAGACAAAAATAATTCAACAAAGAGTGCTTCACTACACAAAAACTGATTTTATCCTTGAGAGTGTCTGTGGCACCATGAAGCTGCTGCTGTGTAATTCAGAAGAAAAAGCTTCTCATGGCTGACAGTCTTTATTAAAGAGCGTGATCCCTGGGCAGCACAGCATGTGAGCAGCTCTGATTAGTTCTGCTGGCCAGGGCAGTGTCATATGAGAGAAGTGAGGAGCACTCAGTTAAATAAAGGAGCACTGGAGTTAAATAAAGCTGCTCTAAGCAGATGAGGACAGGGCATGTAACACAAGAAGTGCACATGCAGCTTCCCTGGATCCATTCTCTGCTGCAAACCAGTTGTAAAAGGCAAAATATCAATCAAGTCAGCATTGAAATAGCCTGGGAGCCATTTATCCTTTCAGAGTATTCATGCAAAGGGAGGCCAATTGAAAGCACAAGCAGATAGACATGCTTGGTACACATCAGAAGGACTGGAAAGGAGATAAAGACAGAAAATGTGAAATACCCCTAAAACACTGCAAAATACAGGTGGAATTACTTTTCCTTGTGCCACAAAACAGGGTGTAGAGAGTATTAAGTTCTCAACAAATGAAATGAAGAAAGGCTCCTTGTAAAAGCACTTATTGAGACCATGCAGTACAAATGTAACATATTTATTAAAACAATACTAAAAGCCAACCAGCATTAGACTGTGGAACTACTCCAAATGACTCCAGGGAAAGCTGAACTGAGATTCCATAACTGACAACAGAATAAATTCACCTTGTTTATGAAGAAAAATTGTAAGAGACCACAAGAAAGAGCTACATAAAAAACTGCCCATGCTCAGTCCTTACCCCTATGTGCTGAAAAAGCCAAGATCTCATCACATTTGTAGCGTGCTTGGGAAGAACTCCTCTCTTGTTTTTTGATGAGCCATCATCTTGATGCAAGATGCCTAGATCTTGGTTTAATTGCAACTGGAGCTGCACATTTAATTTTAGGAGAAATAAAGCAGTTAACATAGTCATGGCAGTTCTGTATAAATAAATGAAAACTCATTTATAGAAGGAATGAAAAGAAATTAGGCTTGAATATCTTGAATATACTCACTGTGTGCAAACATAAACAACTATGGAAGCTGTAAAATATTACTGATTTAAGACTTAAATGAAGGATAAATTAAAATTAATTATTATGCTGCAGTTGCAAAAAAAAGATGCTAAAGGTCCTGCTAAATAAATGCATTAAATTCACAAAGAGCATTAAGATCCATACAGCAGAACCTATAATTCACTTTACAACACTCATACTACTTCCTAAATATTCATATTTCTTTATCTTTGTTTTTCACTTCCTATGGATTCATCAAATCATTTGCACATTGGTTATCTGAATGTTTGGGAATATATTCTTAAATGCTTATGCAGAAATAGAAAGAAACAGCACAATTTATGTGCTGTCCTATAAGATTCTATTTCAGACAATTGTAACCAAAATAATTCTAAATCAGGTTTTCCAGACAAATTGGAGCAATTTCTTAAGCCAATCAATATGTAGGAAATTAGTTTTAAACAAGGTTTAGGCTATCAAATTACTACAAATATATATCTGGAGCACATTTTAATTTCCAAAGTAATGTCTTACATTCTAAATAACCTGCTTGCATATGGAAGCTTTATAATGAACTTTCAATAGCTTTTCTACAGTGCTTTTCCCTACCTCCACAGCATTCTGAAACACTAAAGAAGGATTTTCAATTAGTGACCTCTGCATAGGTGGGTTTGGAGACTCCAACTAACATCAAGAGTAGTCACAGATGCATACAGGAGGTCAACTCCCTTTTTATTTATAGGCTAGAGGGATTATTTTTCTCTCAATATTTTTTTTTTTTCATTTAAGGTAAAAAATCCTCAATTTTTCCAAATCCCTTCAGTCCAGGAGTGTAATTTTACACATTTCTTTCTGAGAGGTGTGTGAGGACAGAGCTGTCTGTGTTCTAGGGGGGGACATGGCTGAGTACAGATATTCTCCTGCCAATTCAAAGAACACTCTGTGCACACTTTTTTGGTTGGAAGGCCAGAAAAGGGGGGAAAAGAAGCCAGTGAGTCAGTGATTACCAACAGATTTTATGCTGGGGAGATGGGAGCTCCTCATTCACATTTCTAATTAAATCCAGATTCCAGGAAGATTTGGTTTACCACTTCCAGAGAAAGCCAGCAAGGTTTTCTATACCAGAAGATGGTCAAGTTTTCATGTTTCTTTTTCTTTAGTTGTTTCTTTGAACTCTTCAGATCAACTCTTAAGAGCCTCCAACAAAAGAGTGCTGGCACTTATATTTTAGGTTATAAAGGGACAAAATTAGGATCTCCCAGAGTCTCAATTAAATATTTTGAGGGTTAAGCTCTGCAATACAGCTTCACAGTTCTATTGGTTGCCATTGTAATAAAAAGTCAAATTTCTCAAAATAGTAGTGAGGCACCTTAATGTAATACATGAAATCTATCCAGCCATAAACAAAGTTCAATGATTAGAAAAGTTATAATCATTGAAAAAGTATTCATTTAATTCAGAGGGGTTTTGGGTTTGCATTGGTGTGGGGTTTGTCTGTCTTTGTTTTGTTTGGTTTGTTTGTTTGTTTTTGATTTTGTTTGATTGATTTTGGCTGTTTGTTTTGGTATGCTTGCTTGTTTGTTTTTATTTGGGTTTTCTTTGTTGTTGTTGATTGGGTTTAGAGATGGGTTTCTTTTTAAATTTTAGTTTGTTGTTTTGGTTTTTTTCTTTTATTTCATGTACCTATAACTCTTCTGGCATCAGTAAAAGAACACAATTAAAAGGTAGGAACTCTGATGAGCTGTTGTGGCAAGGAGGATCTTATGACATTTCCTACAACCTGTACCTCCCACAGCAGTGGCTGCACCAATTTACAATTAATTAGTCTGTGTGTACACAGAGCTCCTTCTGGCAGTGTGTCAAATTTAAATCAAAACTCCCAAACCCCCTGAGATGCATTTCCAACCAGATCACCATTGTGTGGAGCTTGTGGAACAAACCTGAGAGTTCTGGATGCGAATAGTGCCAGGTGACAGTGCTTGTGTCACCACCTGTCCTTGTGGAGTGACCACAGTGACTGGCTGATACACTGTCCCCCCTGGAAGCAAAACAGAAACACAGATTATGGGCAGGAAAAACCCCTTCAAGTATTATTTTCTTTAAACACAGCACCACTGCACACCATACAAGACTTTAATAATATATTAATTATTTTTTTCTAGTCATCAGGCAAGATGTGCTCTTTGCACACTAAAATTTACATCCATTCACAAAACACTGTACAAAATCTGATTCTATTTCTCTGTATTTTGGGCATTCTAAATCTATTTTCAAAGGAAAATGCCATGATTATCAGGCTATAAAAGAATTTTTCATGTTGTTTTAAGTGAGCTAAGTCATCAACCAACAAGGGTCTCAACACCAAAATCACACCTCAGTGTGGCCAGTTCTTAGGGCAGCTGGGTTTGATTTGAAACCTTAATGAGAAGCAAGACTAAACACTTAATCTCAAATGTAATTTCCATATAAAAGGACATGAAGGATTTTACAGTAGGTGTGTGGTTCCAAACTCCAAGGAGCAGGAGGCAACCAACAAGTGCAATGGTTTAGGTAATGCATGTTTTTGTGAAATAGAATTCTTCTTTTTAAAGGCAAAAAGAAGTCAAACATCACAGTCTGTGAAAATTTAACAAATGTAGTGTTGCACATTAAGATCTCTTAATATTATATATGTAACTGCCACTCCCATAGACATACTTGGAAAACATATAAATTAAACAAACATTCATAAACCAGTAAAGCACTTGACTGTACTACTACAACTTTTCAGGTATTAAATCACACTTTTTCAAGTATTTGTGTAGTTTTTGCAACAACCACAAGGTAAATCAAGATGAAGAGCAAGGTGCCAGTTGTTTTTAGTGTGTCATACCTGCTACTGTTGCCATAGTTACATTTCCCTGCTGCAATGCTGATGCTGGCACCACGATCCCTTGGGGACTGAGTGTGCCTGCAATGGCACTTGGAATTTGCTAGAAAAATAAAATAATTAGTTGCTTACATTTTTTAAATTTTTATTTTCATGTAAAGAGATCAAGCATGCTTGTGTTTGTGTAATTTGTTTTAGGTATTTTTGGCTCTAAAATATGTTTGGAGTTTAATCACAGGATTACCTTCAAAGAGAAAAATACTCCATTAGGGGTTCATCATTACCTACATTAACTTCCTCATTATCACTAACCATTACCTTTGAAAACCCTCATGAAAGCAACTGCTAGAAAAGATGTAAAACAATTTTGAGAAATTTTAGTTCTAGGTATGTAAAGAATAAGAAACAGTTTCCAAAGGCAAGAGGGAAAAAGGACAAATGAAATGACCCTTGATGCTCTTATTACAAGCATCAAAACTTTAGAATTTTAGTTATTACCTCAATTCCTTCAATTTGAACATAATGTATTAAATATTCAATATGTTTTATTCTGCTCAAGATAGCCCTTACTCAACCTTGCACATGCAAACTCTTACACATTTCCTTAGTATGTATGAATAATCTCTTTCGATAGCAAATGCAAAATGGGTCCCTCATATCTCTACAGAAAACTGTAAGAGATATACAGAAAAAAACATTTTTAAAGCTTTTTTTTGCCTGATTTTAGAATCTCCTTTCCACACTTCCAGACATCAAAACCTTTAAAAGGAGTCCAGAAAGTGACGTTTAAAAGTCATTGAGGCTTTTTTTTTAATGCAGAGCATCAGATACATGAGTAATTCACAGATGGGTACTGGGGTGGCAGGGCTCACTCTGCAGCATCTGACAGCAAAAACATCAACCATGACCTATTAATTGTGCTCTATTTAATACAGAAAATGCAACATTGCAACTTTAATCCATCAGATATTGTCTATTTATTCCAGAATACAGGTTGTGCATGAAGTGCATCAGTCATCTCAATGTTTTAATGAAGGAGGCAGACTAAGGAGGCCTTAACAAGCAAAATTTTTCTTCTTTGTTTTTTCTGTTTCCTAACCTCCTTCCAACCAAATAACAAATCCAGGCTATTCTGAATATCTCCACTTGCTGAACTGAGAGAAAATCATAAAAGGAAGACTGATAATAAAAAATTGACTCTGTGCTGTGGCACATTTCAACAAATTTGTCCATTGAGCAGTAGCACAAACCCCCCCCCCGCAAAAAACCATCCCAAACCCAAAAACAAAACAAATAAAAAACCAACAAAAACCAAAACAAAACCCAAACAAACAAAAAACTCTATCTACTCTTAATACCGAATTTCAGAGAATACAGGAAACTGCAGAAACTCTGTTTGCAAACTGATAGCAAAAGAAGCATAGCTGTAACTTCCTAAGGAAATCTAAGCAAAAATCCACTGAACAGCATTGGAAACACACCTGAGATTGCACAGGTGAGTAAGGACTTCCAGGCTCTCCACTTAATAGAGTTTCACTATTCATTTTTGTCTTCAGGCAGGCAATGTAACGACTGCAGAAATCCTTGCAGAGTTCATTGACCTTTTCCAGCTCCAGCAGATGGATTCGAAGAACTTGGATTGCTTTTACCATCTGAGGGAGAGAATTGGAAAAAAAAATCAGAAACAAAACAATTGTTCCTTAAAAAAATATTTAATGTGAGATTTAAGCAAACAGTGCTTGCCAGTAACGAAGATCACCCAATTAAAGCAGAGGTTCTAATTGCTAAATCCTGGAATGTGAAAGAATACAAGGAAAGAGAACACAGGGGAAACAGAACAGGACAGCAAATTGATTTTTGTCATGTGTGACACATCAGGAAGACAGAGCAGCTGAGGTGTCACAGGGCACAGGAGGAGCCTGGATGTCCATGTGGTCTTTAACCCCCTCCTACACCTCTGGGGCACAGACCACACAGGAGCGCAAGTGATGGAAAGCAATCCCATCCCCAGGAATGGTTTGGAAGGCAGGGCTGGACAGGCTTGGCCAGCAGCAGTTCTCTCTGGAGCTCTATAAATCAGAAACACCAGGTTCAGCTCCACCCTGACACAAGGAAACCAGAAAGTTTGGAGATACAGTGAGAAAGAAGGCACTCCTGTGATTAAGCATAAATTTGTCCCACAGATTGCTGGAGGAAGAAAGCTTTTATTTTTCAATAAAATTAGAATAGAGGTCCCAGATTTAGCCAACAAAGCTTAAAGTAATCAAACAGTTCTTCAGTGCTACAGCTTTTAAGTTCCTCTGTGATTGTATGACAAAGATGAACAACTCTAAGGTAAAATCTTGTAAGAACTTTCAGGGGAGGAAACTGATTCTGAAATACAAAACATTAAATACAAAGCACTAAACCAAATCAAAAAAAAATAATCCATGTTTAAGCTAAAATGCAAGTACAGGAGATATGGATGTGAGGAGAATACTTGTCATGCTCACTGTGAGAAAAGCACTGTAAGCCTGGATAACCAATGGTATTACATACTGCACAAAAATAGCTTAGGTGATTGTAAGGGTCATGGCAGAAGATCAGAAGCTAAAACCAAATCCAGATGGTCCAACAGCAGCAGGAAATCCAGGACATTCAAATATGTACACAACACACCAGCAAAGTAATTATTTTTTATACAACATGCCACCCCCAACATTTCTGTGCTGTGCTGGATCTCTGAGACAAATATCCTTCAGATTCATGAAAATGAACAGTTGCAATTTTAAAGCATTGTGCAGAGCTTGAATTTACAATTATTTGGAAAAATCTGTCTACCATATAATAAATAACAGGGGTCCACCAATAAATAACAGGGCTTATTTACCTGGGCAGAGCTCTGACCCAGTGAACAGAAATTATACCCTCCAAACTATTAAACCTATTATAAATCTATCTTAACTTCCAACTCAAGAAGCCAACTGGGAGTTGAATATGTCTTTGCTCAAGTCATCCAAAGGAGATCAAGAAAACTTTTGAGTGTGCTCCCATCTCCATCATGACATTTTAGCTTTCATTGAGACAGATATTTTCCCTGTTTATTTCAGCAAAAGGTTCTAGGACACTCAGTGTAGACAACTGTGTGTTTAAATAAACAAGATGAAAAAATTAAGAAATGAAATTATTAAAAAAAATATTATTCTCAGGGATAAAAAGAAAAAAATAAATCTTTCAAAAAACAGCTGCAGAAACACCTGTACTGTAGATTTGACCCAAATTAATATCTGGTAACTCTTGTGACCTATGACACTGAAAGCCTTTGAAACACTGAGTGCAGTGACCCAGCACTGAGACACAAACCAGTGACTTTCTAACCCAGCCCAGGTTGCTTTTTAAACTGTGCTTAAGCACCTTTAAACACAACAAAGTTAAATCATGCAAATGTGACTAAATTTTAACACAAAACAAAGGTCATCTGTGTTTCAAGAAATTCTGTCTCTGTTTCAGAACCAAAAGGTTAAAATAGAAAATTCTTCATGTGTGACTGATCAACAAATTGCTCATCATATTAGTTAGTGCTTTAAAGATTCAGCTAAAACTGAGGTAACAAAATATGTTTTTGGACACATAATATTTGACCATAATAGAGTTTAGTATATTTTTGCTCAGTCAAGAGAGTTGTGTTTTTTAAACATTAGCCAAATTTTTACTGTTTATTTATCAGCATGTGCTTGGAGGAAAAATGAAAGTCCTTTCTTCAGCTTAGGCTTAGTTGAAAATTGATGGTTGATACTTGAGGTGAAAATTGAATTAAAGTCAGAATTACCCACAAACCCAGAGTCAGTAACACTACTCAGGTTTCTGAAGGGCCCCTCTCCATCACACTGCTCCTGCAGGAAGCTGTGCTGCTGTGGTTAGGAGGAAAACAAAACTTTGTAAATATGCCATGCCTGTCACCAGGACTTATTAATTCATTTACAGCTACATTAATTGTAGCCATATGGCTCCTGCTGTCTTGCAGCACAGGTGGACAAAACTTAATGTCAGCAGAAGTTCACTTTTCCCTTAAAACTACAAAAATCAAGAACTCCTGATAAAATAACTCAAGTTGGACAAAGGTAATACAAAGAAGTATTTTCAGACAGGTCACAGAAGCAGTAATATTTCATTCAGTGCTACTGCATAGAATATGCCACAGAAAAATGACATTTTATAACTGATTCAGTCTTTTCAGCTGTAGCAATAAAACTGGAGTATCACTTCAGAGAAATGGATGAAGATGAAGTAACCATGAGGTTTGTGTATATTCACACAATCCTAGAATGGTTTGGGTTGGGAGAGACCTTAAAGATCATCCTGTTCCAACCCCTACCATGAGCAGGGACACATTCCACTATTGTTGAAATTGCTGTAAATAAAGATAATGGTAAACTATTAGAGAAAAAAAAGTTATTGAAAAACTTCCAGTTCTTGCTATCAGGAGCCTATTCATATAAAAATATGTCTCCAAATTTAAGAAATTTAGGCTATCTTTAGCCTAAATATGCTCTAGGTTGTGCCTGTGTCCTGCCTGCAGTGCCTCAAGCCCGTGGTGCAAAGGCACAGACACAGCACAAACTGCCTCAGCTGTGATCCCCAGCCCACCTGTGCTGATGTAAAACACAGACACAGCTCTGTGTGGATTTCAGAGCACATCAACTGCACATGGAGGCAACATACATGAAAAAATCTCCATTTACTGACACATCATCTCACTCAAATGACTCTTCATTTGCAAAAAAACCAATTAAAATATATACATTCACAGTTTACCTACCTCCCTGACCCAAATCCTCCTGCAGCAATTCAGATTTTCAGTGGAAGAACACAAACTCTGGGAGAAAAGCTATTCTGATTTTACTTGTTGTGATTTAAAAACCTCACTCCTCTATTTTGAGTCCTCAGCTATGAGGCATAGCTAGAAAAGGTGTAACTAGAGGTTTAGGGGACAGTTCTGCACATTAAAACAGCAAAAAAAACTTTTCAGAAAGGCTTGGTCAGTCAATATCCAAATGACACCAGCTGGCTTCACCTCTACAAGTGAGGTTCCAGGCACAACTAAGAATTAAGAGAATTGAGAAGAGGGTACTGAACCAAAAATCCTTACCCCAAACGAAACAAAAAACTCAGGGGTCTTCAAAAAGGGCAGTGTCCTGTTCAAATACAAAAGGGAGAGTAGATTTAACAGCCCTTGTTTTGGATTGTGTCTAGACTTGACAAAGCCATAAGTAACCTGCTCTGGCTTCACAGCTGACCCTACTCTGTGCAGGAGGTTGGACTAGAAACCTCCTGAGCTTTTAGGGCAGCCCAAACCATCCTGTGGTCCTATGAATGTGGAGAAATGAAAAAATCCATCCATGTGTGGGTAGAGTTCACTCTGAACAGAGAGGCAGGAACCATCCTGAGGCAATGTGGTATTTCTGCAGTGTCTGGGTTAGCAGTGAGAAACACAAAAGTGTTAAGCAATGAATGTCTTCAAACATAAAATAATCTGTGAAAGGTCTAAAAAAACTCTCTGCAAGCACCCATGCTGAACAAATTCTTAAATTTGTGGATGTCCTATGCACAAAATGAGACTGACAGAGAACAAAGAGCAGTTGGTTCATTCCAGGATCTGTTTTCTCTGTAAAAATGAGGCAGGGATAGCAAAGGGTAAGGGGAAAAGGTGATACTCCAAGTTATGTGGGTAAGCTGAGCTCACTTCCACAAAGTAGCAACAGAGAGCACCAAAATCTGCTTACTGACAGCAAACACACATCTTCTGACACTGATGCTTGGAAAAAGGACTAAGGGGATACAAATGACATTCCAAGAAGATATGGAGGAAGTTGAAGCTCTAGGAAAGCACATTTCCAGACTACTAAGAACACAAGCACAACCTTCAGCTTCCAATTCCTTCCCACAGGATTTGAAAACAAGAGATCTGCAGGATGAACCACAGGATCATCCCAGAGCACATGGCCCAGGATTGCACCCAGACCTGGGGGAGACCCTACAGAAGTAAAAAAGACCTGGTAACAATTCTCCTAAAAAGGCCTGGTAACAATTCTCCTGGTCTGACTATGATCCTTTGCCCTGCTGATTCAGGAACACCAACTGATGTTGTTGGAGAGCTTAACTGGGAAGAACAGAATCCCCAGAACAGAATCCCTCCAACTGGATAGTAACAAGGGTTTGAAAGCTGGTTTACAGGCAATTTAGCAATTTATGAGTATCCTCAAAACTAAGTTTCAGGTGGATGCTGAAATACTTTTTAATACTAAAGCAGGAAGCCACCAATTAATTTAGAATGGGAATCATAATACCAAAGTAACAAGATAATCTAGACCATAGCTTAGTAAGAGCTGCTCAAATTGGAACAAGCATCCACTGCTCTTAATGAACTTCCTTTCTGGTCAAACTGATCTAATGCCTGTGCCACCCAGATTAACATTCTGTGCTCCTCTGGATGAACTCCAAACTCCTCTTGTGGAGTATTCAAGGCACTTCAAGTGAGTGCACAATGTGGAACATTGCCAGGACTGTAAGTGACCCTACAATCACTATCTGTGACCCTTCCTAATTTCTGTTATCTACTTAATTAGCCCACAGGCAGCATGGAACATTATTATATTCTCGAGAATTCATGAAGAATTATATTCTGCTGCTTTGGAGCTGTCAGTTGAAGCTCTGTCACAGAAACTGCAGTCTGGCTGAGTTCTACATGCCACATCTCAAAGGGGTAAAAGGAAAAAGAAATGAAACAGCTGCCCAATTTCCTTAGTGTAACAGGCCTGTGACTCTCAGATAGGACTTGATTTTGGCTCTTTAGTGTTGTGATGCTCAGTTCATGTCAGTTTAGCTCTGGCCCCGAGTTGATCCTACTGAGCAAACATTTACACCTTATTTGTTTGACTCTGCTCCACCCTTCTAGCACAGTCTAATTATCAGTATTAACAGCTTCTCCTTTCACATGAATGGTTGAATTAACATTAGGGTTAAAAAGGGAAGGACAGCATGAGCAGAAGATTGAACAAATGTGCACAACAGTGTTTCTTGCTACTAAACATACTTTTTAATCTCTACAAAAATATATATATGTGAGGAGGCAGAAAAACTGCCTGTCTACAACCTTCCCTGTGGCAAGCACCAATAATTCAAGCTGAAAAGAGACTGAAAGCCATGCTAGTTCACAACTTCAGAGAAGTTTGTGCTTACAGCCCCACACCAAATGAGAGCCTGTCAGAATGTCAGCTGTTCAGAGCTCCCAGCCTCCAGGACAGGCAGAGGACAAGCTGCACTCAGATTTCATTGGTATCCAGTAACAGAAAGTCACAGCTCACAATACGACCACAGGACAGGAGCTCAATGCCAAGGATTTTGGATTTTGCAATGTGGTTCCAGTTAAAGCCACTACTGACCTCAGCAGCCATGGAATCCTGGACATAAACAATTCCTCACCCACTTCAAGCAAAACCAGCCAGGTTTGTGCAGCCCATCAGCAAAGGAGAACACCACATAATCCAAAAGACTTTGTCACTAGAGCCACAACTGAAACCATAAACAGGTCAATGACAGGAAGGACTTTTTGAACACACCAGACCCAGCTACAACCAAAGCAAGCTGGATCTGAGAGTGTTTATATAGGACCAAAAGCACAGGGAACAGGCCAAGGCAAGCAGGATCTTTGGAAGACCAATCTTTGAAGGCTCACAGAAGCCACAGAATTGGAATTGGCTGAGGTTGGAAGGGACCTCTGGAGATGGTTTAATCCACCCCCCCTGCTCAAAGCAAGGTCAGGAAGGGCAGGTTCCTCAGGTCATGTCCAGCTGAGTTTGAATGTCTCCAAGGATGGAGACTCCACAACCCTCTGGGATTCCTTCTGCCCCAGAGATGGGGAGAAGGACTCTATGAGGCAGGATTTCAGGATCTATGGGGCAGACAGGATCTATGGAGCATAGGGAATCTATAGGGCAGGATCTATAGGACAGGATCTGTAGGGCAGGATCTATGGGGCAGTAGGAATCTATGAGGCAGGATTTCAGGATCTATGGGGCTCAGGGGATCTATAGGGCAGGATTCAATCACCCTCACAGTAAAAAATGTTTAATGGAGCCTCCTGTGCTTCATACCCATTCCTGGGTAAGTTCATTCCCATTTCCTCTTGCCCTGATGAGTCAGTCTGTCTTTTTCCCCTATTAGGACTTTTTGCTGAATTCCATGAGGTTCCCATTTTTCTGCTTGTCCAAAAGCAATGAAGTATCCCTGAATGGTGGCAGAGCCATGTGTGCATCAGCCCCCTCTCCCAGTTTTGCAGCACCTGCAGCCCAGCTGAGGGCTCAGCCTGCCCCATCAGCCCAGTCAGCAATGGGGATGTTACACAGTTCTGGTTCCACAATCAGTCCCTGGAGAACAACACTTATGGGAGCCCTCAACGGGATTTCCTGCTGCTGACCAGAACCCCTTGAGCCCAGGGGTTCACTCATTTTTCAGTCCACCTCACTGCTCATTTATCTCATCCCTGTCTTGTCAGTTTGTCTATGAGAACATTGCAAGAGACCTCAAAAATCAAGATAAACCACCAGAACTGTTCTTTCCTCATCCACTGAGCCACAGCTACCACATTCCAGCTATTGGACCTCAGATGTGCTTCTGAAATTAGAGAAATATGGATTAGAGAAATATGGGAAAACAGTGATTTTGTGTTGGATTCTGAGAGTTACAAATGAAGAAAATAACCTGAGGCTTAACAAGTCAGCAGACTTGCTTCATGCAGAACAGAACTAACTCTCATTTTTGAGTAAAATATTGAAGGCAGGTATATTCAAAACAGAGAAATCACAGCTTCATCACAGGAATGACTTTCAGAAAGCTTAAAGGAATTAATGACATGAAAGAAAAAATTATATATGGTAAAGACTTTCTAAGATCATCTTTTAACAGCTCTTCCCTCACATCAACTAGGTGAAGCATGATTTAAATAAAATTGGAGAAAAATTACCTCAATTACGTGTTTTTGATAAATATGTTAAACACCCAACACTCTAAAATTAATTTGCAGAGTCAGTCTGGCTATGGAAAAGATTTATTTCTGTTTTTCTCCAATACATTCATGTCAGCTGAGAACAGGAAACAACTGTGAAGAGCCCAAAGTAAATTAACAGATAAAAGGGAAAAGGGGTCAGAAGAAATTTTAAAAAATGTTTTTAATCATTAACATAAAGAAGAATCTCTCACAGGCAGAAAAATGTGAGGAGAAACTACAAGGACCAGTTGAGATCAGAAATTAGGAGAAGCTACAAATGTGATGGTTGTTTCAGAAATGAAAGAAACAGCCAATACTTACCAAAGTATCAGTTTCTGGATCTTCACAGAAAAAGGGTTTTCCTTCCTTCTCCTGCTTCCTCACGAAGTTTTCAATATCTACATCAAAACTGGCAGAAGTTGTGCCTTCTGAGCCTTGTGTAGATTGTTCACATTTTTCAAATAATAGTGCTAACAAGGGAAATAGTGGGTGCCTAGAAAAAAAATGTTTAAATACATGAATAAGTATTTTCACTTATGTGAAAATTAAGACATCTAGCTCAGAAAAGCTCACAGTCACTCATGTGAATGTGACAAGTTCTGGAACAGATTGCATATAACAGCATTGGCTAGAGCAAAATAAGATAAAAATTTATTTTCATTTTGATTTACCCCACTCCAGAGGCAAATACAGCAAAAAATATGTATATATTTAATTAAAGAGAACAATCGCAAGCAAAAAAAACTCTGACTGTTTAATTCACTGTAATTGAGTGGCACCGAGACAGATTAATACAGTGCACTAGAAATGAGATTTAGGATTTACAAAGAGGATGAATGCAGATTTAAATGAAGCCTGATAAAATGAATTTATTCTTCAATGTGGGCCATACTTACACATAATGAAATAACTTTAAAAAATTGAGAAGAATATTCAGGCTGTGCTCAGAGGCCTCCTGTGAAATCATGCTCTGAGGAGAAGATTTTGTTAGCACAAGTCTGTAAATGAATGGATACATATTTCTGCCTCAGGTTGAGGTTTTTTTGGTGTTTTGTTTGGCTTTTCCTGTTTTGGTGGTTGTTTTTTTTTTTACCTTGAAAACCAGTAATAATTCTGTCTTTATAAAGTAGTTAAGCTGAAAGAACACTCAACCCCATGAAAACTGAGCATATTGCTTAACACAGCACTTTGCACTGAAAAATCTCAAATTAGTGTGCCCGTACATCAATATTTAATCCATTTTCAGCTAATTACTGGGGAATAGATTGTTATCCCTAAAGAAAAAGAAGTAAAGATTGACCTAATTACAATAAAAGTAAAAACCTGTATTAAAGATAAAAACAATATGACAAATAGTGACCACAGTTTAAAGGCTAAAACAGCTTTCTAAATTTGGCAACCACTCTTAGAATACCCTTTAAAACTGCTGAAATTAAAAATCCCACAGGCTCAGGAGGTTTCTCCTTGGCTGATGATGCCAGTGGAGCCTATTTGGTCTCACTCTTTCCCTACAAACGATGGAAACAGCCAAGAAATCACCTGATTTTAAGCTACTTATTATTTATTTATTAAAAACCCCCAAATCCTCTACCCTATCCTTCACCCTTCAAAGGACAGAACAGGAGTCCATCACTACCTGTAAATGGCCTGCTTGTCTGCATCCATTGGAGTCTGAGATTCTACAGGGGCAGGACTCACCCCTTCAGCATCAGTTTCAGAGCAGTTGGGATCTTGTTCAGTTTTTAACTCTGTTACCACTTGCATCTGCAGGAAAAAAAAAAAAAAAGAAGTAAATTTGTAGCCCTGACGTAAAATAAGGGTGCTGTGTTCTAAGGAAAGAGCAGTGCAAAGGGCTCCTAGATTGCCAGAAGGTTGGTGTGACTTGGCAGTGACACAAGAAGTTGTAGCAGCAACAAAACCCCTCTTTTAATCCCTGACACTTTTTGATGGATAAAGGTCATTTCCAAGTTTTAGCATTTGGCTTTAAAATGGGAACGATAGATATTAGTAAATTGTTGAAGCATTTTGTCTCTGAAGTGGCTGTTTTTGGAATAGCCTAGAGTACATTGCTCCAAAAAGTTCATGGGAATGTCTGCATAAAAATCCTTTAGGATGAAATCAATGCAAAGAAAAGTTTATGCTGTTAAGATTTATTTTTTTTATTTTTTACTGTGCATTGTATAAGGGTACTGAAGAAAAGGATCTTCTAGGTTTTTTGGTCCATTAAAACAAACATTTGAAATATTCTGTGTCCCTCCAGTCCTTCAATTATAGGAGCAAAACCTCCCATGACCTTTAGCACTCCATTTTACATATTGCAAGAACCAAATATTTTAGGGCTGTCAAACTACAGGAGAACAGCAGTAACTCCTCCTACACATCCATTTAACCCACATTTATACCATGGAAAAGCACCACAGAGCCACAGCTTCACCTGAGCACCTCCTAAATTGCATTAGGAGGCTGGGCACACCTTTGGGGTGCTTTGAAGGTGTTCCAAGTGTTTTTTCCATCACCTCCAGCTAAATATCTTTTGGACTAAAAGGTCTTCCAGGAACCTGAACTGTGAAAGTCACAGTTTCCACCCCTCAGCCCAAACTCTCTGGTTTTCTCCCATTTGAGCCTCTGCACAAAGACATAAAACCACTGCAATCTTTTCTCTTCATTCTCTTTTATCTCAGGTAGAGGACAGACACTGTTCTAGGGACCTCCAGGCAGCCAGAACTGACAGCTCCAGAAACTGTGAGAGAACCTGACTTTAACAGAAATTAATTTATTTCCACATAACAGCAGCAGAAAAAATTATAGTATTTTTAACAGTTTAGGTGAACTAGGTTTGCAATTTATTACCTACTGGGGCCAAGCCACCTCCTAGAAAAATCAGAAACTGAGAAAATTCAGCATCTCCCACCCAAGAGAGAAGCTTGCCTTGCAGAGAGCTCCCTCAGCAAGCAGAGATGATTTTCAAGCCAGAATGTTTAAAAAAAAAAAACGAAAAAGTAACTAATGGACTAATTTCTTGGCTAATGACAGGAAGGAGGAGCAAATTAGAAGGAGATGACTCAGACAAGTGATTATAAATGTTGGCCATAAATCTGCAGAGTTTGAAGGGAGGGAGAGTGTTCAGTGAGGGTTCTATTGCCCTAGGAGGAGGGAAGAGCTCGCTTTAAACTGAAAGGTTTTTTTTGTGGGCCATTTCCAAACTAGAAAAACAGCAGGTACCCAAATTCCCTGACTATCTTGGACACTGAGAACTTGAAATACACAAGAAATAGGAAGAAAAAGCTCGCTCCCAATCCGTTCTTCAGAAAAAAAACATATTTTACTTTCACTGCCAGAGGATGGTATTTACTAGGGGAATAAAGTCAAATATGTAAAGTAGATGAGAGGAGAGAGAGAAATTAGAATTGCAATAAAAGAAACAAACGATAAAACTAAAAATCAAAAATCTGACTGCATTCAGATGAACATTTTATAGAAGATGTGGAAAGTTGCTGGTTTTTTTCTGACTGTTCCCCATTGTTGCCATCTGCTGACAGAAGTATTTGCAGTTATTGCTCAGGGCTGACACAGAGTAACAGAAAAATTGATCTTCAGAACAGGGGCCACCCCACAAACTGCCTCCAGTTAACAGCATTTTAATTTAGCAATTTAAAGTGTAAAATTACACAGCCTGTTGTACAAAAAAGAAACATGACCAGACATACATGACTATGTTTCATTATTCCAGCTTAAACAATGCCAAAGCAGGCACTAAGGAAAATCACTAATTTTTTCCCCTCTTCCTAAGTATATTTAGTTCCTAGAGAAATGAAAACACACCTACCTGTTGTCCATCTTGATAGTTGTCTATACTTAATGTCTGTGTTGCCATCATGGTTAGTGAGACATTAATTGTGTCAAATCATCATAAGTGTGAACAAATAGTCTTTAAAGAAAAACAAACAGTCAGTTAAAAAGGGGCCACTTAGAATCCAGTTCTAAAGGGTGAAGAAAAAATAAACGTAGAAATTCAGATTTATGCACACCTCTCAGAGAGTTTATTGGCAACAACAGCCACATGCAAATTCAAACAAAAAATTAATTCAGTTTGGAAATATAACAGGTTTTATAAGCAAAAAGTTCATTGTCTCTTTTTATATTGTCAAGTAAAATTTTTTAGTAAGAGGCTGTGGATTTTTTATACTCACAAGCTCAAGTGAATTTTAGCATTAATTTCTCTACTACTGAACTGACATTCTAAGGTCATACATGAAATCTAGAAATGGGTAGGTTTGTGTTTCTGTGTTTTTAAAAGGCTCCCAACCCACTGAGCATCACTGTAACTGAAATAATAACAGTTAAAAATTATGAACCAAATGCAAAATGTTAAGGAATATCCTGTTCACTTTTGGGTGTGAATCCCAGATCCTAAAGTAGAGCAGAAACTACTTTGAGAGACCAAGCCTCAAATAACTTCTGACACCAGGAATTTGCCATCCAAGTCATTTAAGGTTCAACAAAGAATGGAACAATATCAAACAAATTTTAAACAATTTGGCCCATGTGATTATAAAGTTTCAAAAGGAATCTAGGAATTCAGAAGTCTCAATTTCAGAGACATTTAATACTTTAGGAAATATTAATTACAATAGGATTTAAACATAAGCAAATGCATCAAATTATTCTCTCTAAGCATTAGCTGGAGTTTGGTGCCCAGATGAGTTAAACATTTTTAAATTAAGACATACCATAATTAAAAAAAATAAATTAGCAAAGCACCACCACCAGACAGAGTGTAGCCAACAAATTATTACTTCACATTTCATTTTCTTGTCAGATGTGCAGCCATTACAACTGAAATCACGTAACTCATTAAGCTATTACCAGTAACTATTAACACAGAAGTCAATTTTCCTTGACACACAGGAGTTCTAATGTTTAGCTACTATTAAAAAAATCCTCATTAAAAAAGAAGTCAGAGCTCATGTCTTGAAAAACATTATATCCAGGTAATAATTCCAGGCTTTCTGCTCTTTGTCACTTATGTCAGTATTGAAGAATTAAGTTTTCAAATTTTCACAACCTTAAGATCTGAAATAGAATATTTTTCTTTCAATGTGTTCAATCACTACAAATTTTTCAAGTATTTTAAGTCCTTCCCTTATTGCATACTACTACTGCATATGCCCATTTTTAAGAGCAATTTTTACATTTCTGGATATTTTCCCCTACAGATTATAACAGTCTCAAGTGAGTGTTTCATTTTGCAAACACAGGACAAATTTCAAGGTTCCCTTTTTTGACAACAGTTCCAGGCACAGAGACAAACCAAACTGCTCAGGAGAAACCTCAAGCCTCACTTTGCATCAAATTCACTCAGTGTAATTCCTAAGTATGAGTGCAATTTTTAAAATCTTTTTTAAACTGCTTCAAAGACCAGAGAAGTTCACTAAGATGATGGAAGCTTGGTTTCCTCTAAAAACTAGGTTATATCTGTTTTTACAGAACATCAGTATTCTTTCTTTGAAACTCCAAAAACATTACTGATTTCTCCACCAAAATTAAAAATACAAAGTGAACAACCAAAGTGCACTCATTGATAGAAGTACTTCATATTTTAAACTTTTTTTACAGTTACAAATCATTTAGTGTTAAAAGTTAAATCAGCATTTGCCATAATAAGTGAGACACCTCTCAAAATCCTTTAAGGGATCACATTCTGAAGCATCAGCCCTGTAGGCATTTGTCTGATGTTTAAACATTTATTTTCTTTCATAAATGGCAGCTGACAGCCAATGCAAGTGCCTGTCTCTATTGACAGAGTGAACAGACACATAGAAAATGCTGCTTTTCTTGCTTCTCAAAAGACAGACATTTAATTTATGACTGTGACATCCAAAGCATGGACCAGACTACCCTCAAAATAAAAGCAGAACAGTTGAAATGATCAAAAAAGAAAGCGCAAACACTATTTAATGATTATTTTAAAGCTAAGAAAAGGACAGAAAACACTGCTAAAGAAATTGTTTAACTGTGAAAGATGAAATTCTTAGGCAAAAATGAGAAAATAAAAGTACAAGTTGTAGAGGAGCAAGAAAGTCTTAAGAGTTCACAGGGATGTAAAATCATATTTGTGGCATGAAGAAAAACCTGGAGAGGGAGGCCACAAAGATAATACATGTAAATTGGTAAAGACAGTAGGACATGGCAAGAATTTTTGGAGAACAAGACAAGCTGGACTAACCCCTCCTTCCAGATTTCCATAATGAAGAGACGTTCCACATCTGGAAGGCCCTTAGGCCACACAAAAGAAGAAAGGAGGTGCACAGCTTTGAGCTAGATCCATAAATTATTGCATCTAGAAGGACTTTTGCCATATTTTCTCCCAGGGGAATGACTGGAAAGCATTCTACATGGGTATTTCCTTTATTTCCCATAAGAGCTTCCCCTCTGACTTATAATTACAGTAGAAAAAGATTAAGCTATTAGGCAAGATAGGAACTGATGAGATTTAGTGAAGACAACCATGCAAATCAAGAAGAACAAATTGAGCTAATCACACCCTTAAAATCGAGGCAATTAACTGAGGAATTACTTCTGCTCACTAAAAAGAAACATTTCCTCATTACTCAGTAGAGACAAGAAACAAAGTGAGTTAAACTGGAAGGAAAGTAACTGAGAAGGTATTTACAGATTTGGCTTTCCTGGCCTCATTTGGGATGCAGCACCAGGCTCGTCAGCAGGCCCAGCCCCAGCAGATGCTCAGGCTGCTATCGCTCCCAGATGTTTATCACTGCCACAGCTAATTACTAACACAGCTCCTCCACCGAGCTCACACAGCACGTGTGGCTGTTTCTGATGCTTTTTACACCCAGTCACAGGCTGGTTCAGCCTCTCCCTGCTGAAGGTGGCTGTGATGGAAAGCAGCTGACGTGGTCTGAAGTGGTTGTGGTGCTCTCCAAGGAGCCCTGCTCTTGGCTGACCTGCTCTGTGTGTCCATCCTCAGCTCCCAGACCACCTCCAACCTACCAACTCTGCCTCAGCACACAGAGTGTTTGGGTATCTGAGGTGAACCCAAGAATAAATTACTTCTGAATCTCTTAGCTTTCAAAATACCAATTATTCTTTATGAGATAAATCGAGAGCACAGGGGAAAATGTGTGTTTTAATTTTATATTCAAAGATTTACAAATAACAAAAATAACTTGAGGGTGAGTCTGCTGGTCAGCTTCAAACAGAACAGAACTAACTCTCATTCTATTTATTTTGAAAGTAAAATGTGTAGAAAACCCAAGGTCATGTAACTGGAAGCTGATGCATGACCTGCAATCAGAAACTCCACTGATACCTGTGGTGAAAGGGAATTCATAAAAGAGCATATTCTACAAAGCAAAAGGAAAAAAAAAGAGAGGTCTTTTATAAAATAAAGTATGAAGGAAAATGTAAAGCAGAAAGGAAGCTAAATGAAGAGGGTAATCATAATTAGAAATGTGGAGAGCTTGTGCAAGTCGAGTATGTAAGTGAAGAGATTAAATGTGAGCTGAAACACACACACAAAGTGATCACTTGACATTCATCACTCCACTCCGGGCTTGTTCCACTTACTCCCCCATAATTAAGGGCACAAGGACCACCCAGTAACGTTAACAGAAGGTACAAGGGAGCTGCTGGAGATCAGTGGTATCATTTTTAACATATACAGGCTACAACAGATGTTTGGAAGAGATATAAATAGTTACGCTTCGGGCTACGACCTAACCACCAGCCCTCTTAGGGTTGTGAGGGAACTGCCCAACAGACTTGTTAACAAGTAATCATTCCTTCTCATTTTCCTTCATACATGTTTCTTTGAAGTCCTTCAGAGAGAAATGCATGAGTGGCAGATTCAGCATGGCTCTTTGTTCATTCTTATTTAACTTTAGTCCTGGCACTTGTTATGTAACATTAAGATGCTTACATTCACACAGCAAGTTAAAAAGAAACAAAAATCAATTCTGACACATGAAAAGCAACAAGAACTGGCTTCCTTTTCAACACAATACAGGATGATGTTTATTTCCAGGGCAGCTGTTTTCTAAAGAAGATAAAATATTGGCCATGAGAAAGCTGCTCACCCCTTTCCTTCAATGAGTTGAAGACATTTTCTTGTTCCAGCACAGAGATCCCACTTATGTACAAGGTGGAAGACAGAAACCTAAAAACCAACAGAGAAATAGTCAGAAGAAAATAACACCTTAGAACAAGCATTCTAAGACTCAATACGATTTTTTTTTAAATTGTTTTATTATGTGGTTCCCTCATCAAGTGTTAATGAACAGACAGGAATTTTTTACACATTTTGCAAATCTTTGCATTTTTAATAATCTCTAATCACACCCATTATCCCACGCTTGAACTTCTTATCCCATTATTTGATCTTTCTCTCATCTTATTCCATTCATTCTCTACATTCACCTTTGTCTGTTGACACCTCTAACAGAAGGCTCCATTTGGATAATAACTCCCTCACTGTTAAATTTTCATATTTTACTCCTTGGCTCGGTGTCTGTCTGCCAAGACTAGACAAGACACATCCCAAAAATAACACCATGAAATGCAAATAGGAGTAACCCACCACTGTTGTGAAAATTAGCATGAAAGCAAGAAAGGTGAGAGATTTTTTTCCTCCCCATTTAAATCTCCATCATCATCATTTGAATCCAATCCATGACAAAATCAAAGCATGATGCTAGAAATGTACCATTATTAGGATCCTGTCTTCTGTGAGGACAGGTTCTGCTACAGGATTATTTGGCCATTTTAAAAAGTTTTCCAAAAATTATGACTTAAAATCACTTTAATTACATTTAATAGCACTCATTTGATAGAGTGAAGCTACTTTTAAAAAGTAGTAAGGATTGTGAAAGCAAAGTAGCAAAGATTGTGAAAACATATTTAGAAAACACAACTGCTGGAAAGCATTAAAAAACCATCTCAGGAGAAGTTCCAGACACTAAGGTTGCACAGAGGCCACCAGAAATTAAATGATGGCTAAAACACAGCTGAGATCTTGAATCTGATTATCTCTGTTTCTCACATAGATAGTTCACAATAAGAACTAGAGAGAAGTAACTCCAACATTTTTGAAAGTAAAATGAAATTGGTCTTTCAATTGATCTTTAATTTAATTAAAATTTATGCACGTGTTGTTTTCCAAGAAGTGATGTTTTTCAGACAAGTTTACAGAAAAACAAAATGTGAAGGGCCACTCAATCCAGATGCCACCTCTGGTTCATGAAACCTGGTTCTAAACAGGGCAGGGAAGGTATGTGAGGAGTTTTAAAGCAGTTCAAGTTTCAGACATTGGTTAGAGACTGAACACTGAGCAAGAAGGAGTTGCAGCCGAAAGTGACAAACCTGGTCCTGAAGGTTCAGGGAGCAGATGGCACACTAAAAGTTCTTACCACTTTTCCTTAAACTATCAAAGATCTATGTCTTCAGAAAATGGGCTTCTCTCATTTTTGCAGCTTCTTAACTCTGTGCTGAGGACAGTGTAACCCTCTTACTCCCTTCCTCACATGCCATGCATTTTGGTACTCATTCTCACTTCAATTTACTGGGCTACTTTCAAATAAAAGACTTCTCACTATTCATGGTATCATCAGAACAGAGGTCACTGACAGATAAATCAGGATTGATAAATGGATGAATTATCCATTCCTTGTCTCTGCTCAGACATGAGGAGAACTACTGAAAATCTGAAAATCCTGCTCCTGCATTCAGAAATAACTGCAGCCAAGAACTGCTGCCAGATCTGGTCACACAATATTCAGTGTATGAAGTAGCCCTTGCCTGCAAAGCCTTCAGCTGAAACTCTGGGAAAAGCAAATTTCCAGGCAGTTTATGAGATATCCAGTGCAGGAACAGAGAGGTGCTAAAGAAATGCAGGTCTGGGTGAAAGCTGCTGCAGAGGGAAGGATGTGGCTGAGAAGAGCCAGAGGATGTTGCAGCGATATTGCCCATTTCAAAGAGACACTGGGCAACATTTAATACTGCTAAACCCAAAAACATATCAGACAAGAGATCTGAGCTTGCAGATGATGATGTCTTGCACATTTCAGTGGGAAAAGGAAGAGGGAGCAGATACACCTGCTACAGGGTGGAGACAACACCCAGGCACTGTGGAGTCTTCACCTGGACTTCCTATTGCCAATTTTTGTTTTCCTTTAATTCCTATGGCACACAAGCTTTAAAGTAACACCAATCATAATAAAAATACCTAACTATGAAACCAAAACAAAAGGCAACTTGCTTTGTCTCTCAGAAGGTGAATCAGCACTGAGATTTTAACTACAAAGTCAAATAGGAACTTGTTCATTCAAGCACTGAAGAGCCCTCGTTTGAGTCACCCTCTCATTCTGCATTTCAGATCACAGGAAGCAAACACCTGTGAGCACATTCACATGAACAAATATCAGCAGACATTAAGATCCATGTATTTTTATAGATTCAAATAATGATGGCAATAATTGATTCAAATAATGAAGCAGTAAGTAGAGCACACGTGCCAACATCCAGGATTCATTCCACCTTTGCTGCAGCTCATCTCCATCTCCACTGACCTGCCCACGCACAGTCATTCACAGAAATTAAGACAAACAAATCAATATGAAGTTGCTGCAGACAAGTTTATTAAAAATGTGCTCAATTAGAATGTTCTCATTCAGCACCCAAGGTGGTTTCCATTTCCTCTGTCTCATGTACTTAAAAAGTACAGTCATTCTTTAGAATATTATACTTTTAAGAAAGACAATGTTCCTGTTCAGGAACATAACACCAGCCTCAGGGATTCCATCCCACAGACACAGCCACTCAGTTACTCTACAACAGCTATGCTGGCAATTGCCCTGGGAGTCAAGCCCTAAAAAGCCACAAAACCAATTTTGGGCTGCAGTAAAATGAGATTTATTCTGTGTCACTTTGTTCCCTTTATTGTTTGGTGGTGCAATACAGTTATTTATATGTTAATCTTGATGAATATGAGATTACATTAAAAAAAATGAATGCAAATTATACTTTTAAGAAATGGAAAATTAAAAATAAATTAAAATCCACAACTAAAGTTGAATTTCTGCAGAAATACAGGCTACACCCCAAGCTACCATCAACCTTTCTTTACATGTAGGATTTTGAACATTGATGCTATATAATAGTGACTTTATTCAGCAAGGCCTCTCCAGCAGTGCATCCACGGCTTTGTTATCCCATTAATCTAGCATCCTCTTTTCACATCCCTCCATCTCAGATCTTAACAATCCATACAAAATATTCACACCACAGGCCACCTCCCAAGCACCAGCACACACTGTCACACAGCATGACCAACAACAAACCATCTCATTACAAGATTTGTGCTCCTTTAGCAACTCACTCTGTGTTTAATTTAATTCTATAAATTCTCCTATTTGCAAGTACCAAATTAAAATATATATATATATAAAATGTGCCACTTTATAAGCTAAAATTGCATATGCTGTTAGCTGATAAAATGAATATTAAGGATGCACAGATCATAGGGATTTCTCCAGGCACAACAATATAAATAAAACTTAGGAGATCTTGGAGTGAAGAACTCCAGGTTCAGATTCTGCACACATCCTTGGTGGGTACACCAGCATACTTCTAGGGAAAGGTGCAAAAACATGGCTCACATTCCTGATTCCATGTCCAATTTACCACAGTCATTTTAAACAAGGATGAGAAAGATGAGGAAATTCTACTCAATCCAGTCATAAAATGATGTATGCCCGGGACCCTGCACTCAGGCAGCTCTTGAAATTCTGGAAGGAAATCCTCAGGTTGCTCTCCTACCTTCTGCAAAATGGAATCCTCATTGTTCTGACTATGGAAAGATCCTCAAATTTAAGGAACTTCCTGCAGCATCTCACTTCTCCTACCCAATTCACACTGCAATTCGACCCTGCTTTATTAGCCCCATAAAGAAATAGTAAGGAATTTAGGGGACTAAATAGCAATTTTGGCCAGAGAAAAACAAAACTTGGGGGAAAGAAAACCTCCCTCTTTAATTGTTCCAAGACTCTTGAGGGATTAGGGTATGAGGGATCAAAAATATTTCCCATCACTCTCATCCACCATCAATATTCACATATAAATGAAGATTCCATTTTTTTTTCTCTATTCTTAAGACTAGAAACAGAAGGACTTTATGGGTGCAGCATGAGAATCCTCACACTCACATCATGAATCCTCACACATATTTATTGTTACAGGACAGAGAAGGAGCTTTTGCCCTCAGTTTTTACCCAATGTGCTTTCAGAACATGTTGGACCCAAAAATCAGGAAGATGGTGTCACATCTGCCTTGCTGCTCTTGTGACAGGAGGGTGGCATTGGAAAGATTCCAAACACTCCTTACATCCCAGAGGATGTGTATCAGCACTTCCACAGCTGGAACTGATCCTGTACAGCTTACTGATATTTAATTACTTTTTCAAACCAAATTTCATTTTAAAAAGACAAAAACAACTCAATAAACAGGAAAAAAAAGGTGAGAACTCCACCAGTCTCATAATTTCTCTGGCATTCCCCACATGGATAAACAGGGTTGCTTATGCCCCAGACACAAATCCATCCCTCTGCCACTGAAGCCTTTGGAGAATCCACACGAGCACATCTCAAATTTCCTAATTTTGGAGACACTCACGCAACCATCTCCTTCCAGGCAAATTAATCCAAAGCAACAGGAAATCCTATTTTAATCATGATTTGCATCAGCACCCAATAAACTATGAGTGAAACGAATCTTGTTTTGTGTTTATATTTTGTGGTTTCATAAGGAAGACACAGAATAACCACCAGTCTCTCTGCCTTTATTGCTATTGAATACTTTACAATGTGAGCACTTTGTGTAAGCACATGTTATGTTTTCCAACCTTTTTATGATAAAACCATAAAAGTTTCCAATTATTCTATGAAGGGTGAATTCCTGATGCTATTGAAGGGTGAAAAGGAGTTTTTATTTAAATAATAAATGCATTTAAAATGGACTTTGGATGTTGAATGGATAAGAAAATGCCCTCTACACATTTTTAGCATTTAAACAATTCATCAAGATCAAGATGTTCCCTTACCATTATTTAATTTTTATATCTTTAATGATTTCTTGAATAACAACCCCATTAATGAATCAAGCATTAACTTGGACCTGAAAGTGGCAGAAAATCCTGGGCCTGCAATGCTCTGTGAAATCCAATTCCAATCCATCACAAACTTCTCCAGAATCTTCCCTGTTCTGACTCCAACATTTGGCCAAACCTGAACAATTAGCTTTGTTTTGCTACTGAGTTTAGGTGTTAAAATGAACTGTTATTTTCTTTTTAAAATGAGGATGAAATAAAAACTCTTCCTTTCCTGCTCCACTCTCGCTTCCCACCTCTCCCAAACACAAATCTCCATCCTCCCAGGAGTTATGAGTGCTGCCCAAGTGTTCTGGGGTAAAAAATCACAATTTAGGGTTAAACTTACCCATCACCTGCTGCTGTGAGCTGCATCACGCTGAACTGCTTGGCCCAGGTGATGCCTGCACAGGCAGGTGACATGCAAGGACCAACAGATAGGAGGACACTCACAGAATATTCAGGTAATTTAGATTATAAATATTTGCCCAGTACCATCTAAAGCAGGTTTTCCAAGAGGTTTTGGTCTGTTGGAGGTTCTCAAAGAGCAGCCAAATGCTCCGTGTGAATGCATATAATCCTTTCCCTTCTACAACACTAAAATCCACAACTCAGCTGCTGATATGCTCTTAAATAAGAAGAATCCTGCCTTTCTTATAAATGAACATATTTACTTAGAGTCACTCTCAAGACGCTGAGTCATTTTTAAGTTGGCAGAATAACCCTGCTCAAACATATTCATTGTGGCAAATTTCAGTAGGAATAAGAATAAAGCTACTGAAATCAACACCTCAAAATAACAATAATAATAATAATAAAGATAACCAGGTAAACTTCCTTCTAGTATTGCTACTATCATGGTCTAGACCACATAAAACATAAATTAAGTGATCACAGACTGACCCAAAAGTTCTTTAGTTATAAAATCATACAACACAGCACATACATTTTCATGCCCCTGTTCTCTAGGCGTGTCAAAACCATGTAAAGATCCAATTTCTGTTCTTTAATTGCCTCTGTTTCCTTGGAATATAAAAGGCTTGGGGGTTTATTTTTCAGCAAGTATGATAATACCCTTTTCCCTTTGCTTTGTTTGCTGTGTAACTCATAAAAAGCCAAGCAGGATGTGAAGTACAGCCACACTTCCTAGCTTCTTCTGCCATCAAGAAAAAACACAGGCAATTCCAAAACCTCACCAATAAAATAAAAATTGGAATTTGGAGGTTTAAAAGAAATGGATCCCTCTTACACTATACCAGAAGTAAACGGCCATATTCTACTTTTTGCTTGAATTTCCCATTAGCTGCAAGGAGAGCTGCAGATCCCTGGGCACAGCAGGGTGAGGGACAGTCTGTGATCATCACACTCCGCTCCCATTTTCAAAAATCACCTTTTGACTCTCTGTGTACTTAAACAGCCCTCAGGTTTAACAGCAAATACCTCTTTGGTACACCAAGGTACTAAAAAATGAGAACAGCACGGCCTGGAGCAGCTGCCACATCAAACCCCAAACACTGTGTTCCTGTGGAGGATGAGAACCAACCATGCCAGCACAAGATCTGAATTTTATTTCCATTTTTAGCACCCACATTTGCCTTCCAGTGCTATACATGATGTGGGATCCCCTCAGTGCTGGCAGGGGAACCAAGTTACTGCCCCTCAGCAGTTTGATAAAAATGTGCCATAACAACAAAACTGGCATTTCCAGGTCCACTGTGCCATTATTATATTTTCCACCCCACCCCTGATCTACCTGGTGAATCCCATGTCCCACAGTTCTGGCATGAAACCACCTCACAGTGAGCAAAGTGAACAACCTGCCACAAGTGTGAATATTTCACTGTTCAACTCCCTTGGAGACATCTAAAATGGCCTGGGTAAAAGATTCTGGCAACATCTGTCCTCAAGTAAGCAAATGAAAGAACTCCATCAGCAGCTTTTTCTCCTTGCTCTTGGAATCCTCTTGCTTAGAGGAGCAGTAAGTTGTTTTACATTTTGTACAGCACTGAGTTGTAGCAAAATAAACCCCACTGAGACTTCTAATTTTTAAACCTACAGACTCTTTGAACAAGTGAGAAGTGAAGTAACCAGCTGCTGCTGCTGCTGCAAGACAAGTAACATTTGCAACATTTTTAATTTCACACACAAAAAAATTGCATTTGGTCTTAGACCAAAATAAAAATATTAATCTGCTTTACTGTAAGCTTTCACATATGTGCCAGTTTTGCAGAGGGAACATTTGGCTGCCAGACCACAACATAATATTCTGAAATACAATTTGGGCTGCTCCTCTCAGGACATTGCCATGGCCATTAGAACAGGCCATTCCAGTGGCACAGTGGTGGCTCTGTGATCAGCCACCCTCGGTCACTAACACAGGGTTTCATTCCACCAAAGAATTCCTCTTTTCCAGGAAATTGAACTGCCCCTGAACACTCCCAAACTTGCTGTGGTAGCAATCAGAATTATCAGGGATTTATTAGAGCACTGCATTTACAGCATAGAAAAATACAGTGGGAAAGCTTGGAAAAAATGCAGTTGAAAAATTCTGAAGAAGAAATTACAGCTTCCAGAAGACTTACCATTTTATAAGACTAAAGCACTTAAATTAAATTTATATTTAATTTATTCTAAACTCCTTTCAGTCCTATCATGGAAAATTGCAAGGATTTAGCTTTAAAATGTTATTTTTATTTAACCCAAATATTATAAATTGTATTAAGAGTACAAATCAAAGCTGTAAGTACTTAATACCAGCTTGACTTTTTACATGCCAAAGTGAAATTTCCAAATACAAAACAAAATCCCCACCAACCCTAAGAACAACAACAATGTACTTAAAATGTGATGAATTCTTGGGTTTTCTATGAGCACATGGGAAATGGTAACAAGAAAAAATTTCAGAAAAACACATTTTAAAAAAATGCATGGCCAAAATCCACTGGGGAGATCAATGAGAAATGATCTGAGCCTCCAAAATCTCAGACTTTCACTTTTTACCCTGTGACTTTCCCTTTTTACTCTGTTATTTTCCCTATTTACCCTGTGCCTGCAGCACACTGAGCTCTGCCCTTCACCACTGAACTGGAGATCATGTAAAGAAAACACAGTAAAAGCTACACTGAAGGTTTCCTGTGGATACTTTAATTATGAGATGATAAGAAAATATATCAAGTGGTGACAGTGAAAAAAATATACTCTATAGTTCATAAAATAAACTGAAGATAGAACATTTGTGAGGAAAATAATTATTTTGAATAGATTATGTGAAGTGTTTGGGGGTTTTTTTCCATCAGAAATTTTCGAAAATTCGAATGTAATGATTCTGTATGTGATTACACACACTCAGAAAAGGATAAATCTGCAATTTTACTTGACAGAAAATGCACTCAAAATGCATTTGATACTGTAGCAATGACAGAGCCTGGAAATCCATGTAAGGATGGATTTCTGATACAATCACATCTTGTTTCCTGGTTGAGTGTAATCCATAAAATTCACACATGGAGCTAACAGGGGCTGACCAGGGCTCCATCCAGCTGCAGAAGCCATCTCACACCACACAGACCCAGCCAAAGGATGTAACCCCACAGCCCATGAACAATTATACCCCACAGAGGACAGGGAACAGCCTGTGAGTGTGGGCACAATATGCAGAACAGCAGGATGGGTGCATTTCCTAAGCCACACTTCTTACAATTCTCCTCATCAAACAATCTACACTCATGAAATTTTGTGCAAGAGCACACTCAAGAATAAAATTAGGAGCTAACTAAATGTGCAATTTTTTGTAAAAACTAAGAAAGGATTTTTTTAATTAAAAAAACCCAAACATAAATGAGATATTTAGCATACTTTGAAAGTGACCTACAGCCTCTTGCTTTCCTCCACAGGATTTTGGCCCAAGTGTTTTCCAACATCCAGAACACAATGCCATGCTCCCTGTTCCTGGGATCTGTTTAATGGAATGCTCACAACCTATTCCAAAGAGGGGCAAGGACAAAAAAATGAATCTTGCCTGGGCAGCACTCAAGTGCAAGTGGGGAAAAAAAAAGCCAACAAACCAGCAATTTATTCACTTTTAAGGGTTTCATACCAGATATAGTGTCTTGTATTAGGAATAAATTATTTACTGCCCTAATAAATTATTTGGCCCATCCCTGGAAGTGTCCAACGCCAGCTTGGACATTAGGGCTTGGAGCAACCTGGGATTTTGGAAGGTGTCCCTGCCCATGGCAGGGGGCTGGAACAAGATGAGCTTTTAGGTCTCTTGCAATTCAAATAATTCTGGGATTCTCCCTCCCTAAACCACACCATTTACTCAGACAAAACTGCAAAAAGGGACTAAAAACTTCAGCAGCAGCAGATTAAAAAAATAAGCCAATACTGTGACCTGTCTATAAAATTCCACTACATATCACCATTTAAGAAAATATTTAATAAATTATACATTTTAAAATAGCAATAAGCTACACAGATAATTATCACAGGAATGTGCTAACTACTCATATTGTTATATTGTTAATTGACCAACTCCGGCGTGGTGGGAGCGAAGGAAAGCCAGCGAGGGGACACGCGGCTCAGCGAGGCAGCACTCGGGGATAAAACCAGCGCTTGATTTATTATTGTTTACACACATCCCTAGCAGGGCCTCTGGCCAGTGTCAAGTCTCAGCTCCTAATTGCGGCCGCGTAAACACCCGGCAGCCCAGGGCCTGGCTGTGGGAAAGGTGTCAGCTCGCAGCCCGGCCGGGAGAGCGCGGGGTCACGGCGAAACGGAGCCGGGAACGAGGGACAAACCCGGCCGGGCCCCGCTCGCTGTGACCGGGAGGCGAGGGGAGCATCCCCCAGAGCGGGGGGACATCCCTCAAAGCGGGGCACATCTCCGGCGCCCCCCGGGCAGGGCAGGTGTGCCGGGGCAGCGGGATGGCAGCAGGGAGAGGAGAGGAGAGGAGGAGAGCGGGGAGCAGCAGCTGCGGCTCCGGAGCGCCCCCCGTTTCCCCCCCGCCTCCGAGGAGCGGCCGGCACGGCGCTGCCCCTTTAAGCACCGCGTCGCCTCCTCTCCCTCCTTCCCTCCCTCTCTGCCTCCTTCCCCCCCATCCCATCGCCCCCATCTCCTTCCTCCTCCTCCTCCTCCGCGCGGACCCGCGCGCGCTCCCGCGTCCCCTCCCCGCGCGCGCCCCCGCCGGGACACAACGGGCGCACGGCGGCCGTTCCAGAACCTTCCTCGCTTCGCTCCCCCCCCCCCACCCCTCCCTGCTTTTCCCCTCCTTCCCCTCCCCGCGCCCGCCACCGCCCCTTAAACCCCCCGGTCCGTGCGAGCGGCGGCGGAGCGCGGGTGCCCCTTTCTCCCCTCGCCGCCGCCGCCGCCCCGCTCGCCCCTTCCCCAGCCGCTCTGCCGCTTCCCCGGTGCGGCCGTGCCCGGGCGGCGGGCGCGCCGTGATGGACGGCGGGGCTGGAGCGGGGTTTGAGTGACAGCGCTTACCTCGGGTGCCAATCTTCGTCACACTGACAAGCGGCTGCAGCAATCGGGACCCGCACCGCCGCCGCGCGCGTCACCGCGCGCCGCCGCGCCCGGCCAATCACCGCCCGCGCCGCCCCCGACGCCACGGCGCGCCTCATCAATATTCATCGCTCGGGGGCGGGGCTTGGGCGCACCGCCCCTCCGCATTGGGGCCGCCCGTCTCTCCCTCATGAATATGGATGAGAGGGCGGGGAAAACCGTGGGGGTGTGGCCACGCCCCTCGCCGTGTGTGAGGCGGGGGGGTGAAACCACTGCTAGGGGTGGGGGGAGGAGGGAGATACCAAGTGGCTCCGCCATGAGGGGCGCGGCGGCGGTCGGGTTTGTGCCGCGTTCCCTCGGGCAGTGCTTGGTGCTCGCTCTGGGGTCGCCTCAGGGCGCTGCTCCCCGGGCTTGGGGGAGTCCCTTGCCTCGGCTGTTGGAGCTGCGAGCCCCCTTGCCTTGTGGGGTGCCCCCAGGACCCGCCCCCCGGGGAGCCCCGAGTGCGGGAGCCGCGCTGCAGGCTCCTCACAGGCTGTCCCAGGAACTTCTCCTGCGGCCTGTGTGGGGTGAAGCTGCCCGGCTGAGCCCTGCGACCCTTCCAGCCCCAAAGCTGCGCCCCCCCTGTTCTCCCCAAACCCCCGAACTGCGGGGTCTGAGTGAGGGCGGAGCTGCGCTGTCCCTCAGGGTCCTGCCATGCCCGAAATAAAGATGCTGACCACACATCGGGTTTTTTCTACCGAAACTCCGCTTGGGAGGAACCACTGCTGTCACAGCTTCTTCCCCCATGAGTTACTTCTGTTAAATATTCCCCCTTTTCCCAAACCATTCCTATACAAGTGTCAGGAATGTGCTTTCAGAAGGGTGCCCTATGGCTTGGCCATTTTGCTGTTGGGATATTTAAAAAGAGACTGCTGTGCAAAAGGGCTGGGATGCCTTTCAGTCATGCATGTCCGAGGTGATGGATCTGTCATCTCCACCTTGTTCCTCATTCTCAAGGCTTTTGAAGGATCATCCCCACATCACCTCGCTGGCTTTGAGAGCAGAGAGCAAGGGGAGGAAGAAAGCAACACATAAAAAGCAAATCTCATTTTAGGGAGCTCTGTTGAAACCCTAAGCAGTTTTGCTTTCAGGTCTTGTACTCTCTCTGCAAAGCCGCCGCTGGGAATCTACTTGATTATCCTGTTCCCATTAAACTGGGAATACCCTACATTTTTTCATGGTCCATGTCTTTCTCCCTGGTTTAACAGTAGCAAGCAAACTTTTTTTTTTTTGTTGTTTTGTTTTGTTTTGCAGAACACTTTTCTGGGCTAGGCCACTTTTTAAAGATCAGGCTTATAGTTTGTTAATACAAACAGCTACTTAAATGTTCCCGCAAGCCAGGTCTGCCCTCAGTCCCCTGCACGTCACTGCTGTGTCCAGCCAACACAGTTGCTTCAGGAATCTTGTCACCCTGTCCACACTGCCACCATTTGTCCACTGACAAAACAGTTGCTCCATTCCCTTGCCAGACTGCCTGGAGCCTTCTCAGGAGTTCCTTTTCCATTGCCATTTTCCCCTGCACATTCAGAACCATGTGGACATCGGTCTTGGGAGCAGAGAGGGAACTTCTGCACCAAGCAGAGAGGGTGGAACTGAGCTGTGCTAATCCAGAGTGCTCAGATGGGTAAATTGTGGCTCAATCTCAATGGGAATGATTTATTTAAACAAGAGTAGGAAAAAAAACCCCAAAAAAACAACAAACTCAACCAACTCTTAGTTTGTCTCATTCACAGGAGAATCTCTGATTCTGCTCCTGTGCTGCGTAACTGCACCTCTCATACAGTTCCTGTGGCCACGTTGGCTGCTCCTACCACAAGTTTCAGCTCTCATTATCCCTGACACATTCATTAGTGACACATTCACTAAACAGTGCTTAAAATTAACTGCTTCCCATGTCCAGACCTGCCTCTTCTTCAAATTTGATTCTCCCTGCAACCCCTTTGTTCTCCTTCTGCCTCGCCTGCACTTCTTTGGATGGGAGTTCACTGATTTCTTTTGAGAGCGAACAGATTAAATTAAAACTAATTTAGTTTCTGTTTAATCTCTCCTCCCAGTGATCTTCAAAGCCTTTCTTGATGCCTTTCCCAACTTGAATTTTCTTTTCTCCTCCTGCTTCCTTTTGCTTTTCCTTCCCTTCCTGACTTTCTATTCCTGAGCTCCCCCCTCATGCACAACAGGTGTAGAAATTCCTCATCTGCTGTTCCCCCTCACCCCAGTAATCCCATATTTTGGTCGCCTTTGTAGTTAAAGTTACTCCATCCATTACACTGCTCAGCTTTTTACTCTTTATGGGATTTCACTAGATGTTTAACTCCCTTGAAATTAAAGCTTGTTATGAGAATGAAGAAAGCCTGGTTCCCCACACATCTGTGCCTCATCGTTTGTTAAACTTTAGGGTGTAAGGTGCAAGTTTTAACTGAAATCTCTTCCAAAGTTGTGATTTATTTAAGATTCTCTTAAGCCAGTGCATGCTGTTGCCCAAAAGTTCCTGCTGCAGATTTTCCATGATTAGGGGAGAACATGATACATCCTCCCTGCTCCACAACTTATTTTCATGAAAGTCACAGGAACTAAATTATTCTGTCAGATTTAATCCTGTCTGAAGTGAGCCAGTAGATTCAAACATTATTAAATAACATGGATACACCCTCAGATATACCTCTGCCTACATGACATGGCCATATAAACCTCATTCCCATAAGAAAATAACCTAAAAATCACTCCTGATCAAGGTTGTGACTCCCAGCTCACTGAAAGCTCTGATGCCACTCACTGTCAAGAGGTCCCTGCTTTTCAATTTGTCTTCAGTCATCTCTGATACAGCTTCTGCAGGCTTAGTTTTTAAAGGTTAAGCTTAATTTTTAAAATATCACAGCTGAAATGGCTCCAGGAGATGAAGATTTAAGAAAAGCTTTAAAAATTACAGGACCCTTGAGAGAAGCTGATAACTTGGAAAGCAGGAGCAGCAGGAGAAAAAGAATGAAGAAATAACTGAGACAAGTGATCCAAAAGCAAACAACAAAAAATCCCAACAAAACGAAACAGAAAGAGAAAGTACAGGTGTTTTTCTTTCTGTTTCTGATTGTCCAAACAAACAGTGCTGTCCCTTATCAGTTCTGCAAAAGAACAAGGATCCAGTCCATGGGATGGAGAACAGGACTCCTGAGGGAATTCTCCATACTACAAATCTTACAAGGATTATTACACAGCTGATGAGGTTTTGTGCTCAGAGCTCCCATTGGTATGGGTGCACTCACTTCAATGCAGTGCTGAGAGGGCTGCTTTTTTTTCTAAAAAAGCAAAATGTCAGGGTGGATGAAATGTCACTGTAATACTTTGTAATAGCAAATTACAAATACATAAAAATGGGGTTTACAATATTCAAGCAAATAACACTCAGGTTCTCTCACTTCTGTTACCTTCTTCACATTGTACCTATTAAATGGAATTATTAAGTATAGCTCTATTTGAAGCCTTTCCAGAGAGGTTTGTGGGGCAGGACCTTACCTGACTACTCAGAACATCTCCCACTATATAAGAGCACTCCTCACAGCTGGTACAAATAATTGCACACACTGAGCTATTGAGGTCCTGCCTCATCAAATGAGACAAGCACTTTCCCAAATCCCTTCTCTTAAACACACTTTCAGTATCTCTTTAGGCACAGTAGGATTGTTTAAGTGTATTGGGGGGCAAAACTCTATGCTACATACAACTGCTAGAGGAATTAAGCTCACTCTGACATCCTTCAGCAATTACCAAGCTATGAATATTACAACGGTGTGCAAAACATAACATTCACCTGCATTTAACCTGCTCAGATCACTTCTTGTGCCTCTTGACTGTGTACTGGCAACTCTTTCATAATTAAGCTTTCAAAGGCAACATTTACATAAAGGTGAAGGATGGGCTTCCATGCAGGTGGCAGTAATCTGTACTCATAACTTGTGGAATAAGGCCTGTAATTGCAGTGATAAGACTGGAATACTCTAAAGAGAACAGGCTTTCCCCCAGATTGCCATAAAAATCAGGTGAGTTTTTAAGTGTTGATCTCCTGACAATGGGAGGCCTCTGCAGAAAACCAGTTTCTCCTTTCGTCATTCCAAGGGAATAAGAGGATGTAGTAAGACATGGCAACAGCTTAGATGTCCTCTGGCTGTTTGGAGAGCATTCCCAAGAGCAGCCTTGGTGTGCCCTGTGTGCAGGCACAGCACATTCGCAGCTGCAGCCACAACTTTACGTGCTACAGGAGGAGCCTGGAAAAAACGTGTGATTTACTTTATGGTGGATACAGCTTTTAAGATCTTAAAGCCGAAAATAATGAGTTAACTCAGTCTAAATAAATGCTGTTGCCTGAACTAGATCATGGAGATCTGTGTAACTCGGCTGGGAACACTCCCTCTGGAGAAATTAGGAGCTTGTGTCCCACAGCAGGGCTTGGGCTCAGACCAAGAGCTGGCACTGCAGTGCAGCACTGCTGCAAGGAGTTTCTGTGCAGGCACCAGGGATGCCATCCTTTGGATCAGCTGTGTTGTATCAGGTTTATATTTTTCTACTCTGTTCAGTAGAAAAACCAACTTACTTACAGCCTCCTAAAACAAAAGGAAAAATTAGAAATGTCTTATTCAATATTTCTCCTCATGTTAAATCAAATTTGAATTTTCCAGAGCTGTACATTAGCTGAATCACTGGCTGCACGCTACTCACTCCATCTGTTTATATGGTTGAGTCACTGCATTACCAATATTTTAACACGTTACTTGGAAAGAATTTTGGGCGATCTGGAGGACAACCCCCCAGAGCTCTGTAAGATAATGTTCCCTTCTCTGGGCTCTGTAGCACCATGCTCTACTCAATGCTCCCTTTCTGCTACCAGAAGGATGTTAATTGGAACAAATGGCTATTTTAGGAATAAAAGCACAGCTTCCACTTAAAAGCTGAAGATTGAGCTGTGCTGTAGAAATCCACTGTCACCTCCCTGTGTGCCATGTCTTGCCCTGGGAACTGTGCAAGGAGTGCCATGGTGATGGAACAAACATCTTTCACAACCCAGCATATCTTTTTTCCACTTGAGATACTACAAACAGGTTATTTTCTGAGGGCAAACTGTTTTTAACGATGCCAAAAGCTGAGGGCATTTCACTGTTCAAAGTTTCTTCCAAAAATTTATGTAAATTAAAAAATCATTTAAAAATTGTATGTTAAAAAAATTATTTACCTCTGTGTAGAAGGTCAGGAGGGGCCAAAAAACAGGGCTGAAATACAGAGTCAGAAGGGCAGAGGTGGAATTGCTGACACGCATTTTATTTTACAAAAAACATAAAAAGAGAATATTTTGTATGAATGTCACCATGGAGGACTATGAACGCATTCATGTTATTCTGGGGGTTGAGAAGCAGAAAGTGAAACCAACTGAAATAAAAGAAAACCAGTGAGACTAGTTTTACTTTTCAGACCAGGGGTTAGATCCAACCCTCGCAGAAGTCGGTGGAACAATTCCCACTGGCCTGAGCAGGATTTGGATTCAGCAAAGTGAAATGCAGCAAAAATGACCAGGAAGCACTAATGAAAGGTTCTCAAACACTGCTCTACAGAACACTTTCTGCAGTCCATAGAGACGTGACTTCCCTCTCCATTACTCATTTACTTCCAGCTGCTTTTATGAGTTTCTGCATTTTGGAGCTCTGAAGGGCTGAGAGGTGTTGGTAGCCAGGAATGAGAATGGCAGAGCTGGCTCTTTTGGAGATGGAAGAGGAAAAGGAATAAAGAAGGGACTATCTGAAGGAGCAGAAGGCCATTAAGCTGAGAGGATTAGGTGGCCTTCAGTGAGGATTAGGTGCTTTGCTGCCTAATGCAACTGTCTAGCCAGGCACCTGAGCTCCCAGCACAAGGCAGAAGCAAAGCTGAGCCCCTCACAGACGTCTGCACAGAGCTGAAAGCAAATAGGAAATGCCAAGGGCAGAAGCCTTCCACAAACATTCCCCTTCTCCTCTCTGCCAAGGTGGGATTTGTGGAAACCACCACACACCCCCTCCCCTGGGGTGAAGGCAGCCAAGCCCATCTCTGATGGTCCTGGAGCACTTGCACATCTTCTCCAGGCCCTCACTGACATCCCAGAGCTGACACACGTTCCTACCAGCACATCTGGCTGAAGCCCAGAGCTTTGGAGCAGCCAGGCCTCTGGAGCAGGCTCTGGATCAGCTGATGGGTTGTGTTTGGGGCAGCATTCCCATGAATGCATTCAGGCTCTTCCTCAACACAAGGGGCTGCTGTCATCTGGGTACAAGGACAGCACAGGCATTAGGTCAGAAAAGACCTCCAAGATCATCAAGTTCCACATTTATGGATGTCCCTCTTGTCAGCCAGAGCAAAGCACTGAGTGCCACATCCAGATGTTTCTTGAACACCCCCAGGGATGGGGACTCCACCACCTCCCTGGCAGCCCCTTGCAATGCTTGGCAGCTCTTTCCATGAAGAAATTCTTCCTGATGTCCAACCTGAGTCTCCCCTGGCGCAGCTTGCACCTTTCTGAATCAGAAGTTGCCATCAGAGCATCATATTCAATGGCCAGTGGCAGACTTCTATTCCATTAATTCCTTTATTCCCATTTTTGAACAGATTGCAATTCTACAATGTCCTTTTGCCTGCCAGTTCTCTCCTGGAGTCAGATTACCCAAGTCAGCCTTTCGTCACAAGAAAGAGCAGATACAAGAGACTTTCTAGACAGTTTTTCTAAGATTTACTGATAAGAAAACATTCTAGGAAAGAAAGGCTGTGTCAACACCTTGCAGAGCAGTAAGGTCCAGAGATCCCCATACTGGCTCTGCATGAAACAGCCTTGGATCTGGAAACAGCAGAAGAAGTGCCAACCTCAGGCTGTGCCTGGGTTAGCTGAGAGGCAAATTGGCCTGAGACTGAATGCTGTGCCAGCAAGGCAGTGCTGCTCCTGGGATCCAGGCTTGAATCCCTGCCAGGCTCTGCTTCTTCCTCTGAGGAAGACTGGCCCATTCAGCCCCAGGCTGGGGATGGGCAGCACAGAGATGCTTTGTGCATCCTCCCAAAGCTCTGCAGTGCCTGCAGCTACAGACCCAGCTCCCCCATGGACCACCAAACTGGGCAGTGACTTTTCAGTCCTTTCCAGTTTGCAGCATCCTATTCATTTCCCAGAGCAGGTCAGAGAGATTTAAGCCTCCTCCCACAGAAGGGGTGCACAAAACCCACAGATCCCACAGCCCACACCATGGCTGTAGGGCCTCCTGCACTGGGATTCCTCCTCACCACACACAACATTTATTCATTGACCAGCACAGAAAACAACAGAACAGTGCTCTGCAAGGGGATGTTTCGGTTGGATATCAGGAAAAGCTTTTCACCCAGAGACTGGTTGGGCATTGGAACAGGCTCTTCTGGGCAGTGATCACATCCCCAAGCCTGACAGAGCTCAAGAAGCCTTTGGACAATGCTCTCAGGGACATGGTGGGATTCTTGGGGTCCCAGCTCACAGCTCCAGGCAACAGCCAATGCAGCCCTGGAGAGGAGAGCTGTTAGCAACTCATTCCCTTTTACTCATGTAAGGAGCAAGTCACATCAGTAAGATTTTTCTTTTTTAAATCTAGTAAATGAAGTTCATGTAGACTGCATCTCTTTTCTAATATTCTGTATATTTTCAAAGAAACAAAGAATCCCAGAATGGTGTGGGTTGGAAGAGACCTCAAAGATCCTCTTGTTTCACTCCCCTGCCATGCACAGGGACACTTTCCACTAGACCAAGTTGCTCAGAGTTCCATTGAATCTGGTTTTGAACACTTCCAGAGATGGGGCAGCCACAACTTCTGTGGGCAGCCTGTGCCAGGGCCTCAGCACCCTCACAGGGGAGAATTTCTTCCCAATATCCAGTCTAAACCTACTCTCTGTCAGTGTGAAGCCATTCCCCCTTGTCCTGTCACTCCAGACCCTTGACAAAAGTCCCTCTCCAGCTCTCTTGTAGGGTCCCTTCAGGTATTGGAAAGCCACAATTAGGTCACCCAGCATATTTTGATAGCTTTACTGTCATAAATACAGCACCGATCATGGGCAGAGAGACTACACTGGAATCAGCAGAGACCCTCCAAAAGGTGTCAGAAACAATTCTGCTTCTGGCTTTGCAGGTTCATAGAGCAGGGCCAGCACTGCAGGCCATTTCATGACTAAACCCTGCTCTCCAGAAGTAGTTTAAATTAACAGGAAAGGCAGCAATGAAATCCATGTTTCATTGAGATGTGACTCTTGCTCTGCCCCCTCCCCATTTCAGGGATTTACAGTTCAGCTGCCTCCAGGGTTTGCTGCCCTCAGTTCTACTTTCTGACAACTATCACCAAACCCAGTCAAAATTGTGCTTTTGTTTTGCACTGCCTTCTCCAATTCTCTTCTAAAAATGGTCATGCTTTTGCTTTTCCAGTCACACAGGAATCAAAAAGCTGTTTCAAACCCAGCGTGTTTGTCTCAGTACAACATCCCACATATAAAATGTGTGCCTGCTTTGCATGTCAGTCTTCATTATTTTCTTTACAGATACAGGGAAACAATCATGAGACATATAGTGTATTTTTCTTTCTTCAGTGATTTTTCAGGATGCTGGCATTCCTTTGGCTCCCATGCTCCAGTTTGTGCAACAGACTGCCTTTGCACAGTGAGATTCAATCCTGTCTGCTTTTTGGGACATTCTTGCTTTTTGAAAACTTGGGAACAAAGTTTTACATTATCAAAGGTTTGGTGTTTTGTGTTTTTTCCCCCCAGTTGGTGTAACACAAGCTGCATGCAGCCAGAATCTGTGGTGAGTATAAATTCCAGCTGCTCCCCTGGTCAGTGCAGTGTAGGACACTACTGAGGCAGTTAAACATGGAAAAATGGAAGCTTTCAGAGCCTCCATTTTCCTGTCATACCTAGAGCCAGCCTTGCCCCTTTCTCATGCTCCTGTTCCGTTTTGTATCACCACCTCCACTGCTGACAGTCCTTTTTTCAATGGGAATATCACAGCTGCAGCCCCTGCCAGAATCCCTTGGCAAAGGAGCTGCTCTCTGAGTCAGAGCCTAATGCCATTACAAGGTCTGCAACAGCTGCAGCAGTCAGACATCTGCAAGTCATTTGAACATTTTATGATGAATAAAAACTATCCATTACATAGACCTATACATTATATATTAACCCTAATACTTATTCAGTTACACTAACAATAACCTTTTCCCTCTGCATGCTGTAAACTTCTTTGGCTGCAGCACATGGTAACAGGGATACTCAGAGCTCCAGTCTGGTGGAGCAGTCCCTGTGTACATATTACCTAACTTTTCTACCTATTTAACCATGAAATGATGGAAAGAAAGAAAGAAAGAAAGAAAGTGAATGCAAAGCTATAAAAACTCATACCATGCATAAGGAAACCATTTTTATATAATTGCATGAGACCGCATACGAACAGAGAGGATACAAAACAATGAGAAATGCAGAGGAAGAATGACAACATGGACTCAAAATGTAGAGTGAAGAGATCTGATTATGATATGCACAGATCTCAGAGCCATCCAGATGTCTCCAGCCAGCAACCTGATCCTCAACACTGCAGCCAAACCATTTGAAATCTAAAAAAATCAGAATACCGATGACAGAGGAGCAAGGCTCATGGAAAAAGAAACTGGAGTTGTGAGTAGTTAAAATCCTTTAAAATAATAACGATAATAAAGAAACATAAATGTGGTTTCATGAAGGAAATATATCCACAGCCACAAATTATGAAGTCAGCCCTCCAGGACATTGCATTCCTCGTGCAACCTGCTGAGCTCGCTGCACATAAAGAGGTGTAAAATGCACTCACTGGCTGGGTGACTTCAGCATGGAGCCCCATGTGTGACTCCCTGCCTCTGAGTCCTCTACATATCTACACTTTACAACACCAAATGCAAACTGGGCAACACGTACCTCTCCCTGAGTTTCACCATAAGACTTTTAAAGAGACAAGGAGAAAGTCTGGCATGACAGAAGTTACCATAAATTCTCCATGAGGTTCATCCAGAGCCAGAATTTTCCTAGCAATCCATATGCACATCAATATGATTTCATGTTTGTTCGTTTGCATCATTTGCAAATTCTTTGGGTTCTCAGAAATGCACCCCTACTGCTTCCCATTCACTTTTAATCTGTATTTCACGTGGCAGTTTGGTGCCCATCATAACAGCAGGATTGCTTTGGAAGCAGAATGTCAATTAACTTCCACTTTCACACCAAGTTAAATGTGTGGATTAATAAACTGGAGAACAGTGTAGGTTTAAGTAAGAATCAGCCATTAGAATTGCCTTACAGTTAGAAAAGTGACTTTTAGGAAATGTTTTCTTGACTCCTCTGTGCAGTCAGAGGCCAAACTGTTTATTTCACTGGCAATCCATCTTTATTGCTTGTGTTGGCTTTAATGTTTCCATTCAGACAATCCACACATTAAATATGAGAAAGGCCTTAATATCCTAAAATCCTAATAAGTTTACAAACCATTCATTTAAAGTGGATTCAAAGGGAGTCCAGCAAAGTTCTTTTTTTTTTTTTGAAGGGTCAGAAAAGCATTACATTTCAAGGATGAAAACTTTACCTCTGACAGATGGGACACTACTCAACGTGACCAAATCCCTGCTATCATTTTGTGGAGCACCTAAAAATCTTTTAAAAAAGAAACAAAATTTTTTAAAAAATAAACAAAATTTTTTAAAAAAGGAAAAAAAAAAAAAAGGGAAAATCCTGGCCCTTCTGATGGGGACAAAGATAACTTACCCAGCGTGACGTGACGCAATGATGCCTTTCTAAGTCAGCAGCCAGCCAGCTGTCTCCCTGCTGCTGCTCCTGCTTTTCCCATGCTCTGGAGGAGCAGGGCTGGAGCAGCCAGGCCACTTGCACAGCCGCTGTCAAGTCAAAGGGCAAGAGCAAAGCTTAGAATAAACACGTTGTTTTCACCCGCTCGCTTGAAGTGCTGCCAAATCTCTAAACATCAGCGCGCATAAATCGGTGAGGATCACGGAGCCCGAGGCCTGAGCAGCAGCTGGAATCTTGTAGCTGTTACCTGGAATCCTAAAACAGCTTCCCCATTCCTTGGGGCTACGTGGAAAAGCTCAGAAAACACAATCATAAAAGTGCAGCCAACACCAAGGAAAAGAAACCCCCAATTATTTCTTTCCTTGGTTCTCTTTTTTTATAGTCATCTCAAATTTGCAGTGATGGAAGCAGAGGGGGGAGGAATGGGGTGTCCTTTTGGAGATCTTTAAAGATGCTGGTTTTCCAAGAAGAAAGCAGCCATTGATTCTAGAGATAAATACTGGAGTTATTCAGAGGGGAGGAAGACTGAAGATAAGCAGCTCTGGGCCCAGCAGTGAAACCCAAACAGCAGGAGCTGAGCAGCTGCAGGAAGGGTAGACTGGCCGATTTTTCTCAGTCCAATGGTGACCTTCAAGAGGCAGGAGTGGGGCAGAGTAGTGAAGTTCCCTCCCTGAACTCCAAAATTCAACAGCTTTGAAATGGTTCTTCAGCAAGGACTTGAGAGAAAAAGCTCCTTCTCCACATCCAGCTGCCAAGAGAAAAGGAGTTGAAAAACACCCATTTCTTATGGCTAACGGGAGGGTGATATAAAAGATGGAGTCCATTGACTGGTGTCCAGAGACAACAACCTGGTATGAATTCCAGCACCATTCCACTTCCCAGCAGCTGGATTTCTCACCAGGGTGGATTGCTGGTTTTGGACACCTCCCCATTTTTTTCCTGTCTGTTAACAGTCTTCCACTAGTAAGTATTTGGAACAGTTGTAAAGCTTTTTTTGTATCTCAACGGCCTCGCCATTGCCTGAATGCAGTTTCAAAATCTCTGGCATTTCTGCCCAGCCTATCTGAAGTGTATTTTTGTCACGCTGTTAATAAGCACTGCATCTCCTGGGAGAACCTCAGCTAGCTCAGAGCTCTTAAACAATGTGTGCCCCCAAGACAGAAGTTGTGAGGAAAAAATGTTTCCCATGTTTTACTCGTTTTTATTCTGGGTTGCTCGCTAAATAGATGTGATGTACAAAGAGAAAGTTGGGACCACTAACTCCTCATCTATAAAGTAAGGATGAGAACCTAAGGAATTATGCAATTTTCCAGGCAGCCAGAGGTCTCACAAATGATCCAGTCCAACACCTGAGTCATAAGGACTCATAAGGACTCATTAGGACCATCCTTGCTCTCAGTTCCTGCATTTTCCTTCTGTTCTCGGAGTTTCTTTCCAGCTCCCCTCCCTTTCCTCCCAGTCCTCAAACCATAGGATGCAGCTCACTTTTAGGAATACCCCAGGAGGCTTTGGGAAACATCCATGCAGTTCAGAATGGCCTTGTCTGGAATGATTTTAAGCTAAATTTAAAAAAGCATGGGAGATGCCTTTTGGAAAAGGAGCACCTGGAAATGAGCAATGAAAGTGTGGAGGGTTGGTGCTCTCAAGTCCCTTTCCAAGCCTCCAGGGAAGGGAAACTCTTGCTCCCTTCTTTGAGGCACAACATGAGCATTTGTGTAGCACAAGGTGTGCTATAGGTTGCAGATTTCCTCTCCCCTGCCAGAGAGATGCTGTCACACATTTTAGAAACCAGTTGTACCCCCATGGACAAATGGAATAGCAAGAGCACCTCACTATCATGGACAGACCAGAAACAGAAAATGAAGCAAAATCCACAATCAAAACTAGCAAGCATAAATAATCTACATGAGCTCATTTTTTACATTACTGCTTTAGGAAATGTCTGTTTGGGAAGGGGCACTGCCACTTGAACCACATTTCAGACTGGAGTAACAAAAACAAGCCCATGAAGAGTTTTAGGTGTTGATTTTAACAAAGACATGTGGCCTTGGCTCTGTGAGTGTTAGAAGTTAAAATGCATATAGTCTGTGGTGCTATGGATTTACAGAAACTTGTTCCTGTCAATCTATTTTGCAGTTAAAAGTTTGTAAAGAGGCCAGGAGAGACCAAAACAAATTTTGAGACTGACTCCACACACTCAGCCAAAGTTTTTGGGATATTTCATTATAAATTCATGTACTTAAACTTATGTCTTTAACTATGCATTGACACATTCTACCCCAAAACTGCCACATATCCACGACTTCCAGAGGTGGGTATGAATTTCTAAGTGTAATTGAATGTGTGTAGTCAAAAATAAAAAAAGGAGGAGCTCAAAAATATTTGTAAATTGTATTAGGAGTGATCCTGAACTGAACAATGAGGATAATATCTAAGCATTGAAATAATAGAATCATAGAATAAATTATTTAAAATTGCACTAAAAAGAGCCACATGAGAGGAGAAGGAATATCTGGGAACTTGGTGGGATATTTTGTTTAAAATCCTAAGAGTTTAATGTTACTCAGAGGTCAGAGGATCTCTGGTTAAGGAGTCAATCATTCAGGTGTTACAGAAGTAGCCTGGTATGAAGGGGACAATAAGGGGGATTCCTGCCTTTAATCACGTCCTTGAAGGGGGCAGAAAGGACAAAACCAGGCTTGTCAGAAATGTGGAGTAAGGAGCAGCATCAGGAGACAAAAAAAATTCTAATTCTAAAAAAAGTCTAAAATTCTAATTCTAAAAAAATTGCAACAGGTAAAGGCTTTTTGTTTGTCTTTTAAATCACAGGAGTTTCCAAATGCTGGAGAAGGTGACCAGAGAGCCTGCAGGATCTCCATCCTTGAGTGTATTTGGAACTCAACTGGACAAGGTCCAGGACAAGTTGATCTAACTGCAGCTGCTGCAGAGCAGAGAATTGATCATCTCAGGATTTCCAAGCTCAGTCTGCACAATTCTGATGTTTTGATGCTACACTGGGTACTGGGAGTGTGTTTTCTGCTCACTCATTGCACATCAGCCACTGAGTTGTTTTTGTTTTTTAATTCCATCAGGAATTCCAATTGTTTGGAATAGACAAGCAATGGCATTTCTTGTGGTGAGAGAAAAGACTGGGGCAGGTTTTTAGGGCTCAGTGGATTTGTTCTGGTTGTTGAACACTGGGGACATTCTGTGGAAGTTCTGTCAGTGCACTCAGTGAAAAGTCTCATTTGAAAGAAAACTTGAAGAGATCCTTATAGATTTCAGTTCTCATCATGACTGGAGGCCACAGGAAGCCCCAGAAGGAGCAGAAAACTCTTGAACTTGTAATGCCTAAAGCTGTAATAGCACAGGCTGTGTTTGCAGTACCACTTCTGGACCTTGGATCAGGGGTTTCCAATGCCTGTCCAGAACCTGATGAGTTCCAAGCTACTTTGAAAGATCAAAATGTGAGAAAATGATGAAAAGCAATTTTGTGCAAAATTGCACTTAAAAAAATACATAAAGTTTAAAAACCATCCCCTTTGATAAGGAAAGTGGTAGCTTCATATTTCAGTGAGAGGAAAGTGAATTCCAATTTCCAGATTTTCTTGTACTCCCCCAGTAATACAATTTACACTGAAAACCCCACTTCTGATGTCTGTGCTGGGCTTGAACAGCTGGCTTTCACAGTAACTAAGCTGAGACTTAATTTCTTTCACATTTGAGGTTTTCCAGGAATTATGTTAGCATCCTGGATTATACATTCTTCCAAACAAGATCCCTGATTTATCTGACAAGTGCCTAGCACAGCAAGACAAAGTTCCTAACATTACAGAATTTGAGCATATTGTGTCACATCCTGCTTGAAATTTAAATGTTAGCATATGACTCAAGCACAGCAACATCTGATAATAGCCAAGGACAAAAACATGACGCCTTTTTCATTGAAATCCAGGAAAACACAACAGTGGGAAAAAATTCTTGGTGCCTTCCTTGCACAATCTGCCTTCCCAGGGCAGACTGGTTCACTGAGCAGGGCAAACCTAAGACATGCAGCACAAGAGTTATGAGGTTGTTTGACTTCCAGCTTCATTTAGATGTGCAGAAAGATCACCAGAAGACACCAAGGCAGGGTTACATGTAGAAAAAGCATCCACCATTAATTTTTGCTGTGATCTTGAAACAAGGGTAGCAAAATGCTTGTCCCCAAACCAGAGAGAATCTCCTTAGTTAGAAATGGAGCTGAGCAGAGGGTGGGAATTGACTGATTGCAAGATACATTTCTACCTCAGCCCACTCTTCCTGGGCTGATGCAGTCTCTGCTTAGAACACCAACCCTCCTGAGAAATAAAAAGGGCACAAGTTGAGCAAGTCTGACTCCCAGCAGCCAGCGGTGACAGCTACTGTAGGCAGCCAGAGTAAATACACATTTCACTTTTACTGCACAGTCTGACAATCTGCAGCCTCCTTCTGCAGTCCCAGAGCAGCTCAGAGCACAGTTCAGCACCAGTGCAGCTCTGGGGCTCAGGTAATAACAAATCACAGCAGCATTACTGGGGCCTCCTGTGGGTCCTTCACAAAGGAAGACCCCAATTCTTTCATGTTTTTAATGCTAGCAGCAAATTTCTCTCCCTTTTACAAGTACAGACTACATGGGACCACTGGTGTCTCCAAGTGACTTTCTGCTCTTTATTCCTCAGCACGTGGATTTATACATTAACAGATTTCTAAATTTCAGCTGGAGTCACTAACATGCTCTTTATTTTTTACAGGACAATAAAATTGCTTGCCAGGGGTTTCTGACTTAAAATTCTGCACAGCAAATTGATGTAGGCCTCTTGATCCTTCTTACCACATTTTTGCCAAGTTACAGTATAAAATATCTGCTCTACTAATTGCACCCAGGGATTCACATCCAATATCCAGATAGACTCCTAAAGCTGACTCTGTTTTCCCTTTGATCTTGCCTGGTCTGTTGCTTGAGAGAATACAGACAGGTGATGGAAAATGCTGGAATTATTGCAAGAACTGCTTAAAGGCCAATTAACTCCAAAAAAGACCAAAATGAACAAGAAGCCAAAATGGAACTAAACCCACAACAGCTGGCGGCCATCAAGGCGATTTTCCCAGAAGGCAGAAGAGTGTTACTAATAGGATGGAAACACAGAATTTACTGAGACCAACTGTGACTGCTGATAACGTGCACTGAGAAGTGCCTCATGGCTCACATTTGCTGCAGAGCAAGAATGAGGCTGGACAGCAATTTGAACTTTTAGTGTGGGGAAAAAAAGAAGTGGGAAATTAAACATACTCCCAACAATTAGTACCAGGAGCTGTTTTTACCCCTATGGTGTTTTCATGACATTTAAAAATAACAGTTCAAGTGTTTCTATCCATAGAAATAGGTTTTTTCCTCAAAGTTTAATCAATGCAGTAAAAGTCTATTAGGAACTGCCCACTGAGATTCTCATACATTTAAAATTATTTCAATTACTGCTGGAGCCCCCAACAGATGATTAAATAAAGTTGTATGTTCTGTTCTCCCTTTACAAGAGCAGAGGTTTTGAGATGTTTCAATCACATTACATAAACTTGCATTCCTCCACTAACACAAAACATTCACTCTTGCCACAGGAGACAAACACTCCTTGTGCTGCTCCCAGCCAATGATTTTAACTCCCAAATCCAGAGAAAACATTACCCCTTCAGAGCTGGGAGCACATTTGTGTGCAGGGAGCACAGCCCACTGCAGTACAGGGACACCAAATGAAACAGGAGCTGAACCCCACAGGAATCTTTGATGTGGTCCTGTAAGAATGGTCAGTATCCAAAGTTTGGAGACACTGAAAAGACTTTTTTACACTATCACCAAATAATATATATGGAGAGGTAGAAAAGATACTTTTATTCAGTGATGATTCATTTGCAGTTCACTCATAAAAGACAAGAAGTGAGGGACTCCAACAGCCAGGAAGAACTGTTCAAAAGCCCAAGTTATTAAGCCTTTATTATTTATTATCTGATTTCAATGATACAGATGAAGCAACAGTGCTAAACAGAACAATTCCCCATCCTGCCTGGGTGTTTGCTGTAGGTGTGGCTGTCTCAGTGCCTTGGGGATGGTCTTCCAGAGGATGGCTGAGGCTGCCTGTACTTTGCAAGGATGGCAACATAATCGTGGAAGGTGAACGTGTGGTAGTCGTGGTGCTGCAGGTTCTTGTAGGTGGAATTATCCCACTCCTCCTCTGGAGCAGGCTCTGTGAAAACAAACAGCAGCTGGTGACTATGAGGGTGTCACACCAGAGGACAATGTTTTTAAGCCCTGAGTCAGCCTTAATAAATTGTCAGATCCCTCATCCAGTCAGTATTTGAAAGAAAAAGAAGTCAGCAACTTGAAGAAAAGGAGAAGTTTACTAAGTCCAGCTGGTGCCTAAAGCAGCACATGCAATGGGGAACAGGATCAGCACAAGGAATCTCAGACAGGTTTTGAACCCAAACCACCACCCAATGCTGGGGGTGCACAGGGCAGAACATTCCCTTTATCTCTGCAAGACATATGGCTGCATTTCCTGGCTTTCTCATCTTTGCCTTGGTTTTCAGTCCAGCCAGAACAGTAGGTGACATTCTTAGCAAACCAGGAGGGGCAAAGGAGCAGTACAAATGATGTATCATCCTGTCAGACCACGAGATACAACTCCCAGAGCTGCTTTACAGATTGAGTTCTTGCCATGGGGAGAAGCAATGGAATTAGCAAGATCTCCACCATTTAATTTCAAATGTGGTTATACCAAACAGTAATCTTTCAAGAGCCTTTGATGTAAATTTATTTTCTTGTAAATATAATCTTCTAACCTTTGTATTAACTCTCCTTCAAAAAAGAATAACCCAATAAAGTTATTTAGAACTCATTACTTCCTCTAAAGCCAACATTAATTCTTACGCTTTTAGAATATTATGCAGATCTAGGCAGTATCATTTACATAAAAGGTTCTTACACAGGCTGACTTTACAACCAAGCAAATTGCAAGAAATAAAACTTTACTCCCAGTGTTAATTTATTCTTGTATACCCAGAGTTTTAACAACAGAAGAAGACACACAGTGTAGTGAAAAGCTTTGTTGTAGAAATTTATGTGTGGTGGTTCAGGTCAGATTGTATTAAGCCCTTATAAAAACACAAGAACTTGAACACCAGGATTTCCCTTTACTCATGACACAAATACTGCAGTGTGAAGCTGTCAGATTAAGAGAAACATCCATAGCATTTAGCAAGGCTTGCTTATAAAACTCAAGGTAGTAAGTGATGGTTCCAGCAAAGCATGACAGGAAATATCCCTGTGCTGCTGCTCAGCTCTCCTGACACAGCTCACAGGAGGGAGATCAGGGAGAAAAGGCAGATGATGCTCTTTGCTGCAAAGAGCCCCAGGAACAGGCAGGGGGAGGCAAGAGCAGCTCAACCTGCAAGAGCCAGATCCAAATTCAGACAGATGTGCAGGAAGGGAGGCAGATGGAGCCTTGTTCTTCCTGCCCAAACACACTGCACTTGGCTTCTCAAGGAAAAATTTATTCCTGAGTTCATCCTCCCCTCACTTCACCCTTCATCTCTGCTTTGTCTCCTAAGGAGCAAGCACTTCTTGGGATGCTCTTCTGAAATGAATCACAGGCCCATTCCTGAGCTCCCAGCTACAACCTTGCTCCTCACTCAGCAGTTTTTGTTCAAGGCAGCAGTTTTTGCTGACTGCTCTACAAAGGGATGACATCACCTCAACATCCAGGTTTGCACTGAGAAAAATTCTTTTTACATCTTTTGTGTGGCTGCTGCAGAGATTGCAGACATAAAGACACAGGGGCAGGGCAGAAGTAGGAGTTACAGTGGGACAGTCAGCTGTGAATGTTCAACAAGGAAAAGCAGTGGCTGCTCTCAAAGAAGGAAGAGAGAACAGGATACATGTGGAGAAAAAAATGTTTGAGCATCTAGAACTCCATTGTGGATGAATGGTGAGAAAAGCATCATCTGTAGATAAAACAAAGAGCCCTCCCCAAATTTTTGTTGTTTTTACAAGAAAGCTTATGCTGCTGACTGCAACAAGGAACAAGCAAATCAAAATGTCATTTGCCAACAGTGCTGCATTTTGGTTTATAAACTGCAGATTTATTTAGGTTGGAAAAGACCTCCAAGACTGAGTCCAGCACAGAGTGCCAGTTTCAGTCATCTGAGCTGCCATCAAGGAAGAAGGAAAGGAAACATGAAATGATGAGCAAACTGACCCCTGAAACAGAAGGCAGGCCTTTTACTCAGCACCCTCTCCTGGAAGCTGACATAAAAGTGCAATTACATTGTCCCTTAACCTGGTCAGGCACTTCAGAGTCACAGAATGGCTGAGGTTGGAGGATACCTCTGTAGGTCAGCTGGGCCAACCCCAAATGCTCAGGCAGGGTCAGCTACAGCAGGAGCCCAGGGCCCTGCCCAGAGAGATCTGGAGTGTCCCCAAGGATGGAGACCCCACCACCTCTCTGTGCAACCTGGGCAGTGCTCCATCACTCACAGGAAAATGAGTGTTTACTGATGTTCAGGCAAAACCCTGTGTTGCAGTTTGCACCCACTGCTTCTTGTCCCACCGCTGTGCACCACTGAAAAGCCTCAGCTCTGTCATCTCTGCACTCCCCTTGTTATTTCCATATATATGTTATTTCCATATCTGTCTAAACCTTCTCTGTTCTAGGCAGGACAGTCCCAGCTCTCTCAGGAGAGATTCTCCAGTCCCTCCATCACTCAGTGGCACTTTGCTGGTCTCTGTCCAGCATTCCCACATCTCCCTTGCACTGGGGAGCCCCACAGTGAACACTGCACCCCAGTGCACCTCAGCAGGGCAGGAGCTGCAGCTCCCTCAGCCTCCTCCCAGCTCACCCCTGGTGGCCTCTGCTGCAAGGGCACATTCCTGGCCCACTGCTGTTCCCTTGGCCCCCAGGGCCTTTCCTGAAGGATGATACTAATCAACCTTAAATTAATGCTGCTTTTACTTCCAGCAAGCAAATTCTTTAATTCAAAGTAGCAGTCAGAAAAGGGGTCTCAAGAATGGCAGATTTATATTGCCTAAGATGAAAAGCAGAATTTCAGCAGATCAGGACAGAGAGACATCTGCTACTGAGAGAGACAAAATGAGATCAGCAGGAGCATCAATGAACAGGAGGGCAGGAAATGAGAAGGGTAGGTCAGACAGGGAAGCACAGCTGAGGAGATGATTGTGTGATGGTGTTTCCTGAAAACACAGCCCTGGCTCCTCCCAGCTCTCTACAACACTGACTCACTACTTCCACACGAGTTGCTTTTGCAACCTTCCAGGCTCACAATCAGCAGTGCCTGTTTCTGGCATTACACTATGGTTTCTCGAAGTCTTCTGAAATCTGAAACATTGACAGCTTGGGAAAAAACCCATCAAAACAAAGCCCCCCAAAAAACCCAAAACAAAACCAGAAAGATGGCAGGGTTTAAGCATCAATGAGATGGCACCAAATTTGACTCATGAGAATGGCAGCCACCAAAGCCTTCCAAGAACAGAGAAGAATGAAAACAAGTGTTGTCATATAAAACCCATGATTGTGCTCACAGTGGAAACAATCTTGTTTCCATTTTATAAGTAACTGTTTTATGAAAGTATAAATACAGAGAAATGAAACCACTTCCTTTCCCAGCATAGCTGGAGACTGAGTATTACTGACAGCTTATAACAATTAGCAGTGAACAATTTATCTTCCAGAGAGTCACTGCCACTCTGCCAGCTTCAGTAGAAAGATCAGAGAAGATGTAGAAACCCTTTAAAAAAGTCAAACCCTAGCCCAGATGAACCAATAGAGTTCAAACAATTGAAAGCTGTACCCTCTGTTGTGCTGCCTTCTCCAGCCTGGGCTCCTTCCTGCGTGGTCTCCTCCTTTGCTGTGGTGCCCATCACCAACGTTCTGCTTCCAGGAGTCTCTTCCACTTTAGGAGCAGTCACTTCTTTTGCTTCCAACTTCTGTGCCTCCTTCATCTTTTCCTTCTCTCCTCTGGATAGCAGATCTTGCTTTTTGTCTTCCTGAGTCACTGCTGAGGCTTTCAGTCCAGTGGACTTTTCCTCCACATGATCAGATTTAGCAGTGACATCGCTGAGGCCCAGACTTTTCAGCACATGTGGTTCTAAGCCCGGCTTCTGATCTTTTGGAGGGGATTTTACTTTGGGGTCTCTTGCTTTGGGTTTTGATGTTTCCTGGCTGACTGATGCTTTAGAAAAGCTGACCTGCTTAACAGGAGAGACGTCAATCTCTGGTTTGCGTGGCAGCTTCTTAATTCCATATTCTTTGAGGGATTTCTGGGACAATTTCTCTTTTGTCAGCGTGGATGCCTTTACTGCTACATTCTCAGAAAAGATGGGATCTCGTCTGGGAAACTCAACTTTAGTTTTAGTGGCAACTTTTGAATCACCAACACTTTCATCCTCAGAATCTGAGCTAGAATCTGAGCTGGATGAAGATGAAGACTGTTTCTCAGCTAACTTTTTCCTCTGGCCTCCTCCTCTTGCAGGTGTGCTGAGCTTTTCCCCCTCACGGGAGGAAACAACTCCTCGCTGAGGAAACGCAACCTGAGTTTTTCTTGGCTTGGGCATCCTTGTGTCTTCAGCAGATTCTGCAGCTTCCTTGAGGGTGGTACTAGAACTGCTCTCACCTTTGTCTGCAGACAGCAGGAGAGAGCTGGAAGACAACATTTTACGAAATTCAACTGGTGCCTTCATGGCAAGCAGCTTGGTGCTCCCCTGTGGTGCCGCTACATCTAGGAAACGGCATAAAGAGGATTATCATCATTGGCTCTGACATCACTAGCACTGATCTTAGTCACAGTTTTAACTTTCAGACATAATCTGCTACTAAAATAAACTGAAAGTAATTATAATACAGGCATTGCAAAGCAGAAAGGTTTTAGACTTTTTAAGTTAAGGGAACTGGAGTTCTACTAGCATGGAACAGTTTTTGCTGCTGCGATGCTGAAACTCGAGAGACAAACCCTTGTGTTCCTCTCTTTGCCAGACCAAAGCCAGGCTTTACCAAGAGCTGGTTTTCCCTGTGCCTCAACTCTGCAGCACTGGAAGAGGTCTGCAGACACTTCCCTATCCCAGGTGAGCATTAGGATGGCTCAGCCAAGCTCTTCAATGCTGCAGAGACAGCCCTGGTCTGTGAACAAGCCAGCGAAGCAGAGACAGTGAAGAGCCACAGCCAGAGCTGCTTGCAGGAGTTACCCTGGGAGCAGAGGCAGGGATGAGTCCCAAAAGGAAAAGCAGCAGTGAGAGACACTGAGGCCATCCATGAAAATGTTCCTTGTTCACTGCCCCATGAGCTGCCCCCACAGCTCAACACCATCTCCCCAAGCCCTCATCTCCTCCGGGCTTCACTCCCTATTGCTGCCTTGAGACCTTTGTTAAAGGGCTCACAGAAGATCTCCTGATGCTCCACGTTTGTTTCTGTCTCAGATTCTTCTCCCTCATGGATACCTGCACTCAACTAAACTCTCCAGACAAGGAACCAACACTTGAAGGAGAAAGCAGCAATTTTCAGGTCCTTTCAGGGAATACATAATATCCCTTGGATGTTTATCATCCTCAGGAGGCTGAGCAACAGCAAACACTGTTGTGGTTACAGAAAGCAGGAGGTGAAGGAGGGCTGGGAGCACACTGAGAAGATTCACCACAGCTGAAATTGGCTACAGCAAAGCCAACTCCATTACAAGTTGCACCCCTTCCAACCAGCAGCAAAATTCAACAGATTCCAGCCCATTGTGCAGATTTTTCTGTAGAGTTTAGAAATCCAGATCTACTTTATATGCCCATAAACCAAATACAGCTTTCCCCTCACTGGTATTGTGTGGTAATACCTTGTATGATTCAAGGAGTTATTACCATTAGTTCTGAACAGAAGCAAGTCTTTAGCAATGTCTAAATGAAAACATCACAGAAGAGACAAGCACATGAAAACAAAAGCAAAGTATTTAAGAAAGAAATGCAAAGACTTATCATAACAAAACACAGTAAAAGAAGGTATCAAGTTTACAGGTAGTATTTGGAATAATTTGAAGCACATACTTCTCTCTGCCAGATGGAAGGTGCAGGATGGGAAGGAAGGGCAGGGGGAGGCAGGAGGATGGGCAGCCACCTTTGGAACAGGTCTGACTCCCTGACCCAGCCAAACAGCAGCCTGGAGAAACTAACACGTGAGGAGGAAGAGTCACTCAGGATGGAAGAGCTCCTCAGAGAAGCAGAGAAAAGGTTAAACTAACACAAGGATGGCAAAGGAAGGATAGAAAAGGGAAAGCTGAGCAAAACCTGAAGAAGTATTAATGTTAAAACATCCTAAGAAACCAAGTAAGCAAGGAAAATTCAACTTGACCACTAGTGACTGGGATAATACTTTAAACAGTTCAGTTAGGATAAGTGAAAAAGATTTTATGATTAAAAGCTGAAAGATCCAACACAACTGATCCACTTTAATTAGGGTATTTCAAACTTTGCACCAGGCTAACCTGTACCTGCATCACTATGCCAAAAGAACAACAGCCCCAGATCAGTCACAGAAACACCATTCCCATGTGCTCCCCCTGCACATCCCCAGCAGGAATCTGGGCTGCTCACACTCAGAGAGGTGTCAGGCAGAAATCACAGCTCTACTTCCCATCATTGACTCTGTGTGTAAACACAACCATCTTATCAAAGCAAGGAAAATGTGCACATCCTGTTCCAGCCAGAGTCTGGCAAAGGCAGCTGCATCCTATACATCTTAATTCTGTACATCTTAATTAACCTGGAGTGTTTGCAGGGGGAGCTGCTGGCCTGAGAGAGCTCCTGACACCAATCAGAGCTGCAGGGCAGGGAATCCAGAAACTGATACCAAAGTGCATCTCAAACACACTTAATGCAAAAAAATAAATCATAATAAAAAGCAATTTGCTGTTCAATCAATCTATGCAGTGAAGGCTTTCTTAATGCAACAGCCAGGTTTTTATTTGCTTTGGCATTTAAGGAGGTGGCAGAAGTCTGCCTTCAGCTGCTCTTTCAGTCATCTTTTCAACAGCAGGCAACAAGTCTGATCACTCCTACATGTGGTTCATGGAGCTTTCCTGTTTCAGCACCTGGATCTCTAATTTGGGACAGGAAACCTCACTGAACCACTGAGCCTCCTTTATACAAACAAAACATCAGCCTCTGAAATTTGTATTCCTGCTCTGACTCAGGGATAAAAAGGGCTCAAATACTCCTCAATGCAGGACGCAGGGCAGCATCCAAACCAAGGTTCAGCCTTGCAGATCCATGGGACAAGAAGCATTAAAACCAAATTTAACACACAGGGCCATGGCAGCTTCTTACACCCCTGCCTGGAGCTGCTATTTGGGATATTTGGATTTTGGAAGTCCTTCTCTAAGTCCTTTTATTTTTTAACCCTGACAACACAAACACTTCAAAGGACAAGGACAAACATCTAAAGTTAAAAACTAGGTTTTACACCTCATTAAAAACACTTCCAGGGATGGGGCATCCGCAGCTTCTCTGGCCAGCCTGTGCCAGGGCCTCATTTTACTCTCACAGTAAAGAATTTTTTCTTGATATCTGATTTAACCCTAATTTCTTTCAGTTTGACGTACACATTGAACAGTCTGACAGTGCCCTATCCAGCCTGGCCTTGAATATTATTAAGGTGAAGGTAAACAGGAAAGAAGTGACAAACTCATAAATATAAAACTCATAACTATAAAATTATATATATATATAATATGTATATATATATGGCTTATAAATATACTCCACACAGCCAGACCTTGACTTTTACCTTTATTACTACACAGTACATTTTATCAGACACCCTCGTTTACATGGCGGTGACCTTTCAGCCCTTGTTTTCCCCAGCTTATGCAGGGCCTCTTCCGAGGCCTGACCTTGCCCAGCTTTCCTCACCCTTTCCTTTTACTGACACCCCGATACCTCTCACACCCAAACCCCTCTCTTACTCTTTGGCGGCGGCGGCGGCGGCGCCGTCCCGGTGCCCACCGGCTTCGTGCAAAGCCCCCGCGCCTCCAGCTGCAGCACCTGCACGGCACAACACAACACGAGTTAACAGAGCGGGAGGAAATCCCGAAAGCTGAGGGAGTGCGGGGGCAGGGGATCTCCCGGAGGAGCCCCTTTACCTCGCCGATCACCGCCCTCCCGCCGCCCCTCAGCGCCGCGGCCGCCGCCATCTTGCCCGGAGCCCTCACGGCGCCTCCGTGGCCTTCAGGTGGGCGGGGCCAAGGCGGGGTGACGTCACGGCGGCGCGCGGTGACGCAATCGCGCGCGTGGCGGCGCGGGCGCATGGCGGGCGGCGATGGCGGCGGGCGCAGCCCCGGGTCCCGGCCGGCGCTGGCGCTGCGCGGGGCCCTGGCGGTGACGAGCGGCGGGGGGCGGCTGCTAGCGGCGCGGCCCGGCCACGGCGGGTCAGTGCGGGGCGTGCGGGGCCGGGACAGCGCGGGAAGCGGGGGGGCAGGGCGGGTCCGAGCGGCAGAGGCCGCCCGGTGCCCCCTGAGGGGGTTCGCAGGGCCCGTGTGGGCTGAGGGAGGTGCTGGGGTAGGGCAGGAGCCGCTGGCCCTGCTGCGGTTCGTGCCTGTCCCAGCTCCTCGGCAGCGTGTTCTGCTACAGAAACAGCACTTTAAACTTTCTAGCCTTGGCGGCTTTCTGTCACGGTTTGCTTCCCCAGGTAAACTGTAGCATAGAGAATATATAGATATACACACACCATATATATATATACAGATACATAGACACAGACACATACATATATATACATGTATCTTATTGGTATATAACATAGTGAATATGTGTATATAGCTTATAGAAAGCATATATAAGTATACATAAAACTACATTATTATACATAAACCCACATTTTTATGCATAAAACCATATTATTATACATAAAATACGCATACGTTTTATGTATAATAATAATGCCTAGAACGTGTACAATATTACTTTTTATATATATATACCATATATATGTACACACACATACATATATATTATATATACCATAGTGTATATGTGTGCATAACTTATAGAAAGCCTATATTGGTATACATAAAACAACATTAGTATGCATAAAACATGCATTATACCTAAAACTATAAATGCCTGGAGTATATACAATATTATTTTATATATAGATATACACACACCCTATATATATGTATGTACATACACTCATATATGCATATATATTATATATATAGCATAGTGTATATGTGTGCATAACTTTTAGAAAGCATATAATATACATAAAACTACATTGTTATGCATAAAACTATATTATTCTACATAAAACGTGCATTATACCTAAAACTATAAATGCCTAGAATGTATACAATATTATTTTATATACAGACATTCACACACCCTATATATATGTGTACACACTCATATGTATACACATATATTATATATATATGTACACTACATATATATATACATATATATTTTTATATATATAGCATAGTGTATATGTGTACATAACTTATAGAAAGCATATAGTTTTATACATAAAACCACATTATTATGCATAAAGCTATATAGATATACATAAAACGTGCATTCTGTGTAAAATTATAAATGCCTAGAATGTATACAATATTATTTTATATATAGATATTCACACACCCTATACATATGTGTATACACACATATGTATACACATATATATATGTACACTACATATATATACATTTATATATATATAGCATAGTGTATATGTGTACATAACTTATAGAAAGCATATAGTTTTATACATAAAACCGCATTATTATGCATAACATAAAATGTGCATTCTGCGTAAAATTTTAAATGCCTAGAATGTATACAATATTATTTTATATATAGATATTCACACACCCTATATATATGTGTATACACACATATGTATACACATATATATGTACACTACATATATATACATTTATATATTATGTGTACATAACTTATAGAAAGCATATATTTTTATACATGAAACTACATTATTATACATAAAACCACATTATTATGCATAAAACTCTATTATTATACATACACCATGCATTATACCGAAAACTATAAATGCAATATTATTTTATATATATATGCACACACATATATATGCATGTGTAATAATGGTCTGTTTTATGTCCTTAAGGAAGGTGCATGTAAATATCTCCAAGGTGGGTGCCAAAAGGATGGTGCCAGACTCTTTCCATCTGTTGCCCAGTGACAGGGTGAGGAGCAGTGGCCATGGAATAAAACACAAGAAGTTTCTCCTCAACAGAAGGAAGAAGTTCTTTCCATGGAGGTGGCAGAGCTCTGGAACAGCTGCCCAGGGAGGGTGCGGAGTCTTCCTCTCTGGTGACAATCCAGAGCCATCCCTGTGTCACTGTTCCAGGGGGCCTTGCCTGGGCAGAGGGTCGGGCTGGGTGATCTCCAGAAGTCAGAGTGGTCTCCAGAGGTGCTTTCCAACCCAGATGATTCTGAGGTTCTGTGTGGTGTCTGAAGGGAGGTGTCAGAGGATGGGCCAGGCTCTGCTCCATGGTGCCCAGCAATGGGACAAGAGGCAAGGGGCAGAAAATGATGCCCAAAAAGTTCCACCTGAGCATGAGGAAGAACTTTGTTATTGTTAAGTGACAGAGCACTGGATCAGATTGTCCAGAGAGGCTGTGGAGTCTCCCGCCCTCTCTGGAGCTGTTCCAGAACCATCTGGACACAATCCTGTGCTGTGTGCTCTGGGATCCTGCTGGAGCAGGGGGTTGGACCTGGTGACCCACTGTGCTCCCTTCCAGCCTGACCCATCTGTGATTCTGTGACTGGGTAAATGCTGCTGGCAGATGTGCTGAGTCTGACAGAAATACAATTCATGCAAAATGCTTCACCAGCAGGGGAGGATTTCCTTTTGACACGTGCACACAGCCCAAAATTTTATTTTGCCACAGCTGTAACACTCTGAGACCCACTTGGGCAGAGGTGGTTCTAAGATGGGGGGCAGTTGTGCCCAGTAACTAAAATAAGAGAGTTTTACAAAAGAGTTGTCACTCTCCTTAGTTAAGCATGGTTGTTCTAGTGCCAGTAACTTTAGGTTTGTTTTTCCTTGCAGTGATGAGAATCTCTTCGTGTTCGATTGCAGCAGTGCAGAGAAGCAGCCCTTAGGAGAGAAAGGGTGAGAAAATCTCCTCTTTTCTGGAGGGTGCATCCCTGAGCTTGTGTGGCTGTGGAGGCACTAGAAGGAAGCCACAGGATAACTCCATGAGCAGTGAAGGGTTGGTTTTGCTAACCCTGATGGATATATATGGATCTGTTTTTTGTTTTTATTTCATCCAGAGTTTCATTCCACTGTGCACCTTTTTTCTCTTTACTAGCAGTGGCAAAATCAAATTCAATAATTCTGTCTCTTGCCAGTCAAGACATCTGTGGAAAAGTCCTGCATTTTTTTGTTAGACATCAAAAACCAAAAAAAAACCACAAAACACTTAGATAAATTCTCCAGATCTATTCTGTAAGTCACAAGAATTCAAAACACACACAGACAAAAAAGTATTTTTCTTAGTTTAGATTCAGCCACTGGACATTGTTTTACTTGTAGCCAAACAAGAAACATTTTAATGTTTTCCTCATTATTTATATCAAGATGTGCCAGCATATTATGTTTTAAATGTGCCCATTTGCTGGGCACATCTCATGTTTTTAGAAAAGTTCCTGAAAACTTTTTAGAAAATTTTTGTTTTCTAAACAGGCTTTGATCCAGGCTTAGACCTGTCAATTTCCTTTGTCTTGGTTTATTTCTTTGCATTAATGTCCATGTTGGCTCAACATTTTAAGCAGAAATAAAACCATTTAAAGTTTTACTTTGTTCCTCACACTCCTGGTGGTTTGGGAACGACCTCCTGAGGGAATTTAGTGGCTGTCAGGTTGTGAACTGATGGTCCCCTTCTCTCTATTAGGCAGGATGAAAAAGGGACAGATAAAGGAAGTGATGACATCCTGGCTTTTGCCTTCTCCCCATCAGGAGGTTATTTTGCCTTGACAGATGACAGCAAACGCCTGATTCTGTTCCAAACAAAGCCTTCCTGGGAATGTCTCAGTGTCAGGTAAGGAACTGCAGTTATGGCTGGTGGATTCAGAGTTCTAAAAAATGGGAGCATTTGGGATGTTGATATTTGTTATTACTTCGGTTCCTTTTTTTTTTTAATTTCCTTCACACAAACAAATTTAATGTTTTTGGGAATTTGGAGTATTTGTCTAGGATTGATGTGTGGTCTTCCCCTCACCAAGAATGGGAGTGCAGATGTTTAATATCACTGTCCAATGAAGGATAATCTCTTTCCTTACCCCAAACCCAGTGTTTTTTAGCTTTAAGAACTAAAACTCTACCCACTCTTGGGACACTGGTGTTGGGCCTGTGAGATTGATGCCCAGCAGTTCAGTGAGTGTGTTCCTTCTGAATCCCTCTGTTCCTTCTGATTATGAGGAGTTTTGGGGAGTTTGTGAACTTTTTCAAAAGCTGTCATCTTTTCAAGAAGCCCATCTTTAGAGATGCTGCAGCTGCTTTTCTTCAGTACATTCCTCTTGAGGAAACAGCCTGTAGCTGTCCACCAGAGGTCCTCCAGTTCCAAGTTTTCTGCTGCTGCTGCTGCTTGTGATAATTCTCTGTAGAAAAACCAGGATTGTGAAGGGATTCCTGAGAAAGTAGCTGAGCATGTGGCATCTCTGCTTCTGTTGGTCTGTGACAAATGTGAGACCCTGGTTGCAAACAAAAATAAATTAATGTCTCTGTGGCTTGGCTCTGTGTGCAGGACACAGGATGGACCCTTGGTGTTAAACAGGGTTGTGGTGAGGAATGGTCGTGGCATGAAGCTGTGCCAGGGGACATTTAGGTTGGATTTTAGGAAAAGGTTTTTCACCCACTGGAACAGCTGGGTGCACTGGAACAGCTCCCCAGGGAAGTGGTCACAGCTCAGGAAGGGCTTGGACAATGCTCTCAGGCACGTGGTGGGATTGTTGGGGTGTCCTTTGCAGGGCCAGGAGTTGGACTCAATGATCTTTATGTGTCACTTCCAGCTCAGGATGTTCTGTGATAAAACCAGAAATGCCCAATTCTGTTCATTCTGTGTCCTGCTTTCCCTGCTGCCCTGCCTTGTGTGTCTTGCCTGTAACATGCCACTGGATAACGGTTTGGTGTTTAATTTCTGCTGAAAGTTTAACCAGGACCACAAATTTTTTTTAGAATGTCATTACCTCGTATTGGGAAAATGGGAATACAGGCAGAAGGCTTTCTGCATGGATAACAATGCCAAAGTTTGAGCAGTGTGACTTGTGTTGGTGTTTTGTAGCAAGCTCTATAAAGGTCTCACACAGTGCTGGCCTTTGTATTCAGCTTGTGTCAGACAGAGAGGATCTTTGGAATCTTTGTGCTCAAGATCACAGGTGGTACAGTGAACTGGGAGTGAGACTCTGGTTGGCAGAGTAACCTTTTTTGGAACTGGGTTGCCTGTGATCCTGTTGTTGTGGTGTGTCACAGACATCTTTTATGAAAAATCCTTTCCTTAGGATTTTTCCTCCTGAGAAGCTGAGAGGCCTCAGGAACAAAGTGTAAACATTGATTATCTGCTGCTGTGGAATGCAACAGGTGCAGCTGTGATTGGTCCCATGTTGGTTGTTTCTAATTAATGGCCAATCACAGTCAGCTGGCTCAGACAGAGAGCCCGAGCCACAAACCTTTGTTATCATTCTTTCTTTTCTATTCTTAGCCAGCCTTCTGATGAAATCCTTTCTTGTATTCTTTTAGTACAGTTTTAATGTAATATATATCATAAAATAATAAATCAGCTTTCTGAAACATGGAGTCAGATCCTCGTCTCTTCCCTCATCCTAAGACCCCTGGGAACACCGTCACATTGGTGTTCCTTTAAACAGCCACTAAAAAGTCTGGGAATTTCTCTCTTCCTACCTGAAGCATTGTGTATTGTCCTCTTGCCTCCACGTGGCCACAGAATTTCAGAGTAGGTGAATAAAATATCCATTCCTATGATCCTTGGTGCCCACAGTCCTGTGCTAGCCCACAGGATGTGTTTTCTGGCATCTGTGCTCCTTATGTTTATCTGAGTAGTTGTAAGAAAGCTGATACCTGCTGCACTGGCAGCTGGAACTATGAGATGGTGGCAAATGATGAGGGAAACTCAGAGTTCAACTTCAGAGCTTTGTCTGGACAAAGAACACAGAGCTTGTGCTTTTGACTTGGGATATGAGGAGAAAAGAGTTCCAAGGCTCTCCATCAATGGCTTCCCTTTGCAGCACAGAGTGGTAACTGGAGTAGCTCCTACACAGTTTTTAAAAGTGTTGCTGCAAAGGACTCCTAATAGGACAACTCCTACCTTGTCTTTTCTAGGTGTTTAACTCATGTTTTTATGATGTAGAGTGCAAGGAAGTCTACCAGCCTTCATTAGAGCCCTGGCATGCTGCCTGGATGAGGTGCTCAGTTGAGAAAATACCAAAGCAAAATGCAGTCATGCAGCTTTTAATGGTCTCCTGTTCCTCTCCCCAGCCCAGGTGTTTGCTGTTACATCAGTCACTCATTTACAGACTCAAGGTGCCATTTCAGCCCCTCAGTGTTACTCTCACTGCTGCCATTTCAGTAATGTTGCATCTGAGAATTTTCTGCCCAGCCTCTTGGTCTGTTTAACTCCAGGCTTGCTGAAGCTGCCATGCAGAGCTGTTCAAGCTGTGCCTTTTGTCTTTCAGGTTTGTGACCAGGAGATGCACATCCCTGGTTATCACAGCTGCAGAGGATAAGATTTTTGTTGCAGATAAGTCTGGTGATGTCTATTCTTACTCAATAACAGAACCTAAAGCTGATGGAAAACTTGAGCTGGGTCATGTCTCTCTGCTCATGGATGTGGTAAGTGTGTGTATTTGCAAACCTGCATTGGATCTCTCATTGTTGCTCTTGTCCCTGATTTGTGGTTTGCTCTTTTTTTTTTTGTTATATAAATGAAATGTGGTCCAAATTTCTTCCTACTGAGTTTGTGTTGGCAGAGTTTGGTAAGGAAGAGAGCTTTTGAGTGTTGAGGAAGTCTTCATGTTACAGTGACAGAAGTTTTGGTGACAGAGTGTCTAAGGGAGTTCATCCTCTCTGCCATGCCAGCGGAGCTCTTTGGTGTGATGAGTTTCTTTTTAAGATGGAAAGGGTCTTGCAGCTCTACTGCTGGGGCTCAGTGGCTTTCACTGGACCTGGAAGTCAGTGTTGCTTGTCACAAAGATTTATGATTCCATTGTTGGTGGGAAAAAGTGGCCTTGTGTCTATACCTACCTTTTGGGGTGAGGAGATTTTTTTTTTCTTAGCTAAGGAGAATTTCAAGCCTTGAACTGCTGGCACTAAATCTCTCCCTCTGCCAACAGGCCCTGAGTGCTGATGATCAGTATATCCTGACTGCAGACAGAGATGAGAAGATCAGAGTCAGCCTGACCAAGGCTCCCTACAGCATTGTGTCCTACTGCATGGGCCACAGAGAGTGAGTGCCTTGTGTGCAGCCATGCCCTGCACAGCCACCTCCACCCACTCCCAGTGGGTGAAATCTTCTCCTCAAATCACACTAAACAACAGCTTGGTCTGTAGTGGAGTCATGGAATGGCCTGGGTGGAAAGAGACCTTTAAAAGTCACCCAGTCCAACCCCCTGCCATGAGCAGGGATGTGTTCAGCAAGATCAGGTTGCTCAGAGCCCTGTCCCAGCTGGCCTTGAATGTTTGCAGGGATTGGGCTCCACCACCTCTTTGGACAACCTGTGTTTCACCAGCCTCATTGTAAAACATTTCTTCCTTATATCTGGCCTGAGTCTACAGTGAGTTTAAACCTGTTATCCCTTCTCCTATTGCAACAGGTCCTTCTAAAAAAGTCTTTTACAGCCCCCTTTAGGAAGGCTGCAGTAAGGTCTGCCCAGAGCCTTCTCCAGGCTGAACAGCCCCCAGTTCTCTCAGCCTTTCCTCACAGCAGAGGTGCACCCCAGGAGCTCTCTGAGCTTCCAGCCTCTACATCTGCAGTCTCACACACAAGTTTGGGATGCTGCTGTGATTTGAGATGCTCATCTGATGTGAGCAGTTGTTTTGGTAGTGCTTGACATCTACTTTTGGATTTTTTTCTTGTCATTTAATGTGGCATAAGACCAATTAGCAGTGCAATAGCACTGTCCTTGTCCCTGCTGCATGCATGGAGTTAAACCACCCACTCATCTGCTGGGTTATTTGAGTTCTCCTCACCACCCATCCTGCTGTGTGTGATTTTTCATGTGAATCTCTAAAAACACTTCTCACTGCCCTCTGCTTGTTTTTGTGGCCTCCTCTGGCCCTGCTCCAACCGGTCCATGTCCTTCTTGTAGCCAGGGCTGCAGAGCTGGACACAACCTCTGGGGCCTGAGCAGAGCAGAGGAGCAGAATCATCTCCCTCCACATGCTGCTCACAAGAGGCTGCAGAAATGGTTAGCTCAGGATGGAGCCTGTCTTAGTCTTAGGAAGGGAAGTCCCTAGGAACTGTCATTAGAGGTTTGAACATACGCTAATTAAATTAATGGCATCTCAGAGCAGAATTCAGGCTTGTTAGGTTGTGTGGTAATACAAAAAAACCTGGCTGTGTCACCAGGGTGGATAGAGCCTGGGTACCAGACTGCAGTGTGCTGGAGACTGCACTGTGAAATAAATACAAGGAAGATGGAGAGAGTCTATAAGAGCTTGGAGTGACAGGACAAGGAGGAATGCCTTTGAGCTGACAGAGAGTAGGTTTAAATTAGGTATTAAGAAAAAATTATTTTCTGTGAGGGTGGTGAGGCACAGCATGCCCAGAGAAATTGTGGATGCCCCACCCTGGAAGTGTCCAAGGTGTTCATTAGTGGTTGCAGAGTGAAAAGCAGTGTAAATTAATTGAAATGTATTCCAAAATTCAATATTTAAATTAGAAATTAATAAAAAAGGGTTACAAAAAGCAATAATTGTCTCATTTCACAGTCCTGGATTTTTTTCTCTCAGTGGGGCTCATGGTGATTTTTGCTGGATCTGTTGTGCCTGCTTTGTTCTGGAAGTTTGTATTACAGTGACCAAATCTCTTCCTTTTATTTTTTCACTCTATGGCTTTAAAGCTGTGCCTGTTTTCAAAGGCAAGACTGTCCCATTCAGGTCATGTTCTGCTCAGCTCACTGTGTTTGAAGTTGGTGAGCTCTGAGATAATAATGATCCCCAGAAGTTGAGGTCACCACTGTGTGACGGTGGTCACAAGGGTTTTCAGGATGAAGAGAGAGACGAGAATGTTGATTCCATAATCAGAAGGCTTGATTTATTATTTTATGATATATATATATTACATTATGACTATACTAAAAGGAAATAGAGAGAAAAGGTTCTCAGAAGGCTAGCTAAGCTGAGAATAGAAAAGAATGAATAACAAAGGAGCTCTCTCTGACTCTGTCCTAGAGAGAGCTCGGTCCTTGATTGGCCATTAATTATACACATCCAACATGAGACCAATCACAGATGCACCTGTTGCATTCCACAGCAGCAGATAATCATTGTTTACATTCTTTTTCTGGGGCCTCAGCTTCCCGGAAGGGAAAATCCTAAAGAAAGGATTTTTATGAAAAGATGTCTGTGACACCACTGCTCACCAAAGACAAAACTGGATCACCAACTTCTGGAAAACAGAACTTCTGGCTGAGTGTAGGCACTGGTAAACTGCCACATGAAAATTCTCTAAAGATTCCTTTTAAATCATCTCCCAACTCTGTCTGGGGAGATGTGGCACTCTGGAGGCTGAGCCATCACTGCTGTGTTTTAAAGGATCTGTTGATTCATATTTTTAATGTGCATCATGAACCGAGAAAGGGGAATTTGCTACCTGAGTAAATCTGTCTCCATTGGCACTTTTTGATCTAAATGACAATGTTCTCAGCTGGGAGGATGTCAGTGGAATTCCCTGAGTGCAAATGGGGAAATGAAATTCTTTATTAAGTAGAAAGTCAGTAGTTTGTGTAGTGCATGTTTGCTAAGTACTGCTGACATTTTCTTCTTCCTCCTAATTATCTTGCTGTGGAAAATCTGTTTGTTTATTGTAAGCTTCTCTTTCAAACTGCTGTTTTCTCTTACTGTGTGTGTTTAAAGACTAGGGTGTCAAGCAAGAGTTCAACTTTTGACTGCTTTTCCTTTAGGTTTGTAAGCAAAATACTTGTAATACCCAACTGTCCTGACCTGCTCTTGTCAGCTTCTGGGGTATGTATTGCAATTTCTTCCAAAAAATACTGGGTTTTTGTATGTTTGGGTTTTTAAATTATTATTTATACTTGTGTTTAGGCCAAATTCCTTGGGATACTTGGAATAATCTGTTATGGTTTGCAGCACAGCCTCCCTCCTCCTCCTTTTTCTTGGTTCTGCTCAGTGTTCAGCCATTCTGTTGCTGGATCACTAAGAACTTTTTACTGTGCTTATAGTAAAGGCATCTTTGGGATGGTGAAATTACCATTAACTCTTGCTCTGGAGCACAGGCATTGCCTTCTTGGGTGAGAGCTGTAGAAATGAATGTTCCCTCCCTTCCATCCCCTGCCCTTTTCCTGAACTGATGGCATCCTGCCATGCCACACATGTACAGAGATGGAGCTGGCCTAAAAGAAGGGAAACAATATTTGTTCCCCAGACTACCAAAACTACACAGGAAACAAATAATATTTCATGTGAAGATCACAATAACTCCTTCCATTAGGTTTCAGCTGCTGTTCTTGCTTCCCTAAGGCTCTTGTCCTTCTTAATTATTGAAGCAGCTCCAGTGCTGCACATGGCTGTATTTCACTCCTAGCAAATGCTCTTGGCTTTGTTCTTCCAGAGAGGTGTTTAGTCTCTCTTCAGGAGGTTGCTAAATCAAATGACAATTTGCTTGATAACAAGAGCATGGGGCAGAGAAGGGCAGCCTGAAAGAATTGCCATTAAAATGCTGAGCACATGCATGACTGTGCTGCTGAAAACAGGCTTGAAATGCCCTCCTCCAGCTCCCCAATTTCCACTTCAAAAGGAGAATTAAAATTAGCATGATTGAATAATTTAGAATGCAGGGGGAAATTATGTTAATTAAAATGCTTTGTCTGCAATTTGAGGTCTTAACTAAGTGACTATTTAGCAGCTTCTGTGGGGAGCTCTTCAGGGAAGGAGGGTTTAGCTGAAGGCCAGGAGTGGCCTCTCTTTGCCTGAGTGCTGATAGTTACAGACTTGTGTCCACTTCCATCTGTCCAGGACTCCACTCTGAGACTTTGGCAGTATAAAAGTGGAGAAGAAGTGCACTGCTGCCAGCTGAGTGCCATCTGTGGGCCCCAGGCAACCAAACCAGACCAGGTATGTCCATAAGTGCCAGAGCTTTTGCTGTGCTCCTGATCCTTGGCACTGCCAAATGTCTTGGTTGCATTTTCCCTTCTGTCACTGGGTTTAGAACTTAGAAAAGCTGTTACAACAGCCTGGGATTTTGAGAAGACAGTCCCTGAAATCCATTCCTGTGTTTTGTGTGAATTTCTAAACTCTGCCAAGCAGTGATCAAAAGAAGCTGCTTGTAATTCTTCCCAAATTCAAGTTCTGCACAGTGGACAAAGGCTTCACTTGAAATTTTTTTTCCACCAAAACCACAGGTGTTATAGTCTCCTAGGCAGAAAACACCCTGTGACACTGGGAAGACCTAAACATTCACCCATTATTTTTTTAAATGCTTAGAATTTCAAGCATTTAAAGTTGCAGTTTTCCTGAGCAAAAAGAAGCTTTGTAATATTTTTAACCAGTGACCTGCAGTAGTGCCCTCTGGAGTCAAAACTCTGGGCTTGTTATTTTAGGTTCTCTCACAGCTGGACAGTGTCCAGAATTTAAATGTGTGAGTCCTACAAAAATTGGAGGTCTCCTGAGCTTCCAGCCTCTACATCAGCAGTTTCACACACACAGTTCTGGGGTGCTGCTTTGATTTGAGATGCTCACCTGATGTGAGGAGTTGTTTTGATAGTGCTTGAAATCTAGTTTTGTTTTTTTTTTTCTTGTCATTTCATGTGCCTTAAGACCAATTAGCAGTGCAATAGCACTGTCCTTGTCCCTGCTGCATGCAGGGAATTAAACCACCCACTCATCTGCTGGGTTATTTGAGTTCTCCTCACCACCCATCCTGCTGTGTGTGATTTTTCATGTGAATCTCTAAAAACACTTCTTTCCCTGTACACCACAGCTGCCTCCCAGTTTTCAGGGAAGGGAAATCTACTGTGGAATCCATATCCAGGCAGAAACTGGATTTCAGTTCTGCCTTCCCTGCTTTGTGCTGTGATTTTGCTGGTGGAAATGTGTTGGGCTTCACCTCCCAGCAGCTGGGAGCCCCTTGGATCACAGCTGTTCCATTTACATACTGGGAATCCTGGCTTTGGCCAAGGGTTGGGCTCCTGGGTTCCTGCTAGCAGAGATTTGGGTGATGTCCATATGGACAATCCAACCTGCTCCTTGCACCCTGGAGTCTTCTGGAAAACACACCTGAGGCACACACCTCTCACACACATTCACAAGGTCTCTGCCTCTTTTCAGCTTGATGCCAGTGCTTGAAATCTTTGAAAAAGCTGTTCTTGGGGTTTTAGGCAAGTGAAAAATGTACAAGATTGGGTGACAAGCCCATCTAGCTGGTATCCACTGATACTCTGAGTGCAGCATTTGTTTTAGAGGGAATAATGGGTTTATTTTAAAACAGTTTGCCTTCTAGATTTATAGGATCACTGAGGACAAGTAAGCAACTAACTGAAGTGGGAAATTCTGTGACTAATATTAAAAATGCTATTTTGTTCCTTAGACTAGCTTAGCATTATTAAGATGACTTGTGAGTTAATTTACAGTGCTTGAGCTCACACTGAACCCTAATTCCACTGATTCCAAACAAGATAATAAAAAAAAATATTGAACTGTATAAGAAACCTTGAATGTAGCATTGAATAAAATAACAAATGTCGAAAAACTTGTTGCTGCAGGTAGGAACTGATCTAAGAAAACCTCTCCAACTCTCTTTGAATGTTTTTAAATGTAGTTTAGTAATATTTGCCTTGTCTCCCTTCCATAAAATCCCTTCCATAAGATATTCCACATGTTGATACAGCCTCAGGAGGAATTGGAGGTGCCCTTTGCTTGAGGAGTTTCCATTGAGCTTCTTTACCCCGGTGTGAGTAAGCAGAGACAGAAAGGGAAAGCCCATAAACTGTGGGTTAATAATTAGAACACAGTCATTAAGTAATAAACCTTATTCCTGCAGTGCTTTGCAGTTTTTTCCATCCACTGCCACGTGTGGTGGTGCTGTTGGAAGGCACATGGTGGCCTGTGACTTGTCTCTGTGAAATCCTGGACTCTGCTCACTCTCACAGGTGTTCTGCAGTGAAAAAACTCCTGTTCTGCTAGCATCACAGTGCTGGAAGTGCCAGAAGTGGCATCTGGTGGCAGTGTTTAGTCATCTGTGCATCCAGGTGTGTCACAGGGCATCTCCTCAACCCAGAGGGACATTCATGGTCTGAATTTAAGGACACAATCTCTTGAGCCAGCTTGTAACAACACAGTGTGTGCAAAGGACTCTGCAGCCAGGGATCAGATGGGGATAGAAGTGCTTTTTCTTTTTTTTTCTTTTTTGTATTGTTATATTTTATTTTTACCATTGATAGCCAGTGTGAATGCAGTGGAGCCTTAAACACAGCTTGAAGCTCAATGGGGATGGAATCATCAGTAATGGTGGGACATGTGAGCACAAAACTGTGGGCTTGTTTTGCTTGGCAGATGATGAATATGTGTCTGTTTGGGGAATGTGGGAGTGTTTTGAGCAGTGGAGCATTGGTTTCAGCTGATGGCTTGCAGATCCTCACTTCATTTTCCCACTAGAATGGGAGTAATTCTCTTAATTCCATAGTGCTATATAAATATTTTCCTGCTTCAGAGCTTTCACCTCATCTGATCCTCTTGACAGCAGAAGCTTGTTTAAAGTCCAGAACATGAATTGCACAATTCTACCCCAATGCACCAGTACATTAATTTTTTATAGGGTCACTCTTCTCACAGATGACATCAAAAGTTAATTTTAAGGTGTTGGCAGGCTGATAACAGTGCCATATAAATGCTTTCTTGAGTTCAGAGAGTATCAAGTGAACATCTGTTTGTCACAGAATGTTCTTGTAGCCCTTCCTTAACTGATTTCATAGCCCTGTCCTTGACCATGATACTGCTGTGGGTCTTGCATTCATTTTGCTGATTTTTTAACTTACCCACACATGGAAAGAACTTGGAAAGAAGATGCATTTTCTTGTCTGTTTCCAGCTGTGAATAAAACCTGGTTTAAATCAAAACAGCCTCCTCCTCCCTCCTCCAGTGGGGCTGGGAGAGAGCTGCTGCCTAATTCAAGTTCACAGAGCCCTTTGTCTCTCTCACAAAGCTCTTGGCTGTGTAGGTGGGCACTTCCCTGCATGTTTGTCAGGCAACAGGCAGAGAGGCAGAGCTTTGTTATTAGAAATAAATAGCACAGGTTTCAGCTTTTATATACATATATACATATATATCTATTTTGGCTTGTTCCTTTAAGTGTCTGAAGAAGCCACTCATGGCTTACAGTAAATGGGAACTGTCAGTTCTACTCCAAAGCTGTGCTCTAAGTGGCTCCATCCTGCAGAAACAGCATTTAGCCACATCAGCTACGCAGAACCTTTCTGGTTCAGCCCACTCATCCTACCTGGTTCTTGTTCTATGTCTGTGTGAAACAAGTGTCCTGGTGCTAAATATGAATTAATAACTTCATATTCCTGCACAGTAGCAGGAGATCAGTCCCATCTGTTCCCAGGAGCTCTGAACCACATCAATCCTTTTGATAATATTTTTTATTAAATGCTCCTCTTCTGTCCAGACAGGTGGTTGAGATGAGTGAGAAGTGTGTGCATGCTGTTCTTGCTTCCCCCTATGAAATTGTGTCACACAATTTTTCTCATGTGCTGGAGAAAACAAAAATTGTTTTCAGCTCTGTTATACCATGAATTAATTCTCTTTCCCACAGTTGGTTTATCTTTTAGTGGTTGCATCATGTGCTGTTGACAAAATGGTTAGCTTCTGGTGTTAAACTTGCTGACTTGAGTTTTTGGAAGCTGTACAGCTTGTTTTGCTTTCCTACAGGGTTTGCAAAACTGTGAAACAAGCACCCTGACAATATCTATACATCAGCTGGTAGCTGCAAGGGTAAAATCCTGTGCTAACTCCCAAATTTACCCTAACTTAGTGAACCAGAGCTTCTGTCCAGTCACCAGTGTTGTGTTAGGGAAGAAGGTGGAAGTTAAAAAAAATGAATATTTGAGGATACATCAGAATTCTGCCAGCAGAGTGTCAAAAAGATGTATTTTCCCTGCCCTAAAGGAAATAAATCTCTGCTTCTCTACTTGGAAGGTTTTAGTCATCAGCAGTGTTGGTGTTGTCACTGCTTATAAAATACACTTGAGAGCCAGCCTTTTGCTGCTGCAGTTTTGCTGTTCACATTATATAACAGATACTTTGGAAAAAGCACCCCAGGACATCATTTTGCAGTTTTTCTACGCCTCCCAAGTTCTTCCCACTCCAGGAGCCTCAAATGAGTTGTTTTATATTTAAAGTAGAATGGTTTGTGCAGCAAAGGTGCTGCTTCTCCCAGATAAAACAGGAGCGTGATGTGGGTTTTTTTGTTTGTTTTTGTGTTGGTTTTGTTGTTTGTTTTTTTTTGTTTTTTTGTTTCAATGAGGAAAATGCCTCAGGCAGGCCTTCCTTGTTGTTCAGAACACATTTTCTGTGGAGCAGGATGGCTTCACCCAGACTCAGGTTGGAACAGGCAGCACAGCAGGGATATTGGGGATATTAGCCATGCATCACTATCTTCGTTTTTTAACCAACACAACAGCAGCTAATAGCTTGTGTTTGTAATGTCTGAGCTGCTGGAGTGATACTCTGCCTGAGCAGGCTTAATGTCAATGTTTTTGCCATTAGCATTGCAGGAGAGAATGTTTGGAGGTGCTGTGTTTTCCTTCATCTGCTGCTTTGTCTGCTAAGAGTAGTTCACTCACACCTTTACATTTGATTTTGGGACAGTGTGGAAGGGAGAAGTGTGGAAAACTATAAAAACAGCAAACACTGGTACAAAAATAGCTTTGACTGCAGTTAGAAGGTAATTAAGTTGCTTAACTTGCTGTAAATTAAGACATCTGCTAAATTTTAAAGGCTCATAATGCAATGGAATGTGAATTTTCTGCCCATAAATGGCCTTAACTTACAAAGATGGTTTTTTTTCTATTCCTAATAGAAATACACCGTGTCAAGGATAACCTACTGCTGTCAAGGTGGTTATGTTGCCATTCTGTGTGACAGGTAAGAGCACATGGAATAATGCCTAAAGTCATCACAGCTACTGCAAAGGCATGAGCAGCTTGCCCTGAGCCTGGAGTTCTTGGTACTGTGGATCTCCAGATGTCCAGGAATGCCTGTGGCCTCCCAGGGAGCCTCTGGGTCCTGGACTTGCTCTGAGTGCAGAGGGGAGTGCAAGGGTTACCTGGCTCAGTTAATTTTTGTGATTCAAACATGATTCAAACAAATGATTCAGTTTGTGATGCCTTTCCCTCAGTGGAGGAAACACAAGGATGGGATGTACAAGAGCTGATGTTTTATTTTGGCTGGTATATTTACCTTCATTGCAGCCCTGTAGGCCAGTGTGTCACAGTGCAACACTCCTCATAAAAGTCCTTAGTAATCCTTCTGAAATTCCCTTTACTACCCTTTCTTTTAAAGAGGAGGCAGCACTGGCTGCTTTTTCTTTCACATAACACTTGAAAAGCTGTTTGGTACTTCGGGTATTTACAGCTTCTGACTCAGACCATGTAAGCAAACAGCATCTGAAGTGCTCATTCTAACCACTTGGCTTTGGCTCTGTTTGGAATTGGAGTGGGTGTCTGTAGTTTGCTGTACAAGTGATGGCTGTAGGTGGATTTGGTAATAATGGTAATTAAGTTTTTCCTCTCCAAAGTATTCCCACAGTCTACATCTTTCAGCTTGATGCCACTGCCCAACAGCTGCTTTACAAACAGCAAATCTCCCTGAAGCACAAAGGCTGGGACATTGCATTTCAGGAAATGGGAGACCTGTGGATTTTGCAGGAAGACAAGGAAGCTCCTCTTCTTATGTACAGAGCATGTGATGGACAGTGGAAGGTACTTTTTTAATGCTGGAAATCCTGTGTTTGGTGATGTCTTGAGGCCACAACAGAAGTGGAGTTTGCTGTTCCATGAAAGCTAAAAAGGCACCTTTCTCTCTGTCTTGAGATGGAGTAAAAGCCATAGGTACACATCTCATTCTTCTTCCCACCTGTGTGTGATGCAGAGGTGTCAGGAGCTTGTTGTGAACCCCAGTGTGTCTGTTCTGAGCTAAAGCTGCCATCTGCCCCAGCAGCATCAGAGTGCTTGTCAGCACTCACCGCTTTAAACCATTGCCTGAGCTTTCTGTGGGCTACACTTGATGATTAAAAAAACAAAAACAAACCCAGAACCTACAAAATCCCTTTGGATTTGCTCAGGAATTCCCACACAGCTTTCCTTGTGCCTGCCTCTGAGGGATCTTTTCCAGGACAAGGCACCCTGGGAGCAGTAAGGGAATTTTATTTTCAGTGAGAACAGGGAATCAAATCTGGGGTATGTGCTATCAAGTTCTCTTTTATTGCCTATTAAAAACTGGAAACTCATTTGTTATCCTTGTAAGTCCCCAGCTAATTATGGTCTGGTTGTAAAGAGGTTTTAATGAAACTTCTGAGTGTGTTCTTTGACCCTAATGTGTTCCCTGGGATATTTCTTTTCCTCACAGATTAGCAAGTGGGAATCAATTTCTTTGTTCAAATTGCAAAGCTTTCCTAGCAGAACTTGAGTTCTCAGGCCAGGTTTCAATAACAGTCCTAGAAAAAGGAGCCTGGAAGAGATCATGGAGGTTTTATACCTGCTCTGTTTCACTGCACATTTCTGAGAGCTGGTGCATTTTCAGCATGCAGTGGAACATGAAATTGTCTATTAATCTCAAAATAACATGCAGCCTTCCTTCTTTTCACAGGCTGTAACTGATGACAAGGGATTGCAGAAGATGTCAAAATACATTCAAGACAACTGGACAGTATTTGAAGGTGAGAAATTTGGCCTAAAGGTTTAGGGAATGCAGTTTTTACAGCTGAACATAAGATTTAGAACAAGATTGGAGTTCAGGTCAGTTCAGCTGGCTCTTGAAGCCACTCAGTCTTTTCTCAGTTTCATCACTGTCTGGTGTGGAAGTCAGTGCAGATAATGAGGTGTGTTGAGGGCTGTGTTATCACAGAACCATGGAGGTATTTAGAGCTGAATTGCAGCCTTATAACTTTTCCACAGACACCTTATCACAGGGATGCATCAAACAGCCTCTGGCAGAGCTGCTGGAGTCTGTCTTACTGCTGTGGTATCAAAAATTGGTGTGTGTTGTCTTGTCTCCTGCCTGGGTGTGAGGCTTTATCACAGGTACAGTGGAGACAGGATGGAACAGCTCTGCTGTAAAGGTGGGCTCACCTTGGCAGGGCAGGATGTGGAGTCTGATGTGACTGGAAGGTGTGACCCTGGATGGGACAGCAGATGACATTGCTTAGTGTCTGGCTGGCTCATTCTGTTCTTGCTTCCTGCCCCACCCCCAAGTCTCTGTCAGAAAAATAATTTCCTCATTCAGACTCACCCTGTGTTTCCAGGATTTTTTTGGTTTTTGTGTTATAAAAAACACCCACCTGAAACTATAGCAGTGGTTGTGGTTGCAGGGTAGAGAAGGGCTGTGGCATGTGCTAAAATCTCAATTATGTATTGAAACTTCAGTCACAGAAATTTCTATCCTGCACTTTGCTGGGAGACTGGAATCTTCCTTAAAAACATGGTACAGATCCCACCAGTCTTATGGTCTGTTCATGGGGGCCATATGTAAAGATGGAAGAGCTGCAGAAATGTTCAGTCTGGTGTAAAGTCTCCTTAATATCTGGTACTGGATGGTTTAGCATGTAGCTGTCATTAAGTTGGTTATTAAATTGTGATTAAGGTGGTGCAGTCTGTGTAAGTCAGGTGTTCCTTTGGAAGGGAGATGTTTGCATGGAGATGGTGCAGGCTTGATAGTTACAGGCAGGCAGACAATTAGGAGGATGAGGGCTGAGTGGAAATGAGCACAGAGGAGGAGAGAGAGCAGGCAGGGGGAGAGGTTCTGGGCATAATTAGCACGTGGAAACTCAGTCACCAGCTCCTCTGCAGCTGGGAAAGGAGCACAGCTCACATGACAGGGTTCATTAGTGTTAATTAGTAAGGGGAGGCTCACTTGATGAGCACTTATTCCAATGCATAATTAGTGCTTTAAAGGGAGTTACGTCTTCTGAAACAAGTGATCATTACATTGTATTCAGTCCTAATCCTTGCACATTGTCCTTTTATAAGCTTTTCTCACCTGTCTGAGGATGTACAAGAGCTGGGGCATATTTTATTCTGTAGGATTTAGGATGTAATGGTCAATCTGAAAATATTACAGAATCCCAGGATGGTTTGGGTTGAAAGCAACCCTTAAGACAGCCCCTGCTGGGGGCAGGGACACCTTCCACTACTCCAGGCTGGTCAGAGCCTCATGCAGCCTGGCCTTCAACCCTTCCAGGGATGGGGCATCCACAGCTTCTCTGGGCAGCCTGTTCAAAGTGCCTCACCACCCTCACAGGGGAGAATTTCTTCCTAATGTTGAATCTAAACCCACTCTGAGTTTGAAGCCATTCCCCCTTGTACACATGAACCAGTTTGGCATTGTGCTGTAACTGATCCCAGGAGAGGATTTAGTGCAGATTGATCAAGTGGAGAGCAGCATGGCTGTCCAAACTGGCAGCAATTTCTCCCAGGGCCAAAGGCCAGTAAAACCTCTGAGTGCAACACCCCTGACCGTGAAAGCTTGAGCTTTGCTGAGGACCACAGAAGGAAACTTGATTTGTTTTTCTGCCAAGAAACAGGGGGATGCTACATGTGGGTTTCTGTGGAGTAGCACACTTAGCCTCAGGACCAGACCTTAGCAGGTACTGGATTTCTCTTCATTTGTCCTTTAAAGATTGTGAATTTTGGTAATTGGGAGAAGATGAGAACTGGAGATAACTGGCTTTGTCAAGTGCCATTCCAACAATTTTTTAGAAATATGGACCCAGCCAGCTGGTCTCATTCTGTATTCTCTACAGAAACAACCTGAGGGGGGATTTTTGGATAGCAGTTAGTTCCCTGCTAAACTCATCTAAACCTGCAGTCTTGGGGATGCTGTGAGGAATATTACCCTGAATTCACAGAAGGTGGAACATTGGAACACATGCTTGGGAATCTATGTGCTGTATAGAAAATGACTATTTGAAATCTGCTCCTTTGTCCTTCTTTGAAGTTAATACTCCAGGTGAAAAGCTAGATAAGCACAGTTAGGTGGCAACTCCCTTTGTAGTGCTTGGGTCTCAGGGAGCAACATCAGCAGTTGGAAAACAGAGACCCTGAAATTTGCAAGTGTCCAGTGTGTGAGGAGGGCTGTGGCCTCTCTTTGCTTCACTGTGAGCTGCATGACTCTGTATGATTTTTTTAGCCTAAAAGTGGAGGCTGTACCTGGCTGGTGAATGCTGAACAGGTGCTTGCCCACACAAACCAGGCTTACACAGTGTAAATGTTGATATTTAATCACAGAATGGCTTGGGTTGGAAGGGAAATTAAAGATGATCTCATTCCATCCCCCTGTCATGGGCAGGGATAACTTCCACTATCCCAGATTGCTCCAAGCCCTGTCCAGCCTGGCCTTGGACACTTCCAGGGATACAGGGACAGCCACAGCTGCTTTGGGCACCCTGTGCCAGGGCCTCACCACCCTCACAGTCAAGAATTTCTTCCCAATATTTAATCTAAATCTGCCCACCTTCAGTTTAAGGCCATTCCTCCTTGTCCTGTCACTACATGCCTTTGTGAAAATCCTTCTCCAGCTCTCCTGGGGCCCCTTGAGGTATTGGAAGGCTGACACAGTGGATAGGACCACAGTAAATGAACTGGAATGCCACTATCTAAAATTACAATCCAGGAAGTCATCAATGAGACCTCTGAGGGAATTAACAGCTGTGTTAATTAAACACCTTGCTTTGCCCACCTCCAGGTTTTGTTGGGGCAGGGAGCTGCTACAGCCACCTGTACAAGGCCTCCTTTGATAACATGGATGAGTACCTGCAGAGGAAGGAGAAAAAGTTACAGCAGCAGCAGAAGAAAAAGCAGGATGTGCAGCATGGTTCCAGTGAACAGGCCAAAAAAAAGATGAAGACTGAAGAGTCATCACTATGACTGCTGTGAGCTTGTGATCTTTGCCTTGAGGAAAGGAAATGATCCAGCTGTGGACTGTTTTTATATGAAAAATTAATTATGCAAAAGGACTGGTTTAAAATTTGATTCAGGTTTTCAGGCAGGCTGATATGGCAATATCCTGTTTGCAGCAAGTAATGCATTTACAACATTGCTAAACTTTCTAGCAGAATACAGTGTCAGTGGCTCAGTCCTGTGAATCTCTGATGCATGTTGTATGAACATTGGAGATGGTCTTTTCCTTGAAACAGGATGTTCTTTTTGCCTACTGTGTTCAGGCTTTTTTTTTCAGGTGGAAACATGCTGATTAAAGTGGATGCAACTTTATTTTTATTACTTTTCATTTGGGTTATTTTGGGGATTTTTTTAAAAAACTTTTTTTAAAAAGTCTGCTAGTTAATGTAACTAACTTAGTGTGCCTGGGTATGGGAAAGGGAGTATAGAAAAATTCTTGCTGGGTATGAGAGGTTTTAGCTGAGACTTTGTCTTCTCTGTTTTTATCCTTTAACTTTGGTTCATATGGTTGGGATTTTGCCTAACTTCTAATCCATTACTTCCTACTTGTGGAATATCTTTGTAGGAAGAAGTGCAAAAGTTAATTTTGTATGCTGCAAAGTAAAAGTAAAATGTGTCAGTCAACATTGTGCTATTGGAAGCTCTTGCCATTGCAATATGATCCTACTGGTGTCTGTGAAAATCATTCCAGAGGCCTGGGAGCAAAATTTGGAGTGCATCCTGCTTTTTCATGGAGAACTTTTCCGTTTTAACTATCCAAGAGCTACATCTTCTAGAGAAGTTATCAGTGAGAGCCTTATGGGCCCATCAGGGGGACAGAAGATGTGTTCATCTGCCAGATGGTGTCGTGTTCATGTGGAATATCATGTCCTTCACAAAACCAGCTGTGGAAATCTGTACAGTCCATTAAAAATACTCAGAATTAACCTGTGCACTGTGAGTGGCTCTCTCTGGAGTGTCTGGACACAGAGAATTTTTGCATTCAAATGCAGATGTGGGGCCCAGCTGCTTGGTTTGCTGAGAACTTCTCCCTTTCTCCATGGAAGATGCTGAATGTCAATAATAGAGCAACAGGTAGGGAAATTTCTTGGTAGTTCACAGAAATGCCATGCTGGGCTGAAAAACCTGTAATTTCAGTGTTCTGAAGGAAGGTGTGGGGTGAAACCTGCTGGGCTGTACCTGGGACAGCCAGTGCAGTGCTGCAGCACTGGTGATGAGGATTTTTCTTGGTTCTCAGGAAAGGGTGAGAAGCTGCATCTGAAGTGCTTTATATTGGGTAGGAGTGGTGGCTTGGCTTTAAAACTTGGTGGTTCTTGTGTTATTTAATTGAAGAGAGGCTAAGCAGTTGGGGAAGCACTTAAGGAAGCAGCCTCAGAGTGTAGCTTTTATTTAGGAGTAGATTTGCTGGTGTGCAGATTCTGTAAGATACCACCAGAAATGGGCTTCTATTCACACTGCCTGTGAACCAGACAGGACAGGAGGAAAAGGTTCTGACTAGATCTTTAGCTAGCTGTGAAAAAGAAATCATCTCATGATGAAGCTTGCAGACACCATGCAAACTCCAACATTTCTTAACAAATTTGAATCTGCAGCAGGAGCCTGTATTGGGTCAGTTCCAACCCATTTTCTCACTGGAGGAAAATCTGAGGAGGACACAGGTAACTGCCTTTGGTGGTTGGTTTCAGATCCTGTATGTCAGTGTTAAACTTCTGAAGGATCAGAGGCTGCCATGGCAATTCCTATTCCTGTGAGGGATATTTTTCCCCAGCACAGAATAGACCTTGACAGTGATCTCCACTGGCTGCAGGCACTCCTGTGATCCTCACCCTGCTGCTCTCCTGGAAAAAACCCAAATTTTCTTCCAACACTTGAACTCATGACAGATTGTGGTGTGTGGGAGTGACATGAGATGTGATATCTGGCAGATGGCTCAAGCCTTTTTGTTCTTCCTGCAAGTTCTCCTTTCCTATTCCATTTCATGTTTCCTTTTCTGCACACAGCAGCTCCTGAGCTTCAGTTGTGAGACCACGTGTGCCTGGGCATTTCTTTGAAGGGCTCTGTGCAAAGTGATCAGGGAAAGGAAGGTCTAAATCCTTCTTTTAGATGTTTTCCAATCTGCCTTGTCCAACTGGAAAACACAAATCATTAAAAGGGAGTGGATACCACTGCTGCAGAGAGGAAGACAACACTCCTTTCCCTGGAATTTGAACTATTTATTTCTAGTGGTTAAACCTGAAGTCACTTGCTTGTGTTTATTTTGTGAACTTGAACCACAGCCTGTCTGTGTGCCTGGCAAAAGGGAATAGGTCAGTGAGGGTGTAGCTTTATAGCAGGACTGGAAACCCTCAAACCATTCCAGGAATATTTGTAGGCCACAGAAGTTCACCCCACGCTGCACTGGAGCTTTTTGTGGTGATTGTGCAACTCCCCTGCCTCTCTCCGGAGCATTGACAATCCAAGGAGCTTTTAAAAATGCAGGTAGGGGGAAAGGTGTTGCTTTTCGTCCGTATTTCAAACCAAAACAGATCCTTTCCACTCCTGTTGGTGGGATTTCACCAAACCCCCTTGAGCAACACATAGTTGAGCAGAATGCCCTTTTATCTGTCAAAGCAGGAAGGAGCCCTAATCAAATGCAGCCCAGAACTATGCTTTGGAACAGTCCTTACATTTTTAAGAAAACTTTGAAAACAAGCTTGTTCTGTAAACAAAAATGACTGTAAACAAAGATGTTCCTTTCTTTAAAAAGAAAAACCCCAATACAATGCAGTTGCTTTATCTCCAGGCTAATAAAAAGTTGCTGCCAATTCCAGTGCACTCCAAAATCTGCCTCAGCTTTCTTTGCTGAACTGTCTTGTGTGGAGTGCTTTGATCTGAGGAGGAAACACCCTGTGAGTTTAACTCTTACTGCTTGTCCCTGCTGCCATCAGTCCTGGTGAGAAAGCAGACCAGGGTAACTTGGAGTGTGGTGAGGGAAAGCACAATGTGAATTGTCAATATCTGTGGATGCAGAGGCTGGAAAGAGAATTAAATATTGATTTTAAATGTATTTGCACAGGTTATCCCCCATTTCTGCACACAATACTGCTTTCAATATTCTATTTCCCCTCTCCTGTTCTGTAACAGAGGTAATGGGTGTGTTTGCACAGGTAGATGTGCCCATGGGCATGACCTGGACATCCAGGGGAGTGGCTGCCCCTCATTTCCTAACTAGTTCCAGTATAGCCCTGGCTGTGAACACCTTCTGGAAAATTTATTAGAGTCAGGGCATTGGGAATGTGAGTTGGGTGCTGCTGGTTGCTTAATTCAACATTGAGTTCAAACAACTCTTTATAGCTGGGTGGAGGCAGTAACTCCAGAGAATCAGCATGAAACAAATACAGGGAGAAGCAAATTGAACTCAGCCATGGAGCCTCCCCTGCTTCTGTCAACAGCCAGGCTCCAGATCCCCATGGAAAGCTTTGTACAGTTCCTCACCTGTCTGAGATTTATCACATTTACACCTGCAGGCAGGATGCAGTGTTTCTGCATGTTGCCACAGGGATAATCAGAATTTAATAGTTTTATCTGGCATGGAAATTTGGATTTTCGACTGCCAGACCTACTCATACATATACATATACATATACATATACATATACATATACATATACATGTATATATGTGTGTGTGTGTATATATATATGTATATGTATGTATATATATGTATATGTATATATATGTATATGTGTATATATATGTATATATATACATATATATACATATATGTATATATGTATATATGTATATATGTATATATGTATATATGTATGTATATATATAAAAAACCACACACATATATATTATACACATGTATATATATGTATATATATACATGTATATATAATATATAATACATGTATATATATGTATATATACATACAGATAGAAATATATACATATATACACACAAATATATATAAAAATAAATATGCATAAAATATATATGGATAAATATGCATATTTAGAGAGAGATAAAGATGCATATCTATATGGATATATGGAAAAAATGATATGGATAGATATGGATATATGTATAAAATAAATAAATATATAGATATAAATATATCTATAAAGATAACCATATATAAATATATATAATTATATATTACATATATATATGTAAGAAACCCCTCACCAAACAAAAAACCCCAACTATTCATGGACCCAAACTTCTTTCTGAGTACAAAATAGATCGTCACCATGTGTTGTATATTGCTGTTATATCACCCTTTGGCTTAAGCTGCATATGTACTTGGGAAAGGAATTATTCTGCATACTGCACATGGCCCTCACTTCCTCACCCTCTGTGGGACAAAGGGACAGCCTCAGCCCTGTGAAATGTCCAAGAACAGCACAGGTTGGCACTTTGGAGTTTTCCATGCCTTGTGTTAAAGAAAACACAGTATAAACAAGTAGCTGTGCTGTTAATCCTTTCTGAAGTGACTACAGGAGAGAGACAGTTATGAAACACAATATTCAACGTGAAAACACAATTAAAGCATCCATTTTTGGCATTCCATCTGTGCAGGTTTTCAGGCTTGCTGCTTGATCCACTGCCTTTACAGCTGTGCTGCAGCCCACCAGCGTTTTGTGCTCTTAAGTAAGAGCTGTGTTACTGTATTTTCTCATCAGCATCTTGTCAAGATGGCAGCATCCCATATAAATTCTGGTTAGTTTTTTGTAGTTCTGGATGTCTTGGATGTCTCCACTGACATTTCCCCTTTATCACTGCAATATTTCACATAGCAGTGCTTCATTTGCTTTCTAATATTTCAAAGCTCAAGAAGGGCAGAATGTGACACACCAGCTATATCAAATTAAAAGCAATATTACTCTGGGTTTTTTTTCCCTGTTTCCTGGCGCTGTGGAAGAATTCATATTATTATCTACATGCATTTAGTTCTACCTGAAGTAATAACTCATCATTGCCTCTAAAGCCAACAGTATTCAGGAAATAAACAAGCCATTTAAAAGTGAAATCTTCTTATCTTCAAGGAAATAATGATTTAGTCACTGTCTCTAAGATTTGCATGTACTGAACTTCTGGAATGCTGGGAAATTCTGTTATGTAAACAAGGCAGAACTGTTCTGTGGCATGCAACTTCTAGTAAGAGCAATATAAATCAGCAGGTGCTTCTCAACTTCCCTGGAATCTATGGGAGTTTCTTTAGGGGGAAGAGAAACTTTTACCTGCTTGTTTTAATAGAGAGGCACAGGGACTTTGGTCATTACATCATAAAATTGAATTTAAGCCTTAAAATTGGATTTAAGCCTTTTCCCTCTATTGCTACCACCTTCATTAAAAACATAAAAAGGTCTCCAAAACCCCAAAGTGACAAAATAACCCCAACAAAGCAACAAAACCAGAACCATGGCAAATTAGAACAAAAGACCCCAGTGATCCCTCTGCTCAGTGTAAAGCCACCCAAATAAGATTTAAAAGATTTTTGGTCAAAAGCAGTCATATCAAATCAAGCTCTGTCCCTTCTCTCCTCTCCATGGACCAGCCAGGAGGAAGTATCAGCACAGGTACAATCTACAATAAAAAGAAAACATAAAAAGAGGGAAATCCTCCTGTTTCACCAGCAGAGACCCCTGAGCACTCAGAGCACTGAGGTTTAGCAGCTCTGTTTGGATGTGTCAGGCATGGAGAAGCTGCTGCTCCATTTTCATTTCCTGTAAAAAAGCAATGGGTATATGACATATTTTTTGAAAAATATTTTTGCTAGGATTTTTCTCCTGAGAAGCTGAGAGGCTTCAGAAAGAAATGTAAATAATAACTATTTAATGGCTGTGGAATGTAGTCTGGAGATGGTTTACCAACAGGTGCATCTTTGATTGGTCTCACGTGGATTGTTTCTACTTGATGACCAATCACAGGTCTAGCTGTGTTGAGACTCTGGTCAGCTACAAGATTTTATTATTAATTTTTTTTCTTTGCTAGCTTTCTGATGTCTTCTTTCTTTTTTCTTTTAGTATAGTTTTAATATAATAATATAATATAATATAATATAATATAATATAATATAATATAATATAATATAATATAATATAATATAATATAATATAATATAATATAATATAATATAATATAATATAATATAATATAATATAATATCAGCCTTCTGAAACATGGAGTCAAGATTCTCATCTCTTCCCTCATCCTGGGGACCCTGCAAACACCACCACAGGTATATTCAGGAAGGCACTGGAAACAAGTTGATTAAATCAAAAAGCAAGAGGGTTTTTTTCACTCTCAGATTTTGTTGTGCTTTCTGGGAAACCCAGCAGCGTTGTGGAGGTACCAGAAGGGAAATAAATCCATGTGTGAATTAATCATAGCTACAGTGGGTATTTTCACCCCCGACGAAAGAAGAATGATGATGAGGACTCCATCTTATCAGAAGGCTAATTAATTACTTTATTATACTATATTATTCTATACTATATTTCATTATATTACATAATATCTAAACTGAATCTGCCAAGCACTCAGCTTCACAGAATCTTGTGGCTGTCACCCAACAGTCCTGACACACACACAAACACACACACTGCCCAGAATGCCTGATACCAGAGATTTCCCTCTAATGTATAACCCTCCTTTTTCATTTTTAATTCTTATGGAATTTAGGGTTTTGTCTTCCCCATTGTTTCTTTCACCTCTCAGTGTCTAATTTCATTTATCAGCAAACCTAAAGTTTATTTGTAAAAGCAAAGATCTTTTTCTATTCATCAATCAGTGGAATCCTTCCCATTGTTTCTTTTATCTCCCAATGCTGGTTTTATCAACCAGCAGACCCACAGCTTGTTTGTAAAGACAAATCCACTATTTCTCTCAACCTGTTCAGTGATTCTGTGGTGTTTTCCTGCCCCTGGACAAGAGACAGGGGGTGTCCCTGGGAGCTGATCCCACCCTGTCCATCTCTAAGCCATGGGGGACATTGATGCCAGAGAAGCCCAGCTGCCCTCAGGCTTTGCTCCAGAGCTGGGGGAGCCCCCAGTTTGCAGCACTGAGCTACCAAACCCTGCCCAGAGAGAGCTCCTGTCCACCTGCAGCACACCACACATGTGGGGGGACAGAATGTGAGAAAATAAAGATTGTGCAGAAGGTAATCTCACCCCTGAGGAGCTGCAGCTGCACTAATCACCAAAGATCAGGAACAGGCCTGCTCTTAACAGGCCGCAGCTGTGTCCAGTGAGGATGAGTGCTATAAAAGAGTGGGTTAGCTGGGTGAGGAGAGAATTGGAGTTTGTTGTTTGTGCTGAGAGAAGATGCCCATGAGAAATCACTGAGAAGGTATGGGAGCTTTGCATTAAGGTGACAACACACCCACACACACAGAGCCCCTCAGCTCAGCCTGACTCAGCCCTTCCAAACCTAAAAAAAAGGGAATTTAGATCTAGTGAGCACCAACTGCTCCTTTTTAACCTTGACAGAGCAAAGCCAGCTCCTCTTGGAGCAGACAGGGCTGCACCACCCTGTGATGGGCACTGAATTACCCAGCCCTGACTCACCTGAGAGTGGCAGTGACCTGTGGTGACACTCTGCCCTGCTTGCAGGCAGCACGGGGCACTGATTTCCAGGGAAATCACATGTGGTGAGTAAAGCACACCCCATGAAAAGGAAAAGCCTTTCCTGGGGATGGCAGAGGCTGCCAGGGTTCTTTGCTTTGTGAGTTCAATGGGCTCCTGGTACTCAGCTGGGCTGAGCACAGTGTTCCCAACTCAGCTCATCCACTTACAATAAAATGACTAATTCATGAGGAAACTGTATCTAAATTATGCTGGTTTAAATTCATCAGAGGGGAACACAGGGATCTAGGGCAGGAAGGGAAAGTCTTCCTGGAGCTGAGGTTTCAGCCTCTGGGAAGTGAGCAGAGCCCCTCTGTAGAGTTTCCTAGAAGGATTCTGTCTGTTTGTTTGTCTGCCTGTCTGTCTGTAGAGGAGCTGCATCAGTCCCTGCACACCCTGCCATGGGGAGGAGTTGTCCAATCAGAAAATCATTCCTGAGCTACAACAGGAGAAACAAACTGGGGCCATCACTGCCGCTGCCACAGGCCAAACAAGAAACTTCGGCCAAAAAAAACCCAACAACCAACCCACCCCCCACCAAAAAAAACAAACAAAAAAAGTGCAAATGGCTTTGCACTGGTAACTTCTTTCTGGAGGAGTGTAATTAGTGTTTTACTGCTTGTGTTCTTCATGCTGGTGACTTTCCTGACTTCTCTCCCAGATGATCAGTACTGTGTTCACCCAGAGCTTCAGAGCAGGACCTGCACAAGGACTGAGGTGGGAGGAGGAGTTTGTATTTTGGGATACACCCTGAGAAAAACTAAATCACAATAGTGTACAGAACTGTGACTTAAAAATTGGGAAGAGAAACTGCTGATGAGTAAAAGTTTGGAATAGAAACTGCTGAGAAAGCTCATGAGTACCCCTATAAATACCTGTAAGCCTCAACTATTGGTCTGCAGTTGGAGGGAAAACTTCCCCCACTGTACCCAGCGCTGTATTGCTCATACTTTACCATATTAATTAATAAATTCATTGCTGCTTGAATATTGGCCTAGTCAAACTTCTTATTTTTAACAGCATGCAGTGCAGCCCTGAAATTAATGTCCCTTTTTGGGTTATGTGGTCAGCTCCTTGAGGCAGGAACTGTGCTTCACTTCCCACCTGCAGCCTGCTCAGCAGTTTGGAGCTACCATGGTTTGAGGCCTCCTCGCAGAGAAAGCAACATGCAGGATTGGAAGTGGAAATAAAATTAATATCATCTGCTCTAACTTCTCCCAGGAAAAGGAGACAGCCATTCCCATCTTATCCTGGCAGGGATCTGTCCTGAAAGATGGATGAATTTTAGACTGAGAGGCTCCCAGAGCAATGTGACAGTTCTGTGGAGCCGTGTGGATCAGCACTGTGGAAGTGCTGCTAGAGCCAGACTGAAGGAGCAGGGTTTAGATTTGAGAGATTTAGTCTCAGATTTGAGGTCAGAGTTGCAGCTTGGGCCAAACCCATTTGGGATGATTCACACCAGAGACCTTCACTATGAATAATAATAATCACATCTGTGATTATTGTAAAATTGCCAACTGGTAAATATCTGCTTGATATGGAGGGAGAAAATACTGGAAAAACTTCATGGTGGACGCAGTGTTGAGAGTGTGGCAGACATGTTTTATGAAAATCCTTTCCTTAGGATTTTTCCTCCTGAGAAGCTGAAAGACCTCAGGAACAAAATGTAAACAATGATTATCTGCTGCTGTGGAATGCAACAGGAACATCTGGGATTGGTCTCATGTGGTTGTTTCTAATTAATGGCCAATCACAGTCAGCTCGGACTTTCTGTCTGTGACAGAAGCCTTTGTTATGATTCCTTCTTTTTCTATTCTTAGCTAGCCTTCTGATGAAATCCTTTCTTCTATTCTTTTAGTATAGTTTTAATGTAATATATATCATAAAATAATAAATCAAGCCGCCTGAAACATGGAGTCAGATCCTCATCTCTTCCCTCACCCAAAAACCCCTGTGAACACTGTCACACAGACGGGGTGAGCTGTGGCTCCATTTTAGCTGCTGTGGTTTTAGGGCATTTTTTTTGTCTTTCTGGTGGCTCTGCCTGTGGAACCACTCAGGGCTGGGTGGCTGATGTACATTTCTTATGGATTCATATTCCTGGCAGAGGTGTTGGAAGTGATCAGTAGCTTTTGATAGTTGCAAAATTTACTGCCAGCACCATGTAATCACTGAGAAAAGTGGTTATTATCCTCTCCACCCCGCTAACTCCTCGGGGATAAAAATAATCTGAAAATTTTGTGTCATTTTCTTCTTTGATCCTCCCTTGGCAATTCTTTAGAGCAGTGGTTGTGCAGCTGGGAGTGGGGAGACTGATGTGGGTGTCATGTGAAGGATTTCAATGTGTTCTGTGAAGGGATAATGAAATGAAACAGCCCTCAAAGATGGGGAGTCCTTTCAAATGATTAGTTCCCTTCACCTGTGTAGAGACAGACATTAATATTCTTCTGGGACTTTGTGAACAGCATGTACCAGCATGAAAAAAATGTTAGGCTCTTATACATATCCTTGTTATTATGCTGCTTTTCCTTACATGAGAATACATTTAGATGGGCTCAATAGAGGCTCTTAATGGAGTGGAGTAGCTGATACTATAAGGCTGAAAAAATGAGATGGTGGAGAAGATGAAAGGTTTCAGCTTAGGGCAGTGTGGGACATGGCTGGGGCTGACGCCAGCTGGTGAACCAACCTGTGCTTGGGCAGGAGGAGGTAAAACCATGCCTGATGTCCTTCCTGCAGCCATCACAAGGCAGGAATCCACCTGTTGGGCCTCCTGCACCCATGAATCTCTAACTGGGATTTTGTCCAATGAGCCTGGTCTGCAAATTAGTGTGCAAACCTTTGTTAAAGGTTGTACTGCAACTTGAGAAACACACCAGCAGCGTGGAGACATTTAGCTGGTGTTCAGGTGACCTCATTCAGGTGCTTGGCAGCAGTGCCCAAGGCACCCTTGTGCCTTTGATTTAGCCCTTGGAAAAAACAATTACGAACCTTGTATGAAGGATTACAAGCCACGAAAGTTTAAGCAGAATGATAGTGAATTTATCACAAGGTGAAAAAGTAGATTTTGGGGTTTTTGGTATGGGGGATCAGGGGACAAGATGGAGGGATCTGGGCATGTCCAGCCTTTCTTCTTGGCCTCCATCTTCTGGGTGATGTTGGCACTCACAGATTGGTTTAGAATAGAAGCTCAGTGTCTAACATAGGTGATAGGTATTGGAAAGTAATTGTAAAACATTGTACACGTAGTTTTTAGTATAAAAAGATAACACCGCCCTGGGGGCAGGCAGACTGCCTGGACTGTCGTGCTGAGCAGACCTTGGCAGGACAGGAGAAAGAATTTTATAGGTAAGGAACAATAAACAACCTTGAGACTGAGAAATTAAGAGCTCTGACTCCTTCTTCAAGTGCTGGGCTGGGAAAAGAGACACTCTAACACATCTTGGGGTCACTCTGAGTAGCAGAAATCCCAAGACAGTGATTCCTCCTCCTCCTCTGGGCAAGGGAGGAAGGAAGAGGGAGCCCCAGAGCACAGAGCATCCATGGCTGTGTCCCAGGCAGCAAGGGCAGCAAGTGCCACACACCCAGAGCTGATTCAGGCACTTCCATCTGCCCTGCTGTGCTCACAGCCAAGCTCATTTTCCAGGCACTTCTTGCAGGCACCAGCCTGCAGCTTCAGGAAGACTGCCCTGGGTAAATGCACATTCAGAGAGCACATTTTGATAGGATTCAAGGTGGTGAAATGAACTTTTTGCTGGTCTCTGAAAAAGGCTCAAAAATAAAATTTAAAAACCTCAGGCAAACCCCATCTGGCAAACAGGCTTTGATTTTGACCCCACGCTATGGAGTAATAAATCCATCTGTGAAGCAAAGCACAGGACTGAGTTCTTTTATTGAAAGAATGTCAATGTGAATAAAGGTTGTAATTCACTTTTACAGTCTGCAAACACCATTCTCACTCTGCAAACTCTGAGTTCCTCCTGCAAGTCACGCCATGGAACCCCTCTGCACGTACAATGTGACTCTCAGAGTGATTATTGTCTCCCTGGTTAATGAGTGATCATTGTCTCTCCTGGGATGAGAAAAGACCTTTGTCCTGGAGATAAATTCAGAGGTGTCACAAGGTTGTTGCACTGGAAATAATGGACTTGATCTCAGCATTGAAAGGAGTAAACTCTGAGTTAGCCTGCACAGTTCATGTTTGAAAGAAAGAGCTGCACCATACTAACTGGTGCAAGCTTTTAATACTAATCAGCTTGTAACCTTTTCAATTTAATTTTAGGTATTTTCATGCAAAAGATGCCTGGATTTATGGAACACCTACATGAAGCCATGTGAATGTCTGTAATTCAGTGCAGTTCAAAGCCGTGGGAGCTGCTGAGTGCTCACAATTTTCTCTTCAGTAGAAACAGTTAGATAAGTACATAAATAAAAATGTAAGCTTAGAAATGCAATTTTTTCTTGCCTTTTGCATACAGTTGCCAGTGGATGAGCTGTCCTAGCTCTGTTTTATGGAGTTGCAGCCATCAGGCAGCGCCTGATGCTTCCTGCATGGGTGGAAAAGGCAGCTTAGAGCACAGGTCAAGGATTAAATCACCCTGCAGGGTGGAGAAATGACACAGATGGGAGGATAAAATGAAAGACTGTAAATAAAGGGGACATTCCTGTACTTTTTGTCCATTACAAGCCAGGATCTCCTTGGCTCTGGATGACACAGCCTTGACTCAACAACCCTAAAATGGGTGAAGTGTCCTCTGCAGGGAAAGGAGCTGGGAAGAGTCACTGCCCTGGAGATCTGCCCTTGGCAACACACACAGCAGGCAGGAGGATGAGGAGGATCAAATCTTGGGTGAGGGGGAGAAAAATGAAGAAGAAAAGAAATGAAGACATGAAATCATCCTTTACGACACACACTGCCCTGGTGAGCTGTCAGGAGGACATGGTGGTTTAGACCCCATAACACTTAGGAATATATCTTTTAGACTTGTGACCCCAAAACCTTTAGGAATATATCTTTTAGACCTATGATCCCATACCATTTAGGAATATATCTTTTAGACCTATGATCCCATAACCTTTAGGAACACATTTCTTCAGCTCTACTCCCCAATAAGAAATCCCCTCCCTGAGGCCAGTCCTGGAGGCACCAGTGGGTTCAGTTGCCCTGGGCAGCTCTGGGGATTGATGGGAGGGCAGCTGCCCCTGGGGAAACACCAAATTCCCAGTGTGGGCAGGGTTTGGTGGGTGTTTAACCTGCTGCCTGCACAGCTCCCTGTGCTCTATCCATGTCTTTGCTGCCCAGCACCCTCCAGGGATCCCAGCCCCAACCATGAATTTCCATGGCTGTTCCAAAGCCTGGCAAGGAAAAATGGTGGAAAAACCTTCTAACAGGCATGTAAGGAGTTTGTTTTTTAATATAACTCTGCCTGAAATTAATTTTTTTTTGGAAGGGAAATAATAATTCAAACACATAAGCACTGTTCTGAATGCTCATTTCATTTAGCTGGGGCTTGCTCAGTAAAGAAAATGAAATTTCAGGCTTTCAAGTTTGTACTGCTTTTTGGGCTTTTGGGGTTTTTTGGTGGGGAATTTGCTCATCAAAAGGGAATTCTTTCTACCTTCCTCCCAAGCCTGCTGGTGCTTAAGGAGTGTTTTGGCAATGCCCTGAATAACAAGCTGTAATTTTGGCCAGCCCTGGAGAGGCAGCAGCAGCACTGAAGGATAAATTGGCTCCCAGGGCTAACCCAGGGCAGCTGCTAGCTGGGCATTCCAGAAGGCATGGCTTGGGCACACAAATTTGAGCAAGATTTATGTGGTTTTGTGTTGATTTTCCAATGCCATTTTCCAGCCCGGAGTGTGTCCCAGCTGTCTTGAGCCCAGAGTACCATCAGTGGGCTGAGAACAAGAGAACAAGGTTTTTTTTGGTTTTATTTTGTATAAAATGACAGAGCTGCTCCAAGTCCCTGTCAGTTTGGAGCTTGAGGGCAGAGGATCTGCTGGGTCTGCCAGCCAGGCTGTAACTGTGCTTCCACACAGTTTGGAAAGCAGATTTTTCCTCAGAGACTTTACAGCAAACGTTGGCTGCGACAGCGCCGGTCTGCACTTTCCAAACCCTCCTGGTTCTAAGTTTGTCTTGCAACAGAGCCAAGAGTGGTGTTACAAAATTGTCTGCAGATAGCTGCTTTCTGTGTGTGCTTGCGCCTGAGTACACCTGTGATTCCTGACTGCCTGCCAAAATAGCCAGAAAGCTTTTCTATGTCTGTGAGTTTGATTTCTCACTAGGCAGGAGCCAGATTTGCTGCACCTCAGTGTCTGACCTGTTGGTTACAGCTCCTTCCTTTATGGGGACATCCAAAAAGTGGGGTTGGCCACAAGTTTTTATTTTCTGGTAATGGGAATTGTTGGGTTTTGCATCCAAAAAACCACAAGGTGCTTTACAAATGTGGATTGTTTGAAAGGAGATGGAAGCCCCGGCTTGCTGACTCATTCTAGAAGGGATTTGAAGACAGTGGCAGATTATTAAATTTATTATTATGATTTACTGGTGAGAGGAATAGCAGATTTGTCTTTACAAACAACCTGGTAGATAAAACTAGCACTGGGAGATGAACAATGAGAAGGATTCTACTGATTGATGAATGGAAAAAGATATTTTGCTTTTACAAATAAACTTCAAGTTTGCTGATAAATGAAATTTGACATAGAAAATGAAGGAAAAATGGGGAAGAAAACCCCCTAAATTCCATAAGAATTAAAAATTAAAAGGATGGTTATACATTAGAGGGAAACCTCTGGTATCAGGCATTCTGGGCAGTCTGTGCCTCTCAAGTACCTCAGCCAATGGGGAAAGACAGAAGGGAAATACAGCTGGGAAATTGGGATAAAAAGGAGGCTGCATCCTCCAAAAATCTGACAGATGCCAGGGGAATGCCCCATGGCCTCTTCCTTTATTCCAATAAAGTAAAAGGACTCCTCTGTCTCCTTTTTGGACATAAACCTCTGGTGTTTGTGGATTAATTTTCCTAACACTGGGGCTTTTTTGCCATCACAGCATTCACACATAGACATCCAAGGTCCTATTTTTAATCCCACAGACCAGGTGTCAGGACCACGGACATCCCTCTGGCTTTCCTGAGCAGTCAAGACTCCTGCCAGGGGGCTCAAAGACCCTGGCACAGAGTCCAAGGTGCCCCTGTGGTTTTGATTATGACCCATGGAGCGAATTACCAACCTTAGATGAAGATCTGCAAGCCACAACAGTTTAAGTAAAATAATAGTGAAGTTATCACAGGGTGGAAAAGTAGATTTTGGGGTTTTTGTAACAGGGGTTCAGGAGGCAAGATGGAGTGATCTGGGTGTGTCCAGCCTTTCTCCTTTTTCTTCTTGGCCTCCATCTTCTGCTGTGATGTTGGCACTCACAGATTGGTTTAGAGTAGAAGCTCACTGTCTAACATAGGTGATAGGTATTGGAAAGTAATTGTAAACATTGTACACGTAGTTTTCAGTATAAAGACATAACACTGCCCCAGGGGCAGGTAGAGTGCCTGGAACTGTCCTGCTGGATGGACCTCGGCAGGGCAGGAGAAAAAAAATTATAGATAAGATACAATAAACAACCTTGAGACTGAGAAATTAAGAGCTCTGACTCCTTCTTTGACTACCAGGCTGGTAAAAGAGACTTTCCAACTTTTCTTGGGGTCCCTCTGACCAGTGAGAGATCCCAACAACCAGGCATGAAGGTAAACTTGCTCTTCAGATGTTTTTAGAGAGAAGTTTGCAGCAAAAACTTGTTGTTGAAATGGGAAAATTGAACAGTGCATGGCAGTGCTTCTCCTGACAGGCTCAAACTCCCACATGGGGCAGATGCTGTTATTGCTGCTCAGAGCAGCTCTGAGATGAACAATTTCCATGCACAGACACTCCTGTGGCATTACATGGCTCCTGTATGAACAGACACTAAACCTCCCTTGTAAATTGGCTGCTGTGGGGGCACTCCCATTTTTAAAAAGCTGTTCCCCTCCCAAGACATGCAGCCTCAGTTTGATCTGATTATCAAACCATAATAAAACACAGAATAATGGGCTGTGGGATCTCACAGCTTTTTTTTTTTTTTTTTTTTTTTTAAAGAAGTAAAATCTCAGAGCTCATCATTAGTTTCCCAGGATAAATGGTGTGGGATTGTTATAACCCATTTCATGTTCAGCTTTGATCACAAGTCTAGGACAGCAGTGCAAGGCTGGGGAGCACCTGGCACTGTCATGATGCTGAAAGCTGCAACAGGTCAAGAAAATTCTCTGTAAGACACCTACAGTAAGCAGAAACAACGCTGAGACACAAAACCCACTCTTAAGTCATTGGAACAGGGGGAGAAAAGATTAAATCACACTCAGACATCTGTCTCCCCGCCTCAAAAAAATTTCATTCTCATGCTGAGTCTGGTTTTAAAATGTCACCTTGAAAATGTGTGACATTTTAATGGGCTGATTGCCTGAGATTCTCAAATCCTTTAATTAGCATATGAATCACAATGTTAAATATTGTGGGAAAAGCATAAGAAACTAGAATTATGAAAGAATGCCTTGCATTTCCCTTGGTTAAACATATCTTGGGAGGACTGTCTCATAGAAATCTAATATTACAAAGACAAATGAGATTAAAAAAAAAATACTGTGGTATTCCCATTTATACCATCAGCTCGTTGTGATTGCATGTTTGTTTTTTTTTTTTTTATTTTACAGCTGCCTGTGAAAGCAGCCTGGGTGTTGCCTGTTCTTTCAAAAACCCTCACAGCCCATGACAGCATCACCACAGCCACTGCTGCAGCCCTGAGGATGGGCTGCATTCCCTTTTCCCACATTTCTGATGCAGCTCCAAAATATTCAGCAGGATTTCATCAACGTCTTTTGTTCATCTCTCTCCAGTAAACAGGTTTTTTTTTGGTTGCTCCTAAAAATGTTGCAGGCCAAAACAAACCATCAATTCCCAAAAATCCTTCAGTCAGAGAAAGCCAAGGAAGAAGCTCCTTTGTGCCAGGACTGTAGGGAGCAAAGCAGATGCATAAATAATTGCTGGATTAGGGTTTGTGGTTAGAGAAAACCCTTCCAGCTGAAACAAAACTTCCTGTAAGGATCTAACTCTTAGGAAGTTTTGGTGGGAGGAGGGGGCAGTGAAGTTTGCACAGCAGCTTTTCTCATCTGCTGTGAGCAGCTCAGTGCAGGAGCTGGCAAGGCCTGAGCAATTGTTGATGGCTCCTGCACAGGTCATCCATCTGCCCTGGGACAGAAATCTGCCTGAATGGAGATGGCAAATTCCATTTACTTGTGCAAAAGTGGTGAAGAATCCCACAGAGGAACAATCTGGGAACGTACTTTGGATTACAAGATTGAGGAAACAAAAAGGGCACAAACCACATGTTGTAGATGCCTAATGAGAGGACTGGCTCTCACAATTAAAAGATAACTACTGTGTGAATATTAAGAAAAGCTTTAGTGATGTATAGTTATGTTATTGTAGTTTAGATGCCCTCTGTTCTCCCCACAGTTCCCTTTCCCCCTGTATTGTTGCCATCACACAGCCTGGGCTGTCCAGGACAGGTACAAAGAAGCTGCACAGGTGTCCCTTGCATGGGGCAGCTGGGAATGGAAAAGCTTGGGGGTGCTCAGGGGGTGAGGCATGGCAACAGCTGAGCTCCAATCCAGTGACAAGAAAGCAGTTTGCACTGATAAATGGCACAGAAGAGCTGACTGACAGACTTTGGGAGGGGCCAGGGCTGGCTGATGCAGGCCCCAGGGGTATAAAAGCCTGATCCTCCATCTTGAAGATGAACTGGGGATGTGGTGTGCATGAGGGGCAGTTCCCAGTGCTGCAGTTTTTTCCTTATGTAGTCCTTTTTTGTATTTTTGTCAAGGTTTAATAAACCTCTTCAAATTTTCAAAGTGAGCAATTGTCTCTCACACCACATAAATCAGATTCTACCTTCAAGTATCAGAAGTTTGAGGTTAATCAAAACTAGGGTGTAGTTCATCCATTCATGAAGATTCTGTGTGAGTTGGAGCTGACCCTGGGCTTGGATCTTTCCATTTCCCTTGGGATCTGTTCAAATCCAGGGATCAGAGCCCTTTCCAGTTTGCAGCAGAAAGCCCAAAACCACACACAAAAAGCTGTTTAAAGGAGGAGGCACCAGCAGACAGAACCAGCTGTGAGTCCTGGGTCTCTGGTAGGAACAGAGTAGAGAGATGGAAGTTTTGGGGTAATTTGGATCTCCCTGAGATATTGGAGAGTAACTGCAATAACACAATTTATGTGTTAATGAAAGAGACCAAACACCGGAAATGGTGCTGGGGGAGAAATGAGAGATAAACTCAGGATTGATGTGCAGAAACAAGAGGAGAACTATCTGAATTTCCAGGGCAGGAGGCAGGATTTGCTGTTCAGGGCTGGTACCAGAGATATGCCAGAGAGGCTGAGCTGCCTGAAGTGTTTCCAGGGCCATGGGGAAAAGGATTTTCCCCATTCTGCTCATCCCTCTGACAAAACAGCTGCAGCTTTGGGATTTACAGAGCTGGGGGAACAAGGGGAACCTGAGCAATGTCCATGCCTGTGACTGTGTCCTGGGTTGACTATAGGATGCTTTTATCTCCAATTGTCTTGCTCTGTCTATGCTGAATAATAAGTTTTTTACCTTTAAGATGTGTTCCAGAGAGTGAAGGGGGAGAGAAGAAGCTACAGTTTGTGTTCAGACACTGCACTCACTCCTACACATTCCTGCTCCTGGCCTGTGCTGTCTGCGGATGGACAGACAGCAGGACAGAGCTCTCCTTTTCTTTTAGTTTAGCTAGCTGAAGCAAAGAAGTTCCTGGACTGTGGTTTTTCCCTTTTCTTTGGAGCTGTTTAAACCTGCCCTGGCCTGAACACCCAGGGGAGCACTGGCAGCTGCACCTGAGGCCCACAGGGCCGGGCCGGGCTTGCGACATTTCCATCACTAAGAGACTGAGCGAGCTGAGCTACAGCCCATGGAGGGACTTTCTGAGTTTGTCATCTCTTTTAGGGCAGCAAGGGGTTTTATTGTTTAATATTGCTTAGGTTTTATTGTTTAATAAACAGGTTTTTTCCACTTTTCTCCAAGGAGGTATTTTCTCCCGGACCGGTTGTGGGGAGGGGCCGATTGAATCTACTTTAATAAAAGAGCCCCTTTGGTGATTCTCTCCCAAATTTGCTCTGAACCAGGACAGACTGCCAGTGTGGGAGATCTCTGCTCCCACACCATGGTAGGGCCTGAAACTCTCAGAAAAAAACACTTTTCCCAGGTGGAAGAGACCAGGTGAGCAGCATGGCTGTGGCTTGATTCCTGTGGGGGGTTTATTCCACCCTTCCCTTTGGTGAGGTGGTGCCCAGTAATCAATCCCAGCGCTGTCTGCTCTCACTGCTGCAACACCTGGGCACAGCTTGGCTCCCAACCAGCACTAAACCATCCAGGGTTTCCATGATGTACCACAGGAATAATTCCAAGGCTTTCCATGATGTACCACAGGAATAATTCCAAGGCTTCTCCTCCAAGGAAAACCATCCCTCCCCTCCCCAAGCCCCTTCCCTTGTACTCATTATTCGTAGTCTCTCATGGACTCTTCTCATGTGAACACATACACAAAATGAAGCAATAACACCCATTTCTGTAGAAGAATATATTATTTAGCAGATCGGTTTAAAAGTTAAAAAAAAAAAATCTGTACATCTTTGAAGGTGTCTCTTGTTGGGTTTTTTTTTTTTTTTGCATCAACAAGGATAAAAATGTGTGTTTGCACCGAGGTTTTTTAGCTTTGTGCTCCCTTCTTTGCTAATGCTGAAGGATCCCATGGTGTCCAGCTGTACCAGGCCGCAAAACCACCCTGCAAACTCACTAAGGTTTCTTCTGATTTCTTCTAATGTAGAAAAAAAAAACAAAAAGAAAATTGCATCCACTATGTTGGGCTCCTGAATGTACTGTGAACACTATAAAATTCAGAGAATAATGAGGAGAAATATGTCATTAGGGCCTACCAGGCAAACAAAAATGCATGCCTGGACCCTTGTCAGTGTATAAGCATCTGGTGAGCTATGCTGTAATTAGCATCCTGCTGTACACATACAGAGAATATCTTGACTAAAACAACCCCTGGTGCCAGGGGATCATGTCCCAGAAAAGGCTCCTTGGCTAAACTCTGATTTGTCTCTACAGACTGTGGGCAGCTGGGTCACCAGGAAGGCAGATCTGCTGAAGGATGGAGCTGTGCTGCAGCCTGAGCAGTGTCCACAGGGAGAATCCTGCCAGGAGGCTGTGATGGGAATACTGGAGCCTGGGAAATCCTGCCAGGAGGCTGTGGTGGGAATGTTGGAGCCTGGAGAATCCTGCCAGGAGGCTGTGGTGGGAATTCAGAGCCTGTAGAGGGAATTCAGGAGTCTGGGAGCCCGCGGTGTCCGACGGCAGCAGCATCTCTGTGAGGAGGCTGCAGGCTGTGGGTCCATCTCTCCCTGCATGGTCCCACTTGGATTTTGATGTAGTCACCACCTCTGCTTGGCTAATGGAGCATTTCTCAAAGCAGGGCAGCCTCAAGGCTTGTGGTTTATTTGTTCAAAGGCTGTTTCCTCTCACTTTTCGGTACTGCCAGTGGTCAGACCTTCACTTTTCTGTTTCTGCAGCTGGAATGAAGAGCAGAGCAGGATTAATCCCCCTGACTCACACTCACAGTGCTGCTGTGAGTCCCACACTGAGCTTCCCACAAGGCATCTGCAACATTTCCTGGGAAATAATAGGCAGCAGCTTGGAATATCACAGTCTTTGTTTCATCCAAACAGCTCTGGATGAACGTCCTGGGCAAGCAGAACTCAGTTTTTCTCATCAGCTATTGTACCAGGCTCTCAGATTATTAATTAAGTCCTCTTGTTTCAGAATATTTCTGGATTCAAGCAGCTCCTATTTTTTAAGGCCTCTTACAGTGCCAGTACGCTGCAATTAAAGCTCCATCAGTTTGTATAGAAATGCTGTTTTGACAGATTCTGTAAACCAGGAGTAAAATCTCAGCTAAACTTGAAAGTTGAATGAAACTCAGAAAGTCTGGCAGCTGTATTTGAGTTCTTTTGCCCTCCTTCAACAAATGCTCCTGTCTAAATGGAAAAATGCCCAAAAGGCTTTGTTCTCCTTTAAAATTTAGTGCTCTCAGAGCCTGTGCTCTTTGATCAACCAGCCTCAGTACTTGAAATGCTGAGGGGCTTTTTCTCCAGAGCACTTGGGAGGAGATGGGAGCTGCAGCAAAGCCTCAGTTCCACTCATGGATGATCAAGCGGAGGAACCTTTATTACCCACACATCAAATATCAGCACAACTGCTGCTCCAGGGCACTTCCCACCTTATTTTAATGATGGAGTGGCTGATACTAGCCTGCCTACATGGTGATTTTTTTCATGTCAGAAACTCCCTACTCTGTGATGCCATTAGGGCAGGTTTTGTAGTGGATCTTGGCAGGGAAAAGAGGCACTGGAAGAGGTGTGCAAGAAAGGAGTGCAGGACCATTGTCACAGGCTGCAGGGAGCTGGACCAGCACTCTGACTGCTGCCCTGGGCACTGCTCTCTGCCCTGCCAGGCTCCTGAGGCAATGCAGACCTGCTGAGAGGCAGCAGAGAGATACTCTGTACATTAAAGTCCCCAATGGGTGATTAAAGGGCTTCACTGGTTTTTAATCCTCCTGGCTTTGCATGACTGAGTGATTCCTCATAAAACACCAAGCACATCCTTAATGACACACAGGTGACTGGAAGTTCCTTCCCAGAAAATAAACTCATGCACTGGTGCTGCAAAGCTTGAACTGCCCAACCCCAGAACATTTTACTGCAGTGTAACCCAAGCAAACTCCTTCCCAAGGGAGGGCAGATCCCTCCAGGGAGAGCTGTGCTCCCTTCAGAGGTTATCCCTGGGTTCTGTGCCTTGCAAGCAGCCCCTGTCCTGTGCCCATACTTGTGTGGTTCCTGGTGGACTCTGCAAGGACTTGTGACACACACCTCTCTGCAGGCAGGTGTAGTGAATGCGTTTCTCAGGATAATGATTATGCCATGAGCAATCCCACTGTTTCAGAATCGAGCTGCTGCTTAATTATAATGTTTGGCTTATTCAGTTATAATGTTTGCAGTATCAAGAACATAATTGGAGTTTACCTCTTTCATAGCATCATCTATCTGTTTTAACCCCTCATAGTGGTCCCTGGATTCCCACAGAGGCTGGAGCATCACCTCCTCCACTTCTGGGAACAGCTAGGTGGGAACAAGAGAAAGACTATCAGCATTTCCTTTTGCATTCCTCAGCTTGCTGCAGCATCATTTAACCGTACATGCTGGAAACAGGGTGTGGAAGGTACATCCCCATTTCCCTGGATAACCAAACCCCTGGTGGGGCAAACACTGCAGCTCTGCTCTCCCCCTCTCTGGTTTCTGGCCCTGGGTGACTTTACCTTGGTCACTGTCTCGAACATGGGGATGAGGACAAACTTGAGGAAGCCAATCTGTGCTGTGGGTTTGGTCACTTTGTCGCGGTCCATGAACGGCGCCACCGGGAGCCCCTCGGACTTTTCTCGGTCACTCTGGAACAATCAGAGAAACAACCCAGAGATAACAAACCCAGATATAACAAATATTAATCCTGCCTAGCAGGCTGTGAGGAGAGCAATGCAGCAAGCAGATGAGCAGCCCTCAAATGCAGATCACAGAGGTGTCTGTAGACAGCACAGAACAGGGATGTGCTGCCCTCAGGCCAATGTCTCTGCTTTGTGTGGAGCAGCATCTCAATAAAGAGAACTCTGTTCAGTTATTTCTGCTCAGCACCAGCATCAAAGTGTTCACCTCCAGGCTTGCAGGGTGGCTGACTCCCTTTGCAAACCCACTGGACTTGTGAGGTAAAATATTTCAGAGCATTCAGAAAGCTGGTAATGGCCCTTGCTGCTCTGAAAGAGAAGGAATAGTTCTGTGATTTCCTTATTGTTCTCCAGAGAGTGATTATTTTCAGGTATTCAAACAGAAATTGTATTTCATTCTTTGCTAATGATTAAAAGAGAAAATCAGTTGTATTCACTTGCTTACTGAGCTGGTTCTTTTGCTGGAATCCTTCTCTGACTTTGTGTAGTAGAAGCTTTGCATGGAATCACAGAATGGTTTGGATTGGAAAGGATCTTAGAGATCATTCAGTTCTAACCCCCTGCCATGGGCAGGGAAACTTCCACTAAACCAGAGAGTTCAGAGCTAGAACCAGACTGAGCTGTCAAACAGTGAAGCACCTGTGGGGTTTGGAAATAGCAGAAAATTGTGAAATTGTGCAATTGCAACTCTCCCTCTCTCTTACCTGCATAAAATACTCCTCCAGCAAGCAATCTACCCAGGGCTCTGCCACCTCCATTGGGCGGACCTCGTTGGAGATGTCACAGCATTTTATCAGCACCATCTTCAGCTGAAAGAGGACAACACTTAATTCAATGCTGCACTCTTAAAGCGAGCCCTTTCTGCCTTTCCACAACTCCTGTCCTTGCAATGCACTGGGAGCCAAAGCTTTCAACCAGAAAGGACAATTTCAGGATTTAACCAGAGGTCTTAAATTATCTGGATCCTTTTTCCCTCTCTCAGCTGCTCTGTGTAAATCATTTATCCCCTCTCTGGGATGTGTCACAGTGGGATGTGCATTTATCTGCTGCAGGAAGAGACTCAGTCACAAGTGACCATTAAGGTTTTTTGTGGAACACTCAGAAGCAGCTGGGAAAAGATTTGCCTGGAAATCAAACACAGCTGCACTGGGGAATGGAGGAGACTAAAGGTTTTACTCATGGATTTTTTTTGTAAAGGATGGTAAAAATTTGTGGCCTAATAGAGTAATTTTTTTTTTTATTTTCCTGATGAGACTCCAGGATTCCTAAAGCTGGAAAAATCTATTTATTATAGAGCACTTCCAAATTGTAATTATTTTTTGGTGTGGGATGGATTTTTTTTTTTATAATACATATTGAATACCAGTTTTTCAACAGACTAAAGTTAATCTATGATCTTTCACTCCATGCACAGAAAAATAACAATCCACAAAACCTCCTTACACAGGTCATGTGTTCTTCATTTGTGTAATCAAAGTTTTCCATTTTTTCCTTGAAAGAGTCCAGTATTTCTGCATGTCTCGCCATGTCTGTAGCCAGGATTAACGTAATTATCCCCTAGCAAAGAAAACATGGTCACATATTAACTTGACATTCCTTACAAGGTCTGCTAAAGCCAAGCAGGGTCTGTCTTGCACACAAAATGCCTCAGATGCACTGAATTGCTCATGCTGGAAGGGGAAGTTTCTACTTGGAACTGCCAAGGAAATGGGAAGAGGGTTGTAAAGAGTTTGTGGTACATGAGGATCATGGTTTTATTTGATATTTCAGAGACACTGAGGTTTTCCTTTCTCATTGACTAATTGTAGAAAAGCAAACTGTACAGCAGGATGTTGAAAGCCACACTCTGGCTGCCAAAATCCACTTTCCTCTCCTTGGAAGGCACTGTGGGTTTTGCTGCTGACTCGTAGAGGCCCTGAGACAGAAATCATGATGTGGATGCCAGCTGTGCCCATTCTCTTTGGATTAAGGGCTTTGAAACATTTGGATGAGGACAGGGAGCTCTGTATCCTCCTTCTGTGCAGAATTTATGATGGGAAAACATGTGGTTAATTTAAAGTTGTGGGTTTTCATACAGAACAGTCCATTTTGGGCCCGTGCCAGTTTCCCACACACTGGCAGAACCAGGAACTCCAACCAGCCCTTATTCTGCTTCTTCACTCGGGGTGTAAAGAAGGTGTAATGTGGAAATTAAGACTGAATTTTGGCCCTTTGAGCCCTGATGGGAATTGTAACATTGTTCAGTGCCTCAGAGATAACTGTGATGGCTCTTAGTGCATCAGGGCCTCTTCCAACAGTACAAGTGCTCTACTGCTGCAAATCTTTCCCCTTTTGAAGCCCCTCTTAAAATTAATACAGCGTTACTGTAAAGCACAAACTTCTGCCCTGAGAGCTTAATCCTTCTCCAGTCAGAGCTAATTGGCTCCTCCAACAATCTAAACATCTACCCTCAAAATGTCTTAGGCTTTAATAGTCAGGATGCACTTATTATTCCTCAGCAACTCATTGCAGGGAATGCTGCTGTGGAAATTTTCCAAGAATCCCTCTCAGATCCTGTCACTGTGATGTTTTATGAAAAATCCCTTTGCCACGATTTCTTCTCCTGACAAGGTGAGAAGCCTCAGCTTCTCCATGTTTTCCTCCTCTGAAATGTGATTTGGAGAATTGTTTACCCAGCATGTGAATTGTTTTTAATTAATGGCCAATCACAGCCAGCTGTGTCAGACTCTCTGAGCCTGTCACAAGTTTTTATTATTCATTCTTTACTGGCCTTCTGATGTATCCTTTCTCTTTCTTTAGTACAGTTTTAGTATATCATTTTCATAGAATAGAATAGAATAGAAATTTATAAAATATTAATATATATAAAATAATATAAATATATGTAAAATAATATCATCATACAATATGTAATATAAATAAATAATATTATGTAAATAAATAGAAAGAAATAACAGCATATAAATAAATATAAATAATATATAATATAATATAATAATATGATAAATAATAAATATAAAATTGTAAAATATAAATATATAAAATAATATAAAAATGCTATACTTATATAATACATAATATAAATAAATAATATATATAAATATATATAAATAATATATAAATAATAAAAATAAAAATATTATAAAGATAATATACATCATAGAATATAATAAGATAATATATAAATAATATAATATAATATAATATAATATAATATAATATAATATAATATAATATAATATAATATAATATAATATAATATAATATAATATAATATAATATAATATAATATCAACCTTCTAAGAACTTGGAGTAAGATTCTCATCTCTCACCTTCTCCTGGGTGAGATGACACCACAAAAACCCTCAAAACACCACAACAAGATCCTCCCAAGTGTGAGGGGCTTTTTCAGCCCCGCCCTCCAGGGAGGATGAATCCCTCCCATCTCTCCCATCCCTCCCATTGCAGAGCGGGGAATTCTGTGCGTGTTTATAACCTCAGGAACAGTGTGTCCAGCATTCCTACCTGTCTTATCTGCTTGAACTGGTCCTGGTCCACATTGGAGAAGATGTTGAACTCGGGCTGGGAGATGATCTGGAAGGCCACGGCGCAGTGGTGGTTCTCCAGCGGGGAGATGTCGTTGTAGCGCACGGCCAGCTCCGTCCGCGCGTTGATCTGGTACCTGAGGGCAGGGACAACCTGAGCAAAACCTCCCCAGACACCCCCCAGCTGCTCCAAACCACCTGCTTGCACTCTTTTCTGGGCTTATTCAATGAACTGCAGCTTTGGGGTTTTTTGGGTTGTTGGAATGAAGTCAGATTTTCACAGAAAATAGATATTTAATATAATCTCGGGCATTGATTTCCTTCAGTGGGTGAATACCAATAAAGATTATAATATATAAAATATATTATAAAATAAAAGTATAAATATATACTATATAATATCATATAATATATAATATATAATATATAATATATAATATATAATATATAATATATAATATATAATATATAATATGTTATATGTTATATGTTATATATTATATATTATATATAGTATTATATTTAAAATATATATAATATATAAGATAATATATAAAATATCAAAATACCAATACAAGAAAAAAAAACCGAAAGGTTTTTATTCCTTTTTTAAATTTTGCCACATTTCCAGTTTAAAATGTCTAGTTTAAATTTCTAGTTTAATATTTTGCCATGTTTCCGGTTTAAAATGGTGTAGAACAAAACCAGAAGGAACTGGTTTTGGTTTTTTTTGATTTTGAACAAATAACTGTTTTGACATTTTTTCCCCCTCTAAAAAAACATCTAAACTGTTTTTTTTGTTTTGATGTAGAACAAAACCAGAATTGAACTGTTTAATTCAATCCCTACTAATGGCAGATGCAGAGATTCTCTCTAATCCCAGTCAGAACTGGTTCTGCCCTTATTTAATGAGTGGTTACAAATAAATCATATTCTCTCTCTTTCACATGCACACAAAAGTGTCTTTGGGTCATCAGCAATAATTTCCTCACATGAAAATAAACAGAGTAAGGTACACTTCATGATTTATAATTATGAAATAAAGTGTAAGCTAAATCCCCCTTTGAATTTTAGTGTAATTGTTCCATTATAATAATTTATAGCTCTGTTACCAGCTGTAAAATATTTCACCTAGTTTTCTCATGAGTTAGGGGAGAAAGTGTTTGAATAAAAATCTGAAAAATAAACCATTTTCCTTACAGAACCAGCTGGCAAATCCCAGCCCAGACCTGAGCTTTGCTTTGGCCCATGTGAGTGACCAGCAGTGGGAAAAGGTCAGGCTGTGAGAAGGAAAAGCTGATTTACCAAAAAATGCCAACCTTCCAATTGTTGTCTTCCCAAGAGATTTTAATTGAAGACAAAGCAAGAGAACAGACTCACGTGTTGTTATAGCCTGGATGGTCCAAGTCATGGCACACTGCTGCAGTCATGAGAATCAAAATGTCAATTTGGGAAAATTTCTCCTGTAAAATACAAAACATGAATTTAATGATTTCTACTTCCCCTATCCCTGTAAATCGAAAGAAATAAAGAAACCAGACATGTTTACTTTTTAGGGAAATGCAAATCTGAGCAAAATGAAGCATTTTTCCTTAGATGAGTTTACTTCAGTCAAGAGAGAGAAATCTGCCCTCCCTTCCAGTCAAAGTGACTCAGATTTGCCTTTGTTGCATGAAATAACAGCAGCTCAGAGGAGGCAATTTCCTTGAAACTTGCTATTACTGCAGAGATGATATAAAAGCTCTGAGACATCAGTACAGTCTCTTAGAAGTCATTTGAGCACCCTGATTAGGTAAAGGGGGGGCTGGAAGATGGTTCTGTTGCCACTGCATTCTGCATTAAATAAAGTTACGAAAAGAGCAAGAAAAATGAAATAGTGTGTTCCCACGGCTTTTGAACAGCATGGACTTACATTAAAGCAAATTTTGCTTCATACTGCTAATGGCAAGAAAACAGAATGAGGCCAGTAACTAGTATGTGTAACTATAAAGAAAAAAGGAGGTTTTTTAAGTGAAAAAAGCAGTTTTGTAAAGAAATGAAACTAATATATAAGTGCAGGTTATCCAGACAGTGAAATTAATTGATTCATATAGTTTTGGACAAAATAAAGGTCAAATGTGTGTCCTGCATATAATATGTGCCAGGCTACAGGACAAGCACAGGTAAAAACACACATTTGGAGGAAAACTTTTGAGGGAACATTTTGTGCCCCAAAGAACAAACCCACAGACCATAACTCAGTAAGGGTCTGTCTGTCATTCCTAAATGTTTTACTCCATCAAAGTACAAACTGTGTACATTCAGGAGGTGCAGTTACCTCCCCAGCAGCCTCAGAAAGCTGTGCAGGTGCTGGGGGTCAGGAAAGGAATGCAACACCTCTCCTTGTGTGCCTGAGTGTCAGATTAAGTTAAGATTATCCCTAGAGATGGGGTACCTGAGAAGTGTTTAAAAAACTTTTATTCTTTCCTCAGTTTCATATGAGTGAAACAATGCAGATGTTATAATTCACACCATCACAATCTTGTGCTCCATCTTCTGCTGTGATGGTGGCACTTTTGGATTGGTTTAGAGTAGAGACAGACTGTCTAACATAGGTGATAGGTATTGGAAAAATGTTGTAAATAAAGTACACGTAGCTTTTAGTATAAAAAGATGTCAGAATTCAGGACATCCCTCTGGCTGTCCTGAATTGCTTGAACCCCTGCCAGGGGGCTCAGAGACCTTGGCACAGAGCTCAAAACACCTGTGACTTTGAGTATGACCCATGGAAAAAATTATCAACCTTATATGAGAATCTGCAAGCCACGAAAGGCTAAGTGGAATAACAGTTAGATTGTCACAGGGTGAAAAATAGATTTTTGGGGTTTTTAGAATGGGGATTCAGGAGGCAAGATGGAGGAATCTGGGCATGTCCAGCTTTCCTCCTTCTTCTTCTGGGCCTCCATCTTCTGCTGTGATGTTGGCACTTTTGGATTGGTTTAAGATAGAAGCTCACTGTCTAACATAGGTGATAGGCATTGGGAAGTTATGGTAAATAAGGTACATGTAGTTCTTAGCATAAAAACACAACATCACCCCAAGGGCAGTCAGTGTGCCATGAACCAACCTGCTGGACAGATCTCAGCAGGCTGGAGAATGAATGTGATAGATAAGAGGATAAACAACCTTGAGAATGACAGCCAAGGAGTTCTGCCTTCTTCTTTGATCTCATGGCTTGGAAAAAGAGAGTTTCTAACACCTCGGGGTCATCTCAACACCAGAGCCCTCATAAAGCCACGGAAGGGCTGTACCTGGAGGCTGCAGAGCGAGATCATGCTGTACATCATCTGGGTGACGCAGAAGCAGTGACGGAAATTGTGGAAGGGGTTGTTCCTGTAATTATCGTGGATGCACAGCTGCAGACAGAGGGAATGGAGCTGTCAGAGGTGGCAGAGATGTTCACCAAGCACTGTAAATCCTTAAAGAAGTCCTATGGTGGAATAGGGTATTCCTCAAGCCAGGTCTTATGAGTCCTTGGAGATCACACCCAAGATAGCTGAGCTACCTTAGAAGGCATAAAATCAGCAGGATGCCTTCTGTGGTAGTGTTGGAAACAAAAAGGTTTTAATAAAAGGCAAAATAACAAAAACTCCTTACAGAGAAAAACCGAGCCAGATGGAAGAAGCTCTTTCTCCTGGTAAAACACCTCACAAAAGCCATTTAGTTTCTTTCTTCTCCTCTTTTGCTAGTAAATTGCTCAGGCTGGACTTTTTGGCTCCTGTCCAATTGGCTATGCTTAAGTTTGAAGTGAAGTCCCCCAAGTCCTATGAGGTGTCTTTTTACCTAATTGAGGAAAGAAACTTCTAGGCTCTTTTCCTTTTTGAGGAGACAAAGGATAACCCAGTTACTCCATCAAGAAGGTGTACATTCCTATACTGTGGGGCCCAGGATTATTCTCTGCTAGGACAGAGTGACAGCACAGGAGCTCTGACACTTTCTGCCTTCCTGGCAAAGATTTGTGCTATAATACATATTATTATATTGGCTTTTTGCAAATATTGAAATAGATTCTATATGTGTGGTGTTATAACTTAGTTTTAAAGATACAGTTTTTATTTCTGTTATTAATTAAGCTTAGACATAGTAGTGAAATAGCTGATTTAAGTATGAAATAATGATGTAAGTATGCTTGTGTTAAAATGCCTGCTTGGATGGGATAACATCCAATGAACACAGGATGAGAACACCTGTACAGATATTCCAATTATCAGCATTCATTGTCTGAAGATAGTGTGGACCAAGGCCCAAAAACTGGAGGTGTAAAAAAGGACTGAAACCACAGCCAAGGAATGAGCATGCTTTAAAAAGGTGGATCCCAAGCAGGAGATGTGCTAAACAATTCTTGGAACATGTAAACTAGTTTGGGGGAATGTTTACCACGCATAAGGGCTTATGAATATGCAAAGGAATTATGTAATTAAAAGGTATTTAAGAGGTATCCCCAAGATAACAGTGTGCTCTTAGCTGAGTGCCAAGATGCACCCAGCCATAATAACCTTTGCTCCATGGTCCTTGTCTCCTATTGTCCTTTATTAAACTTTTAAATTTTCACCGGAGAGTGAAGGTGTTTTTCACATTTGTGTTCCAAGAATTCACCAGCAGGTAAAGCTCACAGAAAATCCCCTCTCATGCCAGCCAGCAATGGGCAAACATCCCAGCACAGCTGCATCTCTGTCCTCTGCTCTCATCCTGAATTTGTGTTTCAAACCTTGCAGTGGCTAAAGGGGGACTGTAAAGGGCTCAGAGCCCACCCTGGCCCCCTCTCCTGCTGAATACAAACTGCAGCTCTGATACCTTGAGGGCTGAAATGTGGCTGTCACATCATTTCCCAGTGCTCAGAGGTGGCACTTTGGGATGTGTTGCTTGGCACAGGGAGGATGTGAATGCACACTAGACTGGAGCACACCTGGATGGATTTTCTGTTGGGTTTCTATGTTTCTATGGTGGGTTTTCTTTTATGTCAGCCTGGGAGGGATTGAGCTGTCATGGGCTCACAGGAGCCACTGTTGTGTGGTTTAACTTTCTACAGATCCTGGCTTGGTTGCCCTCATTCCTCAGCAGGATAAAGCCTGTCTGTCCCTGCATCCTGGCTGGTGCCAGGCTGGCAGAGGGAGGCTGGCACAGCTGGTCATTGACACGTGCCACGGTCATTATTCCAATGCTGCTCTGGTTTTCTGTCCCTCACAGAGCAGCCAAGAGTCAGCAGCACTGCTGGACCCCTCTGCTGAATCCCCCTCCAAAGCCTGGAGAGCCCTCATGCTTCAGTTACTGAGCCTGATTTAATGACATGGACAGAATTCCAGCTAAATCAGGAATTTACTTCAGGAGCCCTCACACCCCAACAGGATCAAACACCTCAACCCATCACCTGATTTCCAGGAGACCTCAAAGCTCTGGATGAGGTCAAGAGAAGTGTGGTATTTTCAATGTTTATTCAATATTTGTGTGTTCCATTGCAAAAGCTGCACAGATCATTCTGCAGCAACGATTTTAGAAACACATTTAATTTTTTTAAAATTACTTAGGAATGGCATGATATGGTTGTCAGCTATCCCACAGCCTACACATGGCACGGCCCAAAGCTGCATGGGTGTAATGTGCACATCCAGCACTGGAGCCCAGAGCTTCCCAGGGCACTCCTGACTCAGGAGGGATGGAGAGACTGGGTTGCATTAATCACTCTTTCCTCCTCTTTCTGGAAGACTTCGTAGCCAGTGGATGTGGGAGAAGCATGAGGTGGCTTTTTCTCTCCCACTCAAGTTCAAAGTAATTGGTGATATTTTTGTTTGATGCTTGGGAGGAATGATGAGGGGATTTTATTAGAAGGTTAATATAATATAATATAATATAATATAATATAATATAATATAATATAATATAATATAATATAATATAATATAATATATTGAATTTATTAAGTTTTTCATTGTAGTTTAGTTGTTTAGTTTATGGTATAGTATTTTGTGATTGTTGACAATTTTGATATACATATATAGGTATATATAATTCAATAGCCAATTATATATACATACATATGTATAATTGGTTAGTGAATTAAAATACACTAGAATTTAATTATTAATTTTTTAATGTAAATAATTTTTATAATGTATTTTACTTGTGAACAAACACAGGTGCAGCAAATGAGATATGAATTTTTTCTTTGAGGTTTAGAGAATATGAATTTTAGAAATGTTTTGGGAAGCTGTGCTTTGCTTTTTTCTGTGAAGAGAAATGTGGTGGCTCAAAGTGATGCCCACACTGGGCCATTTTGGAGCAGAGCCCTTGAGGCTTTTAAAAATCATTTTTCTTTCTTCAAGAAGATGGGAGACCTCACCCTGCCTTACCATTGTAGAAAATACACAACAAATTCCCTTTTTGTTGCTCAGAGTGAGGCTGTCTGAAATGTTGTGGTGACAAATTGCCTGGAGACAGAGCTCGGGGAAGCTGCCTGCAGCAGGGTGTGGGTGGGCTGTTGGTGTGTGTTGACATATCACCTTGCTTCCCATGTTTTTGGGCTGTGAAACAGGGGGAGGAGGAGGAGGAGATCTTCTGCTTTATCTACTCTGTGTTACCCTTGTTTGTGTTGGGATTCATCCCACCCCTTGTCTTCAGCTGCTTTATAGGGTCAACACCACCCAGCTTTTCCTTTGCCTTCTTCAGAGGGAGAGATTTACCAGATTTTGATAATTTTTGGTGCTTCCTTGAATGCAGTCAATATTATTTTTCTAAAAAGGCTTCACCAGTACTGGGAATAAATTTCAGATGATCCTCCTGCCTTCTGTGGTGACATTTTATCTTTTATTACAGGCTCTGCTCAGCCTTGTGCCCTATTGTGTCCCTCCTGCAGGAGGACGCCCAGCAGTGACAGCCCCATGTGCCTCCTGTTGTGCTGTAACACCCAGACCCAGCCTTTTCTTTGTCCTTTCCAGCTACCTCCTGATTTTATAACATTTTTAGGAGTCTACATCCATCTAAAACAGTGCCCTCAGGGAATTGGAAGAGATTAATGAGGTGTAAGTCTTTATTTTATAAAACATCTGTATGATGAATTCACACCATGATGTTTTTCATTATTGTCTCAATCCATTTGTGAGACACAGAGGAAAGTTTTTACTAGTTATAATTCCTCAGGCTATCCCTGGATGCTTTTTAAACAATGGTTAAAATATTTACTCGTTTGCAGTTCTCTAGGAACATGATGTGTTTTTTCCTAAGAAAGCAAATATATTCTTCAGCTTTTCAGCAAACACTTTCTTTTGCTCTCCTTTGGACCTGAAAACTCATTGCTTTTTAAATATTCCAGTGTTTCTCCCTCAGCCATCTCACTTTTGGTATGATCTCATCTTTCTCACATTTTGCATCTCTGCAACATTCTCACATCAAAGACTGAAGCACAGAAAGTTACCTTCTCAGCAATTCCTTTTCCTCCCTGACTTGCTCTTTCCTCTGCTCCCTGTGATTTAGTCCTTTGAATGATTATTGCACTTTCTAGCTATATCTGAAGGCACTTGTCTTGCCTCCACTTACAGTAGGTATCAAGAGCATTCAGCAGAAATGAACTGCTTTCAGTAACAGAAACCTCAGCAAATGCATGCAAAACAGTTAAAAAAAGACTCATTTGTGACCACAAGAATGCGAATATTTTCTGAAGTGCTTAAATTTTAAGAATTTGTATAGACTGCTTTCATTGGGATTGCTCATCCCAGGCATGTTAATTCCATGACTCAATGCCTTGTTTATTGATTCTTGAATGTGAAAAACTGCAAACACCAGTAACTTGAAATACTCACCAGCCACCTCTTCAGGGTGATGGGATTGATGTTGAAGTCTTTTACCAGTCCAAGGTCGTGGTACATGTGCTCCAAGCAGCTCAGCATCTGCAGCCAGGAACAGGCAGGTTATGGTTGGCTTTGTAAACACCCCTGGAGGACACCCTGTGAAGTGAATTCCCCCCTTGCCAGCATCAAAAAATTGCAGAGCCCTCTTTAGATGAAAGAAAGATGTTCAAAGGCTGCATGATTAAAGTGCAAGAGGGGAGGCAGAGAGGGCTGGAAGCTTTTTGAAGCAGACACGCTGCTGTTGACTTCACAGGTTTTGTGCAGGGCTTTGAATGTCACACCAGCCCTCTTCAGAGACTGTGATTTGTGGGTATCACAGCAATTCCTGCTCACAAATAAAGCATTGCCATTTTCCCAGTTCAGCTGGGATGTGTCCCATTGCTCAGTGAAACCAGTGGGAGCTTCTCCCTGGCTGCACAGAAATGGATCAGGCTCCAGCAGAACAGAAAATGACAGCAGAAAATAAGAGATCCCTGAAGAAACATTTAATTCAGACATTTGTCAATACCTTCTTTCTTTATGACTTCTTGTGAGCTCCTAACTCCACTGTCTTACCTCACATTTCTTGTTTAAAAGATTTCCCATTATAACCCCATGAAATTGCAGCAGTTTTGTGATTATCCCCTCATGGAGACTGTAATTATGAATCCCTACAGCTGAAATGCAGGCACAGGCAGCTCTTCTGGGACAACATCTGCTCTGCAGCAGCAAGGGGGATTCAGGTAATTTAGCACCACCCCTCACATTTAATGATCTGGGTTTGAAAGAATTGAAAACAGAAGATATTGATAATATTGATAATCTCAAATAATTGAAACTATATTGATAATCTCAAGATATTGATAATCTCAAAGAATTGAAAGCAAAAAATATTGATAATCTTAAAGAATTGAAAACAAAAAATATTGATAATCCTAAAGAATTGAAAACAAAATACATTGATAATCTCTAGATATTGATAATCTCAAATAATTGAAAACAAAATATATTGATAATCTCTAGATATTGATAATCTGAAAGAACTGAAAACAAAGGATATTGATAATCTGAAAGAATTGAAAAAAAATAATTATAATCTCAAAGAACTGAAAACAAAAGATATTGATAATCTCAAAATGTTGATAATCTCAAAGAATTGAAACAAAAGATATTGATAATCTGAAAGAAGGGAAAACAAAAGAGATCGATAATCTCAAAGAACTGAAAACAAAAGATATTTATAATCTCAAAGAATTGAAAACAAAAGATATTGACAATCTGAAAGAATTGAAAACAAAAGATATTGATAATCTCAATCTAACATCTTCTACCAGTCAGACATGAACAGGTTTCCTGGAGTTCAGGAGTTTATGTGTAAATGCATTCCCATTTCTGAAGGCCCAATCTGCAGGGGATGGAATGTGGCCATTGTGTTAGAAAATGAAGTTTTTAGACTGTAAAACAAACCAGGGGTTTCAACATGAGGGATATAATGTCACAAATACAGCCCTGGGGGTATTTCTAGTTAGTTTTCTATTATTTAGGCTCTTAGAAACTCACCAGAAAAAAATTATTTAATCAAATGAAACTTTATATTTATCCAGGGAAATATAAATGTAAATCATGGAGTAACAACAGGGCTGATTTTGAGTAATCCAAACAGGAGGAGATTTTCCTGCAAGACCTGAGGGGCAATGCCATGAGCTGAATGCTGCTCAGATCACAGGGACAGCATTTTGCTGAAAATCCCCTTGTCCTGGTAGAATATATGTTTTGCAATAAAAGACTTTCCAAGACAAGAAACTTGATCCAGAAGTGCTGAATTAGAAATGCAGCTGTTGCCAAGAGAGCTTTGGGTGAGTGAGGAGGAGACTCTCAGTCCTAAAACCCCCTGAACACAGGAGAATTTCAGTTTTAATGTTGAGATTTCTTGGTCAGCAGCAAAAGCTGGAAATGGGACTCTTGTAAGGCTTGAAAACTGAGAGGGCATTTGAGAAGGAGGAGCCAAGCTTCCTGCAAAGCTGTGTTTGCTGAGATGTTTTTCTTGAGTGAGATTTGCTACTACCTGCTAAATCTGGTTTTACATTATATGATAAACTGGTTTTATACATTATGTTATATTATAGATCTGGTTTTACATTATATTATAAGCTGTCCACTCTTAACATCCTTCTCCTTCACGCTTCTGGAGGTTTACACATAGAACCTTCCAGAACCTTCTGCAGTACAAATGGTCAACCATGAGTAACACTAATAGCAGTAAAAAAAGGAAGAAAATGAAGCAATGAGGAGATATTAATTGGCTTTGAATGCAGCTCTGCAACCTCTTCAGAACAAGCTGCAGAAAAAACGCTCAGCTGAAGGGGTGTGAATCAATGCCTGCACCTCTGCCTGCTGCTTTATTGATCTGAGTGGAGTTATTGATGATGTGCTTAAGCACACACTTCACTGGGGATTGATTTGTTCAGATAAAATGGCATGGGAGAACTCATGTGGCAGTAATGACAGTGCACCAGTTGAGGGACTTGACTAGGAAGAGATTAAAGACCAAATAAATAGGAGCCAGGCTATGACAAGCAGAATAATCTACCTGGCATCTGCTAGGAAGAAGCACTGCATTTCAGGTGTGATATGGAAATGAAAAAATATTGAGAATACGTGGCAGAAAAGGGGGAAAACCCTGCAGACTGTCTCAAAGGGTTCTTCTGGCCTTTTTGGCTCTCAGAATGTGCCAACCCTGCCAACCTGGCATCCTCACCTCGTTGGGCTCCCACAGCCACACGTCAAAAGTCGGTTTCCGCAGAGCCTCGATGGTCTCCTGGGACAGCATGTACTGCAGAGAGAAAGGCAGGAGGGTAAACGAGGGTGTCCCTGCCATGGGAATGCTGCTGGCATATCCTTGGGGCTCCCAGGGTTCTATTCATGAGGGATTTATTCACATTTCCCAAGGAGAGAGCAAATGATCTCTCCCTCTGGCCACCCAACCCTCCTCACCCTTCTCACCAGCTGGCAGCTGCTCATTGGGGCAGATCCTTGTGGGGCAGAACTTGGGAGAAAAGGGACAGTGGAGGTGTTTAGGAGAGGGTCATGGCTAAACCCAGCACAGAAAATCAAAGGCACAGGGCACAGACCCATCCCTGCCCTGGTTGTGCTGCCTGCAGAGCCTCAGCAGCACTCAAAGCTGCCATCTGGGGAGGGTGGTGTGAAGTGTCTCTGCTTACAGTGCTAAATTAGCTGGTGGGGATGATATGTTTATTTTCAGATGATTTATGCTCTCATTTTGAGTGTTTTTTCAAGAGAGCCCACAGTTTCAAATTGGTTGTCAGCCTGCAAGATTCAAGTGATTTTTTATCATTACGCTCAAAGCCTAAAACAAAATCAAGCTCATTCACCAGTTATGGCTGTATAGAAAATGGAAAGAAAAGGAATGTGCAGGGTTAAAAGACATGGGGATATCAGGACTCTACAGATTATCTTTTCAGGATGCAATGTATCAGTGGTTTTGGGACTCAAAGTCCTTGTGGCTTCAATTGGCCCATTTACCATGGCTGTCTCTAATCTGGGTTTACTCTCCTGAGCAGGTGAATGACAATTTCTGAGCCATCAAATTGATAATTTATCCAAGGAGGATAAATTATATGGATAATCTATCCAAGGAGGATAACAACACAGAAGATTTTCTTCTTCAAAAAGTGAGGAGTTTTGCATTTGCCCACACAATGCACATTTAGTGAGACTTTCTGCAAGAAAACTACAAATTAGCAGTACAGATTTGGTGTTGCAACAACATCTTCCTTCAGCCTCACTGACATTGGACAAATCCAGCACCTGACAACTGATAACAAATTTTGCAAATCTCCAAAATCCCAAACTCCCATGAGTTTTGCTCTAGGAATAATGCAGAAATACAAAAGTTTACTCTGCAGTGGTTCAGTGCAACTCTTTATTCTTAATTCAAGATCCTAATGCAGCAGTCCATCAAAGTTTAATCTGACATATATACTTATCAAGGGAAAAAAAGTGGCTTAGAACTCATGTGTTCTGTGAAATCATGTGTTAGTGTCAGGAGCACAAGCCTCCTGGGCAAAAGTTAACCAAAAGAAATAGAAGTGCCAGAGTCTGTGCTTCAGTGGAGGTCACTTCAGCGAGGCAGAGCAGAACAAAGAGCAGAATTTATTGCTCTGCTGGGCTCTGAGGATAAATGTGCACAGACCCACGTCCACGTCATAGATCTGCATCACACAGGACTGTGAGGATTCAGCTTTGGTGTGTGTGAGGAGATGCTCATGGTTAAACCATCATTTGCAAATGGGTGAGCTGGTGTTTTGTCAAGGTCTGAGCTGGGCACTGGGCAGGCATAACCAGGCAGCTTTAAATAATTCTTGTGGCCAAAGACTGCAGGTTCTGGGATTCAAGACCCTGTGCTCTTCATGGTTTCAGCCTCATTCATCACTGTGGATTTGTAGTAGTGCTTGCCCAGGAGACATTTTTCTTCCAGCATTACTGTTTTCTCTAGCAAATACACTAACTCATTTTCACAGGGACAATGAATCATTTTGGAGAGAATCCAATGTCGCATTTTGTCTTTGTTTCCCTAGGTGAAGCATCCCCATAAATTACTTTTTAAATTAAAAAATAATCTATTAGGAGGAAACAAGCAGCAGCTCTACTTTCAGTCAGAACACAGCATTACAGGGTGTTTTTGATTGTTGCTATGAGCGTGGAGAATAAACAAATATAACTAGACAAAAGAGTGTTAAATGTTGATGAATGCACAATGTTCATTAACATTTCAAGCACTAACGAGCTTGCAAGTATTAAAGACTACTGAGAATTAAACTTTAAGTCACCATGGGCAACTGATGGGTTTTTCCATTGGCATTTTGGATCAGATCTTGGATTTAGAATAACAGGGAATCAATGGCTAAGGAGTCACATATTGTAAAGCAGCAGTTGTCAGGATGGCAGGAATATGGGAAGAGAAAATTGTGTGGTACCTTTGGGTAGGATGGTACATCCCTCCGTGGAGCTGGCCTCTTGTTTTCATCCAAAAAGCTGTACTTGCAGGGACAGTTAGTCCTGAAATGAAATATTCATCTCTTAACATTGAGGAAACACAAGCACAGTGCCTCAGTGGCCACCCCTCAGAGAACCATCCTGCTCCAACACCTCTCCCTTTCTAATGCAGTGTTGTCCAAAATGCTTTGGAAGCGTGATCCTCCTCAGGATTTTCTCCCCTTGTGCAACACCCCTGTTGCCCTTTCTTGGTCTATTTGCATTCAAGAGAGAAGGATCCAAGTTCAGGCATGTATCCATGAATATCTGTTTCAGATTGCAAGGCAAGATATATTCTATTTGCCATCTGTATGGCAGTTGTCTGGTCAAGTGGGCAGTTTGCCTTATCTCTTCCACACCTAATCCTCCCTCGGGAGGAGACACATGCTGATAAGAGACTACTGAATGCCACTGCATGACTGATAAGAACTACAGCATCCCATTGGGAGATGTGAGCCCAGAGGGAGGAGCCAAGTATTCCTAACTGGATATAATCTGGAGATTCTGGAACACCAGCACAGCTTCTCCACTGGATTCCCAGAGGAACATCAGCTGCCTCTTTTTCCACTGGATCTTCAGAGGAAGAATACATCCTTCTCTACAGATCTTCCTTGCTCCAACAGAACCACCCCTGACACTGCAGGAGGGCTGCAGCCACAATTCCAATGGGACTGCTGCCAACACCCTGACCCACAGGGTGTCAAGTTGTGTTCTGACTGTCAGTGTTGGTTTAGTTTACTGCACTGTTTATTTTATCCTTTTATTTTCTTCCCTATTAAAGAACTGTTATTTCCTGCTGCCATATTTGTTGCCTGAGAGCCCCTTAATTTAAAATTTATAGCAATTCTGAGGGACGGTTTACATTTTCCATTTCAGGGGAGGCTCCTGCCTTCCTTAGCAGACACCTGGCTTTCCAAACCAAGACAATACCCAACCACTTCTCCTTAGACTTCCAGTGAGCAGCTTGCTGTCCATGGCAGGCATCCTTCTCCAGGGCTGCACCACATTGGCCATGGTGATTTTATTCTATAAACCTGTGCTGATTCACTGCTGAGGGCACCCACTGAGCCTTGCTGCAGCCCATGAGAACTTACACTTTGATGCTGTGACTTCCTTGGCTGCTGCCCCTTGTGTGGGACAACAGCAGAGAGGCACAGACTTGGCAGACACCTCTGCTTGGCTCCCTGATCCTGGAGAAAGGGAGCCACTGCAGGCAATTACAGGTAATTAAAACTTGCCTGGTTATTAACACTGCCAGTTATCTACTCTTCTTTCCTCTGCACATGGGAAAGCCAAGCTGATGCTTTCCCATCTGAGCAGACGCCCAGGAGGGGCCTCATCACTCTGCAATTCCCTGCTGAGGCTGCAGCCAGGGGAGGGCTGGGCTCTTCTCCCAAATGGCCTCAAACTGTGCCAGGGGATGGACAGATTGGACATCAGGGAGAATTCCTTCATTGAAAAGATGGTCAAGCACTGGAAGGGGAGGTTTGGAATGCCCATCCCTGGAATTGTCCAAGGAAGGCCTAGATGTGACACTCAGAGCTCTGGGCTGGGGACAAGGTAGGGATCAGGCCCAGCTTGGCCAAGATGGCCTTGCAGGGCTTTTCCCAGTGAGCTGTCCACATGGACTTTGTTAACTCTTGTGTGAGGCTGATCTTCTTGCATTTTTGCATTTGTAGAGCCATGGAATGATTTGGGTTGGAAAAATCCAGCTGCACCCACCCTGCCGTGGGCAGGGTTGCTGCTCACTGGCTCAGGTTGCTCAGGGCCCCATCCAATCTGGCCTTGAGCACTTCCAGGGATTTATCCCTGGAGTCCTAACATTTGGATTATCCTCTCTCAGTTTTCAAGCCTCCTGCCAAAGGAAGCAGAAATAAACCTCCCAGAAGAAGCCAAGCAAAGCATTCCATTAACTCGGTTTGGGCATTTTTGATTATTACATTTTGCATTGTATCTCTTCTGAGTGATTCTCTTCTCTGTTGGGAATTAGTCCAGGTCTCTTTTCTCCTCTTAACATTGATGTCTGCTGTCATTTCTGGTGTCAGTGTCAGAATCCTGTGAAAGTTATGTCATTTCACAGCTCATGGTGGTCAGCTGACATCAACCAGCTGCCTTTTCCTGCCTTGTTTAAGGAGATTCTCACTTTATGAAAAGCTGTCTTAATCATTCCTAAAGCCCTTTCCTCAAAACTCCACTGTGTGGGGTATTAGTAGGATAAAAATAGTGAGATTGGGGCATTCCTTGCCCTAATTGGAGCTGACTGCCAGGGTTAGCTGAGGGTCAGTCAGCTATCTCTAATTCCCAGCTGTAGTAGGATATTGAAGCCTTCATCCCAGCACACTGGGGAGCACACCAGAGCCAGGATGCATCAGACCTTCACAAATGCAAAACTGCATCTGCAAATGATCATGATTTTAAATGACACCATAATGCTATTAGCATCTGCCAGTGGTGAGTGCAAAAAGCAGACAAGCAAAAAAAAAAAAGCAATTTGAGGAGGATGCAAATGGAGCTGGTTTGCTCTTCTGAGCAGAGAGCTGCACAATTCACTGTGCTTTTATAAACCTGGCTGCCCTGCCTTACTCTCTCATTTGATAATGTAACAGCAAATATAAGAAAAGGTAAACACCCATACAGCTGTGTACACTGAGATCTTATTGAAGGAATACAGGCACTCACAAATATTTATGTACATCAATTAAATTTACACGGGATCCTCAACTGCAACCACAATGCATTATCTAGCAAACGACACAGCACAAGGGATGACAGGTCCAAATGAGAGCAAATAACATTTCCACTTCTCTGGGATGCCTCTGCTCCCACACACATCCCATGCCAGCAGGAGAGGGTTTGCTCAGCCACCCTGGGGTGGGTGAAGCATCCCTAGGCTGGGGTGACCTGGGGCTCTGGTGACTCGGGAATAAGGAACCTCAGCTCATTCCTCAGCAGCTCCTGATGGGAGCCACCAAGGAGCATCATCATCTCCTCAGACTTGTATCCACGTCCAGCTGCTTTGGCTCCCACGCCCACAGGGTGAAGATAATCATGGCCAGAATTCTGCATGAGCAGGAGGAACCTGTGAGCAGCTGGGAGGAGGGAGAGGCAGTTCAGGGTAACCAGGAGGAGCTGTGACAGAGCCACATGGGCACAGCACCAAGGTGAAGCTGAGCAGAGCAAGCCCTGCTCCTGCTCCTGCTTCAGAGACAGCAGCTGTGAGTGTGAGCCCAGAGCAAGCCAGGATGGGTGTCTGTGCCCACCTGAGCCCACTTCCATCTTTAGCACAGCTTCCCACCATCCTCACTGTGCTGGTCTCATTTTGGAGCCTGTCACATCTCAGCACCAGCCCTTGGTGAAGGTGACACCCATGCTGGAGCTGGCTGCACTGAGCAGATGGAGCACCCCCCATTCCAGCTTTTCTTGTTAGCAGCCTGTTTAGACCACAAAATATAGATTGGAAGGTGACAGGATCTGGCATGGGAATTAGTCATGGCTGCTGGGACAGTCTCGTACTCCCTGATGTGCTGTGGTGGTGACTGAGTGAACGTGAACTTGCCATAACTTCTTTTATTGGAGCTAATTCCCTGTCCACCTGTGCATCACTGCTCATCACCATCACTGTGCATCACAGTTCAGCTCTGCCAGCTCCCTGCCACAGCTGAGGCAGAGACACATGGGCACACACATTCCTCACATCACACCCAGCACAAACCAGCACACATGCTCCTGCATTGGCTGCCAGCCTGGGCTTGGATTTTTCTAATGAGATTTCTCCACACACCCCAAAAAGAAATTATGCAAGTCACAGGACAGACTGCATTCCACCCTGCTGAGGCACACAAATCTGAGGTTAATAATGTTACTCTGCTTTTATGCTAATATGACAGCTGAGTTTGGCCTTGGACTTAATGGCAATGAATTATCATTGTGCCTCCTGACATATCTGCATGGCAACATTTACAAAAACGGGTGATTATAAAGCCTGAATCTTTTAGCACATTTCCCACTGCCCTCTGTAGGAAACAGTTTTGATTAAGGATCAGACAATTTGACCCCAAGGCTGTCAAGACAGCAAAGTTACATTTGCTGAGAAAAATCCTCTTCACCCCCATTTTGAGCAGCAGGGTATATTCCTCTCCAGAAAAATCCCCTTCACCCCTATTTTGAGCAGCAGGGTATATTCCTCTCCAGAAAAATCCCCTTCATCCCCATTTTGAGTAGCAGGGTATATTCCTCTCCTTCCCAGGAGTATTCCCAATCTCAGAGTGATTTGTTTGTCCTAGTGGGGCACTTCAGTGACACAGCGGGTGTTTTCCAGCTGAGACCACGCACCGTAGGAAATGCAATTTTTTTGCTGCTGTTTTAATTACAGCAAAACCCAGCTCCACCATCACAATGAGCCCTTGCATTAGAATGCAAATTCCCAATTTCTCGTTGAATTTGAAACGGGTGATTTATAATAGCATGAGATCATAATTAGAGGAGCTGCTACATATTTATTTGGTAATCTCCCAGAATATATTGGAGCTGATTCGAGTGCTAACTGGTTCCCAACCAAAAGCTGCACTGTGCAGAAGTTCTTTTCCCATTCTCTCCCTCTCTCTCCCAGTAAATCTGGATGAAGAATTCCCATTCTGTATGGTGACAAATAACTCCCAGGACCTTTTTCTCTATTCCCATGGCCCAAGCTAAATTAACTGGTGAATGGCTATAAATCTTCAAATAGTAAATTAAAACCACTGTCGTTGATGTTTATTGGTTTCCTTGCTCTTTTACTTCTAAGCCCAGGAGATAATTCTGAGTGGAAATGTTGCATGAGGGTTTGAAACCAGCCACTCCTGTGGTTGGGTGCCAAGCAGAACTTACCTGCTGCTCCTTGCTGCCATTTCCTCCCTCATCTTTTTAATGTCACGCTTGCATTTCTCAATCTCCACCACCTTCAGGCCTTCCACTGCCAACAAAGGGAAACAACAGGGCTGTCACCATGGCCAGAAGTCGCAGGCTCTGGTTTCACAATGATGCAAAACTTCAGGGAGCTCTGCCAGTGGGGTTATCCAGCTCCCACAGGCTGCCTGGGCTCTCCCACAGGTGAGAGGTGCTGCCAAAGCAAGAGGAGACCCTGGAAACCCACAGGGATTCTCTGCTGCCAACACAGATAGCAGCCACAGAGCTTGGATTCACTCGATGGCTAAAACATCTCAGCTTCTGCACGGCAGCAGGCAGCTCCTCTGGTGCCTTCACTCCTGGGCTGCAGAGCAGGAATCAGAGGAAATCCTGAGCAGGAAAAAGCCCCACTCCCCTGATGGGATGATAAGCAGGGCTATGCAAACATGTCCCGGCAGGATTAGAATTCCCATTAAGATAAAAGGTTTTAATTCGGAAGTTCATGCAGAGCATTAAGGAGCTCTGGGAGGCATTGCTGGATACAGAAAAACCAAAGTGAGAATGCAGGGGGGAGAGAAAAATGTTGAAAATTTGGCCCTAATGATAGATTTTTTTTTTAAGCTATTGAAATCCTGTCACTTCTTTTTGCCAATCAATTCTGTAATCAAAGGTTATTTCTACATGCAGCACAGAAAATCCTATATTTCCCTTCTGCATGTAATTGTGAGAGCCATGAGGCAAAAAGTTTGATTGCCTTTTTATGCAGCGGGGCACTTTATTCCCCATAGCTGAGAGAGCCCAATGCGATGAGAGTGTGAGAATAATTCTCCCTTTGTTTCCCCCTCATTGCACTGTCAGTGTGATCAAGGACACAGCTCCATTTATTACTGCATGTCATTCACATGCAATCATTTCACAGCTCATTTGTTTACTGAACTCCTTGTTTGCATGGAGGAAAATCAGTATTCAGCAACTTTCTTAGAAAATCAGTCTGGATCTCACTTATCTGGAGAGCAAGTGATAAAGCCCTGCCTTGAAGGGCACAGCTCTGGAGATAAGCAGAGACCTCAGTTTTGTTTACCCTTAGGAGAGTAACAACAAAGATTGCAGCTGGGAAAAGGGAAAGAGGTGTGTCTGATTATTATATTATTATATATATTATTATATATATTATTATATATATACATAATATAATATATATATATATAATATAATATAATATAATATAATATAATATAATATAATATAATATAATATAATATAATATAATATAATATAATATAATATATAATTATAATATATATAATATATTATTATATATATTATAATATTATGTTATATTATTATCCTGATACAAATTATTATATTAGGAGAGGAAAGGGAAAAGGGGGTTAGTTTGTTTTTGTTTACAGGGATGCTCTCTTAAAAATCCCATTCAGGCATTTATATTTTTTCATCTGTCATTGTTACAGTCAATTTTTTTGGGTGATCACAATGTGGTGATGCAGACAAGCTGCTCATTGGATATCTTAGTTCTGGATACTTGCATTTTTGGGTGCTTTTTTCAATTGCTGATGGTCAGCTGTAGCTGACCTGCAGGCCCTGTGCTGCTCTGTACCACACTGGTGCATTCACCTGGGAGAAATTCCATTTTCCAAGGTGTCTAATTGGTGGCCAGTGCTTATTTGAAGCAGTGGGAACCAAGCAGAGCTATCAGTGATGGGGAAGTGAGGTAGGCAGCTGCAGGGAGGAGTTCTGGTGCAAAATGGGCAGCCCTGAGCATTTTTTTGTGTTGCATCTCTTTGGTTTTCATCCCAAATCTCTCTGGAGGAGCAGAGAATTTACATAATTATTTTCTTAAGGTAGATGTGAAGTGCTGACAAATTGCAAAGGGTTTTTTGGCAGCTTCCTTGTTCTTGTGTGGGCTGCTGTGCAAAGTCAAGCCATGGGACAAAGCTTTCGCAGTGCTTGCTTTGCATGGGCTCATTTTCCAAGGGGAACTGACAAGATTTAGCTGGGATTTAAAAATCAACTAAAAGATTTGGCTCCCTGAAAACACATCTCTGGTGAGGCCTCTAGGAATAGGAAGGAAGCTGAGAACATTTCATGGGAGGTGCAGATGTGGTGCTGTCATGAGCACTTATCCCCACACACACACACGTCCCCTCTAGGGAAGAAATCCTGGAGAGCACATGTGGAAGTGGTGGAAAAGGGATCTCTGAAGGAGGCAGGAGAAAAGGCAAAATAAAAAGCACAATTCTTTCCACATTTGGCTTGCAAATGATAAATGGCCATGTCATGTGCACTGATTAAGGGCTCAATACATTATTCTGCAGTGAGAAATACCTTCTGAAAAGACCCTGTGCTGTCTACAGAAATCCTTGGGCTGAATCCAGCAGTGAAACATGGCTCAGAGCAGCCTCTGGGAGACCAGCTCCGGCAGGGAGGTTGGACACTCCCCCTCTCCCACGGTTTTGCTTCTCAAACATGACAGCCCAGGGAGTTATTTCAGAATGCTGCCGAATGGGCTCTGTTGCAAACTCTGGAAGTCTGGTGTGGAGCAGAGGGGCAGCCCAGGGAGTTCCTTCCCATGGATTGCTCCATCAGCTGCTGGTTCCATCAGCAGTGGCACCCACCCAGGGAGAGAATCCTCCTTTGGGGAGCAGGGAATTCATCCACCTGCATGGCTCTGGGTATGCTGCCTTCCCTAAACCAGCACTAAATAAAGTGCTGCAGTGGGCAGGTGCTCAGTTTTTCCAGCCAGGAATGGCATGGATGCCTTGGTTCTCTCCCTCCTGTGCCAGTGCTGAGAGGCAGAGCTGTGCCAGGGATCCCAAAAGCAGCCCCTGGCTGGCTGGGATTGTTCCTTTCTTGGGCGGCCAAAGGGACACAAAGACCCACAGCTTACCTCATGTGCTCTAACCCATGGCATTTAGCCCTGAGCAGTGGAGATGGGCAGAGGTTTGAAAATGAAGAATCGCTGAGCTCATTTTTCTTTTCTCTTTTTTTGGGGGGGGTCAAAGAATAAACCAGCAGAGCCTTGGGAGGAGCAGCAGCCAAACAGACAGGGAGGAATTCATAGCTGGACTCATTTCTGGGGGTAGGAAAGCTGCAGGTTGTCCCCTCCATGGACACCCCTCAGCACCAGGAGCCGGAGGATGGGGTGGCCACAGGGAGAGGCTTCCCTGCAGCTGTTCCTCAAATCAGGACACTTCTTCCTCCCTCTGCTGACAGAGGGATCAGTCTCCCTGAGCAGCTGCAGGGTCAAGGTAGCTTCTGGTCTGGGGAAGTTTCAAGAACCAGAAACTCTTTTTTTTTTCCCAGACAACTCTAGTGGGAAAGTTGTTTCTGCAGCTGTAGTGCTGGGAAAGGCTCCCGACTTCAATTCTGAGCATCCTCAAGGACAGGGGGTTTGAAGTCACAACTGGATGGCAGCACTTTATTCACACCCTTCCCTGCCTCTCTGGGACCTGTGTTCTGCCTGATGTATTGAAACAACTCAGAAACTGCACAGGGGGAAACAAAACCACCAAAAAGCCCAGGAAAGGAGCTCATTGAGCGGGTGAATTGAATTTGGCTGTTGCACTGTAACAGTATGGTTGTGTTACAGTGTAAGGAATCACTGAGGGAGCTGGGGCTGTTCAGCCTGGAGAAAAGAAGACTCAGGGCTGCCCCCATCGCTCTGCACAGCTCCTGAAAGGTGCCTGTGCTCACCTGGGGCTGGGCTCTTTCTCCAGCAGCTCTGACACAAGCAGAGCACACAGCCTCAAGCTGCACCAAGGGAAATACAGGTTGGATAGCAGGGAAAAGGTTTTTATGGAAAGAGTGATAAAGTTCTGGAATGGCTGCCTGGGGAGGTGGTGGAGTCCCCATCCCTGGGTGTGTTTAACAAAGCCTGGATGTGGCACTGGGTGCCAGGGTTGAGTTGAGCTGTTGGGGCTGGGCTGGACTCAATGGTCTTGAAGGTGTCTTCCAACCCAGTGGTTCTGGAATTCTGTGAGGGATGGGACTGAGAGCAGCAGGAGGGTGTTACCCCCTGGAATTACAGACCAAAGAGCCCCAGTGAGGGTGGGATCAGCTCCCCAGAGTCAGAGGATCAGGGGGTGCAGAGGGATGGGGAGGTCACTGCTGGGTGCAGGAGGTGACAGACCCCTGGGCCATGGGGGACATGGGGGGGCTGGCCAGGGGCTGGGAGGTGGAGATGGACAGAGGTGGTGGAGACCCTGTGCCACAGGGACATGGGAACAGCAGGATGTGGCCCCAGCCCCAAAGCTCAGTGGAGGGCTCAGCAGCCCCTCAGAGGGGGGACAGGAGGAGCTCTAGGTGCTGGCAGCACCAGCCAGCCCACCCTGCTCCCCCCATCCCCACCATCTCCATGGGCTGACCTGTGGCCTTTGTGGTTCAAAGCTGGCCAAATTACAAGGGGTTAGAGAAAGTGGAGGAGCAGGACAGGTCAGAGGTCACAAGGCACCAGTTCCCACTGTGATAGGAATAAAGGGACACTCACATTCAACCTTTTTCTCCAGCATTGCCAAGTGATTAGCTACTTCCGTTTTCAGTTCATTGATTTTAAAAACCCTGGAAAGAAAACCCTCATGTATTAATGTCATACATTTAGTGCTCTACCTACCCTAGGTGCTAAGGACTTCTGGTAGAAATGTCCATATTTGTGTCTCTATGACTGATCTGCCCAGCCTCATTTTTCATAAGGAAAAAGCAAATTTTCCATGGAAATGCTAACACTGGGGCAGAAAATACACCTGGGTTCAATTTCCAGAAAAATTAACAGGAGACATTTTTTTTATGGCCCTGGGAATGTCCTGTGGCTCTACAACACTTCATGTGCCCCTCTCTCAGCAGTGCCTCGCTACTGTACCCCCCCAGGGAAGCAAAGTTAAATTGGTAATTGTTCAATTGGTAATTCATAATTGTTCAATTGGTAATTCATGATTGTCCAAGAGCAGCGTCTCGGTGTCTGCAGGCACTGAAACCTCCTCCCCCCTGCCAAGTTACGCTGCTGATTTCTGGGACTGATCTGTCTTATTGAAACCAGCTGGGATTAAATAAGCAGCTATACAGATGTGGAGAAATCCTCTCTGAGGAGAGAAATTTTTGGGTGATAAAGGGGAAAACGAAACAAATCTGATGATTTGACTGCTCCACGAAGGAGCGTTTCTTCTGCTTCCTAAGAGGGAAGGAGCATTTACTACTTGGTCTCCTTTTTAGATCAAAGATAATCACTGAAATTGCTTTTGGTTTGAGCTACTGTATTGCTGTCAGCAGGAAATAATGTGTCCCAGACCTAAATTTGGCAGGCAGAGTGGGATTTGAAAGATGTCTTAAATGCCCCTCTGCCTCCTGTGAAAATTTCACTTCAAGCAGATAGAAGAAACAGCATTTTAAATTAATAATGATGTTCGGTTTCTTACCTCGAGAACTGCTCAGCAATCTGTCCCAATAAGTTCTGGAACAATTCTTCTTTCTCTGAAAAAAAAAATAAAATAGAAGGAAGACATGATAGGAAAAAAAAAAAGAAAGGAAAGAAGACATCCTCAGCCCTTCTGCAAAGTGCACTTCCAGTTCTGATGGGGAGGCCAAAAAATTGTTTAGGTGCTTTGAAGAGTGACAGGGTTTGGAAATGTCTCCTTGTCTCACCTGCCTTTCTTTTCCTGCAGATTACAGCCAGGGTTTCCCAGAAGCTTTATTTTTGGGAGGCTGGGTGTCTGAGAGGTGGCTTGTTTTAAGGCAGCAATTTCTGGAGAACAGACCCTTTCACAGACCTTGGGTGGGACACCAAGGACCCCACCTGGCTTTTGAAATTTCCTGCTCACAGTCGGTGTCTCTACACCACCAGCACTCTGTGACAGAGTGCCCATAAACAACCCCACAGCCCATGAACAATCCCACATGAACAATCCCACATGAACAACCCCACAGCCCATGAACAACCCCAGCCAATGAGCAACCCCACATGAACAACCCCACAGATCATGAACAACCCCACAGATCATGAACAATCCCACGTGAACAATCCCACATGAACAAACCCACAGCCCATGAACAACCCCACAGCTATGAACAACCCCAGAGCTCATGAACAGCCCCACAGCTCATGAACAGCCTCACAGCCCATGAACAACCCCACACTCATGAACAACCCTACAGCCCATGAACAACCCACAGCTCATGAACAACCCCACAACCCATGAACAACCCACAACTCATGAACAACCCCACAGTTCATGAACAACCCCACAGCCCATAAACACTAAATAAAACCCAGCCTGCCTTTCAGTCTTATCCTGGAGACCATTTATTTTTTTCCTGGTGCAAATGCCTGAGGATTGTGCTGCCTTGCATAAACTCCAGGCAAACACGAGATGACAAAGTGCTGTCCCTGCAGAATGAGCTCTGCCCTTCCTGGTTTGTGGGATGGACACAGCAGGGTACAACTTTCCCAGCCCCTTTTCCCTTGAGAACACAGCCTGGACGGAGCTGCCACAGGGATCCTGTCAAGATCCCATTGTTCCCTGAGTTCCTCCACACTGGGAGTCCTGTGGGCTCTCAGGATCTCCTGCTGCCTCAGGAAAGTCAGGCTGATGAAGCCCCCGCTTCTTCCCAAGAAAATCACAGGATTGTAATTCCCAGCACAAGGAAATGCAAACAATCCCTCAAAGCAGGATAGCACATTTCAAGGGACAGCACACTTTAGGAAGGAAGAAGTATGATAGCAATGTTTTCCCATCTTTTAGCATGTCCACACAAAAAGGGGAAGCCCAAATCACCTTTGCTGAGCCCCGAGATGCTGTTTTGGGATTGTTCCCTCTTTCCCTCAGCAGCTAAAGCAAACTGCCCCAAAGTGCTGCAGAGATTCCTGCACTGGGGGTGTGCTCAAGGAAAGGAAGCACTGAGTGCACTCAGAAACACACCACAGATCTCAGAACACCTATTTATTTATACCCACATACAAACACCCCATGGCATTTCTGCAGGTACTTCTTGTCCTTCCCCAAGGGAACACAACACCTCACAAGTGCAATCACCCAGGCAAAACACATCAGACAGAAATACAGCCCAGCATTTACCATTTATTTCTAAATAACAGCTCTTGTAGCTGTTGAAAGGATTTGCAATTCCTCGGGTATTAGAGACATCAGCAATACTTGTCAGTAGCATTCACATCACAGGTCAAAACAATTTGCCTGTTACCCCCTGTGCCTCAAAACTGGAGCAAACATTCTGTGCTCTGAAGGTCTCAGATCTAATTCCTTCTTTTTTTTTCCCTTTTCCCTCCCCCAGCTCCCAGCAGAGAAAACAGAAATTGCTTCTTCTCACAGAGACCCATTTTCCATTTTTTCTCACAAAACCCAAGCGCTGAAACAAAGCAAACGCCGCGTCCTTTTTAAAGAGAGGAGGAAAACTTACCGTGGGCAGCACCTGGGATGGCACAGAGTCCAACAGGGAAAACAAGCAGGGAAAGCAGAGAAACCAACCCCTGTCCTCTCCCTTCGAGGCTGCTCAGCCCTCTGACAGTGGCTGCAGCGCGCCAGAGACTGACAAGTTCCCTATAAACACTGTTCCAGCAAAAAAAAATAAAAACCAAACCCCAACAATCTTACTTTCACTCCCTCCCCCTGTCAAAACTCACTCAGAGGACTAAGAAATTCCCATCCAGGGAACGGTCAGCTGCAATCTGATGTTTATGGATGTAATAAAAGACTTTCAAAATGAAGATGTATGTTTTTATAACCCTAGGGTGCAGTAAAGATATATGACTAAGAGTGGCAGCTCGCCTCATCTTAAAGAGACAAAGATCCATTTCTCTGCCCTGTTCCTTTCCGAGGGAAAGACCTCTGGTAACCCCGGGTTCTGAAGAAAATGAGACATGGATCTGACATAATTCACTCTTGTTTGTCCCCTCCTTTGTAGAACAGGAGGGCTAAGGGTGCTTTTGCTCCCTTCATTACCCTCTGTCTCATTTTTTTATACCCCTGAGCAGGGCTGAAGCCCCAGATTCACACAGATACCTTTTCCCTTGGATTGCTTCCTTTGTTTTGCTGCAATTCCCCCTCTGAAAAGGAAATCCTGCTGCAAGCAGCCCTGGCAGCAGCTCTGGGTGCTTTACTGAGAGTCCTGTTGCAGCATCCCCCCAAAAAATCCCCTTTCTTGTCCCCTCACTTCAAACCAGCAATATTTACAGATGCAGGTCTTCAGCAAGCCAGGTATTTGCACAACACCCTGGGTGTTTTGCAGCTGACAAAAGACAACCAGAATCCCCCAGAAGATGCTGCAATGGTTAATGCTGGGCAGAGCTCAGGCTGCCCAGGGCTCTGTGCTACTCCTGCTCTTTGCCCTATGGCCTCTGCCAAGCTCAGCAGGCAGCTTGGCCAGGACACCGTGGAGAGAGGAGCTGTTCTGCCTTGTCCCCAGCAGGTTCTGGGAGCAAAGCAGGTGTGGGGGATTTGGCAGCAGCGTTTGTTCCTGTGCCCCTGCCGTGGCTGGGTGGGAGGCTGGCAGGGAGAGCCCAAATTCCCTGTCAGCCTGGCACCAGGGGCACTCTGAGCAGCTCAGCTGAGCTGCCCTGGCACAGATGGGTTTTACCGACTGGCAGGCACCCTCTGCCTTCACCACCCTGCTCACAGAACCTTTTCCTGCACCCTCTCACCCTCTGGGATCACGGCCAGGGAGACGCCTCCATCCTCTCGTGACTCCCTTTGTCACCCTGCCACCCTGCCAACTTCTGCCAGCCTCTGCCAGCCCCTGCCAGCCTGCCACCCTGCCAGCCCCTGCCACCCTGTCAGCCCCTGCCACCCTGCCAGCCCCTGCCACCCTGCCATCCTGCCAGCCCCTGCCACCCTGCCACCCTGCCAGCCCCTGCCACCCTGCCACCCTGCCAGCCTCACAGCCTGTGGGCAGGGAGTCCCTGGGGCTGGGGGAATGGCTTGGATTCCCTCTGGTTTTTCTGCTTTGGCCAAGCAAGGCTGGGAGGCCACGGGCATCTCCCTTTCCTTGCCAGCGTCAGGCTGGTGAATCCCTGCCCTGTTTCTCACAAATGCTCTGGCTCAGGCTGCTGTCTGCATTTCACTTTCTGTGGTCTGCTTGGATCAGGGTAATTAAAGAAAAACCCACGAGCAGCCAGGTAGACAAAAGCCTCAGGAAGGGGTGAATTTCAAGCCCAAGCCCACATCCATGAATCTGTCACATGGAGCCCCAGATTGATGTAATTCACAGCTCAGGTTAATTCGGGCTGTTGCATGCAAATTCCCCATCAGGTGAGCAATCCCAAAGGAGTTGGCCACATCCCAGTGCACGGAGCAGCAGTGGGAGGAGGATTTTTCTCTCTCTCAGTCTCTGCCTCCTCAGTCTTGCCTGAGCTGAGAGCATGAACAAGACTCCAAAAGGAGAAGAGAGAGATGCCAGAATATGAAGATTTAGACCCAGTGACAAATTTCTCTCATTTTACCAATACCAAACCACACAAGATCTCAGGTATTGAATCATCCAGGGGGAAAATCATCCCAGTGCAGCAATGCTGGGCTTTACTGCCCTAACTTTGGAGCAGTAGGAAATTCCCTGAGAATGTTTCCTGTCCTGTCAGGAGCACTTTTGACTCCATAACAGTTCCTTCTTCTGCACAATCAGAAATTAAACAGATTTCAATTTTCTCCCTCAAGAGGGTGCTGCTAATAGGGTTTGTTCATTTAATTGTCACCCCTGTCAAATCTAGAAGTGCCTGAACCCTGCTAATTAGAGCAAAAACACAGCCATCAGTTTGTGAGCTGTGAGCCAGTTCCACCAGGAGAACACAGACCTGCTGGGGGGAGGGAGAGGATGATCATTCAATGGGCTTGGAAATTAAAATACCACAGAGAAAAGGGTTTGCCACAGGGACTTTGATGCTCTGCTTGGATAGCCATGAATCTGCTGCTCCAGGACCATAGGAGGAGGGACAGGGTCTGATCCAGCAGCTTCAGGGGCTCAAAGCCAGCCAGCTCAGGCCTCTCGAACCCTAATCCTGATCCTAACCCTGATCCTGACCCTGTCCCTGATCCTGACCCTAATCCTGATCCTAATCCTGACCCTGACCCTGACCCTGACCCTGACCCTAACCCTGATCCCAACACTTGCAGACAGCTGACCCCTGACACATCCATAGCTGCTGCATCCCACACTCTCTGGAATAATAATGATGTTTTTATTTCTAATCCTCTCCCATGACTATGGCCAGGAAATGAAGAACTGTTCCTTAGCAGGACTCCAGTGGAGATCTCCTCTGCTGGACAGCAGCCACTGCTCATGTTTTTCTTCCCTAAGGATTGAATTTCCCAATCCCACCTTTTACAGCCTCTGTTCCCTGTGCCATTCTCCTGCAGCTGCCTGGGAGTCTGCTGGGAGAGGTGCATTACCTCCCACCACTGTGAAAATTGGGGTGACCCCCTTTTTGGCACCCATTTGGATGAGCTGCTTTGGGAATCAGGCAGAGTTGTGTGAGAAGTGAAGAACAGAACAGAGCTGGGTTGTTTTTTTTTTTTTTTCTTTTAATGAAAAGGAACAATTTCCTACTCTGTTTATTCTTCCTACTGTCAGCAAAATGTCAGGAATGCTTAAGATTAATGACAAGCCATGTGAAAGAGAAAAAAGACACTAAGGAACATTAGTTCCATCACACTCAGCTCAACTTTCTTCCTCTTTCCACAGCAGACTGTCTTATGTTTTGACAATCTATGGCCAGGATTTTTCTTGCCCTTTTCAGCCCAAGATCTTTGGAAATTCTTGTTTTATGAAAAGCGGGGAGTGAAGAGAGATCTTGCTGACACAGAGAGCTGTGCTCTGCACAAAGCAGAGCCATGTGCTGTCAGCTGGGGATGAAAAATGAGGGCCTTGGGAGAGTGTGAAAAGTCATCCACGGTCCTATAAAAATACACTGCTAGCTCCATGTTAGGGGAATAACAAAAATACATTCAAAAAGGAGTGTGTTTTCTAGAAATCCCCTCAATCAGCTCCCCAGCTGGTGTAACTCAGTGGCATTCCCTGCTGGAGCCATGCTGGCTCCATTTCTCTGCCATGGGGTTACTCACAGCAGCTGGGACACAGGGCCACGTGCTCCACCCCACCTTTTCTCCTGTGATAAAACAGGAGCAGCAGAGTGATGCTGCTGCTGCAGGGTTTGTCACAATAAGGAAACACTTTGGCAGACAGCTCCTTCCCCTTTGCAGTCACACGTGTGTGACTCCCTGCTCCTGGCAATCACTGACATGAGATTTGTTTATGGCTTCTCACAAATCTCACTGTGGCTCTTTCCTGTTCCCTACCCTCTGTGCTCTCTGCTCACCTTTGCTCCCTGCACAATCTCACTGCTGCTGCCTCTGTGTCCTCCCCACATCCTCCTTTCCAGATGTTTCTGCCCCTGTGCTTCTCCTTGAAGAAGACACAGTGCTTTTAATGAAAGGAATAATTTCAGAGTGTCAGACACTCTGTTTCCATCCATAATTCAGAACCCTAAGAGAGAAGATGAGGTGAGACCACCAAAACATCATCTCTCCTGTCCCGACCAGCTCACCCACTCCTGCACACCACTTTTTCCAGCCCCAGGCTTTGTCTCACTGCTGTTCTGTGTTTCCAGGACAATCACAACCTCCTGCCCTTGGTCTCTCCTATCTTCCCACTTGACTGCTCCAAGGAGTGTCCCCAGCTGATGTCCCCTGTCCTGCTGCAGCCCTGCCAGCCTCTCCCTGTGGCTCCAGAGTGTCCTGGTGTGAGTGGCAGGAGATTCTGCAGCTGCACAGATGAGAGAAACCACGAGCCAGATGCTCACAGGGATTGCCCCAAGCCAAAGTTCTGCTCCAGTGTCTGAGAGCATGGTACTGACAGCAAAGAGGAGTGGGAGAAGAGGCATTCCAGCCCTGCCTGGGGCTGGGGAATGTGCTCCAGATGTGTTCTTTCACCCAGGCCCTCTTTAATCTTGTCAGGTGAATTTAAATATTTATCACACTCACAGCTACCATGCACACAGCAGAAATTATGTTCTCTCCTCAGCCATTTGGAAATAACACCAGGCTCAAATGTTGTGCTCAGCTTTCCAGCAGAGGAATGGGCAGGTTTAACAAAACACTGCAGGGCAGACTTTCATTTTTTGTTGCCTGAAAATCCCCACTGCTCCATGCAAGGCTTTCCCCAGGGCATCAGAAGTGCTGAGTCAGACCAGAGCAAGTTCCCTGAACTCAGCCATTCACCTGATCCTCACATTCATTGAAATTCAGGCACATTTTTTAAGCTTTTTCTGCAGGACACTGATCAAACACTTCTTATTCTGCTGCAGCTACAACAATGACACTGACATCTTCATGGCCACATAATTTCCACATGCAAATGTTTGAAAATTCAGCTTTACTTAATTCAGCTTTAGTGGATTCAGCTCCAAAGGGTCATTTTACCTGAGAGCTGCTCAGTCATAACTGGGATCACTTTGTATGGAGACCTGGAAGAGCCACAGAGGGTTGATGTTAGCAACACTCAAAATGCAGTTTGTATTGCACATCTGTGCTCCTTGAGAAGTACAAAGAAGTATCTGAAGATATCCCAAGCTCTCTTAAAACCTGTGAGTTTGAGTAAGCAATGGGCACTTTTTCTGAACACACAACCCTCTGATTTACAGAGAATTTAGAAACAGCATTATTAGATTCTCTGATTTAGAAACAGAGTCATAGAACCATAGAATTTGGGTTGGAAGGGACTTTAAAAATCATCCAGTCCCAGCCCCTTGCCATGGACAGGGACACCCTCCAGCCTCCCAGGCTGCTCAGAGCCCTGTCCAGCCCGGCCTTGGACACTCCCAGGGATGGGCAGCCACAACCTCTGCTCTGTGTTTGTGCCCTGTCCTGTGCAGGAGCTCCCTCCCAGCTGCTGGGGCTGCACCACACAGTGCAATAAAGGCATTGAAAAGTCATCATGGAATGTGGGCCAAAGCCAGCAGTGAAGAGACCTGAACTCATCACTGATCACAGGCTTTGAGTTTGCTTTTTAAGTAATCTGCTGGTTGTGCCCTAGCAGAGCAATCAGGAGTGGGGGAACAACAGAGATGTGACAGCAAACAGAGAGGGATGGGAATAGATATTCTACATTAAATACCTAAAAGCAGGATTTTTTCCCTCTAAGACAATTACTCCTGCTTTAATAAGTAAAAGTTTTGCAAAAAACCAAAAATCTTTCCAACCATCACTCGTGCTGCAGGCCAGCACACATATCTTCTGCCATCCCCTCCCAGTGCACACAAAAACCTTCTGCAGGCAGCCCCTGCCTTGCCTTGGGGCTGAGCCTGTCCTGGGGGAGCAGGTGGCAGCAGGGCTCACCTCTCTGTGTTGGCAGGCATCGTGGGGTCAATGGACACCATGCAGTTGTCTGCTGTCAGCAGGGAGATGGTGGTGTTCCTGAAAAGCAAGTTCCAAAGAGGGTTATATGACCTGGAAATGCCAGCTGGAATTCTGGGCTGCTGCTGCATGGGATGCAGAGCCATCTTCCCTCCTGCAGATGCTTCTTTTCTCCTTGCTCCTGGCCTGGTAACCTCTGTTACCCCAGAGCAGAAAGAGTCAAAGCCCAGGGCAGGGAAGGCTCAATGCTTCACCCATGAAAAATGTGAAGTGTGATAATTTTTGATCTCAGAGCAGACCTTGCTCCCTGCTAATTCATTTATTCTCTTGACTCACTGAATAATAATTTCTGTTAAAAAGCTGTATTTTGTGATAGATTGACTCAGCAGCTACATATTGACTCATCCCATACAAATGACTTTTGGTGTTGTGAATGTCTTGAAGTTATTTAGTTATTCATTTACCAAAACAAACAAAACAAATATCTTGCTGAATATGGGGTCTTTCTCTTTTTTAATTACTGTGCTAAGGGTGATCTCATAGGCTCAGATGTAAACCTTGGAGGTTTACTTTGGCTCCAGGATCCTGGTTGAAATGCAATTTTCCTTTGACAATCTTCTGATGAAAATAAAATGCCAAATGTGCAGTGAACACCCTGACTGTGAGTGATTAAAATTGCTGAACAAAGTTTCCTGGGTGATGAAGTGGAAGTCTTTGACATCACAGGAAAATGAGAGTTATTAACCTCTCTAATGTCAAATAGGAGGAAATAGAACAAACAGCAAAGGGCATTAATTCTGTCCAGCAGCTTATGCAAATTCAATTTTATCTTTCAATCCTCAGAGCTGTAGTCATGCAGTAAAACCATGATTAGAAGACTGGCTTATTTTTCTCCTGCACTTTTCCTGTACTGTAAAGTTGTGTGTCCAGAGACAAAGACTTTGCCTTGTTGCATACAGCCTGGGCTGCTCTAGATCCTTATTGAGACAGCAGATTTCCCCTTCTGGAGGTGATTAAGGGTTCTGGAAATGATTGAGGTGCTTCCTTCCCCTGCTCCACTGCCTGGAGGTGATGGATGGATGGATGGATGGATGATGGATGATTGTGGGGATACCGGCTATGGGTTTCTCTGGGTCTGGATTGACAGCACTTGAGATGGTGTTTCATGTTCACACTCAGGTGTTTATTATTTCTTATCAGTAAAACAGTCTCACTACTGTGAGTTCTGCAGCTTTTCATTAGTAGGCACAAAATGGCCAGCAATCTCCTGGTACAAGGTCTTTTAAGACTAAACTATCCAATGAAGAACTGACACCTGGATTATTTTCCCTTTTAACCCAATAACTGATCCCACAGAGCTGCAATGGGGACTTTTCTGCCCAATTACAAAATGCCACCCAAACCCATGGAGAAGGAGGAGGAAGAAGCATGAAGAAGAAACCCAGGACAACACCCTGTGCCCTCCATCTTGCTTCCATCCACAACATACTAAAAACCCCAAAACCTCAATTTCTCACCAACACACCTACACTGCTCTCTATAATCTATTTCACACTTTTGTGGGTTCTGGCCTATCTTAAGTCTGGGAAACTTTCTCCATGAATGAGGGTCAGAGTCAGTGCTGCCCTGGGGGTCAGGGCATCCCAGAGCAGACAGAGAAATATTCCCAGTGCCCTGGGGTTCCAGAGATGATGAATCTATGGATGGATGGATGGATGGATGGATGGATGGATGGATGGATGATGGATGGATGGATGGATGGATGGATGGATGGATGGATGGATGGATGGATGGATGTTACACCATCCACCACATCCCAGCCTTTCCCAGACACCCTCCCATGACCCTGGACCCCTCTCAGCACTGAGGTTTCAGTGGACACTGCTCTTGAGATTGAAGGGAACAAATCCTATTTGGATTTTCCCCAAATGGAAAATCACAGCAGGAGGATTACGGGGACTTTGTGAGACAACATAAATTAGGAAATACATGGCCTGGGCAATGGATTTGGAGATATTTATGCTCTATAAAATGGTTCAGCTGGGGTGCTTTGTGTTTGACTATCCCATACCTGGGATTAGATTTTAAAACACCTTAAGAGAAAGCTTATTTCCTGGTGGCAGTACTTCTTGTTAGCCCCAATTTTTTTCCCTTAAAAACAGGTTCTAAACATGTGCCTGCATTTCACTCAATATGGGCAAAAATGTAGCACTGAGATATAAGTGGTAGGTGTGCCCAACCTCTGTGTACTCAGGGCTGTATTTCTTCAATTGCTTTTATTTTAGATTATTTCTCCTCTATTCTACTCTATTCCACTCTGTTCCTCATGTGCAGCCAACACCAAGGTGGCTCAATTCCCTGCCTCCACATTTTCCAGCTCTTGATTGCCCCAGTTTCTTCTTCCAGCAACAAGAGACAAACCTGAATAGCAGCTAAATAAATCATTTGGGGCCTGTCTTTAAATTGTTCCCAAAGGAAAGAAACAAAAGTGAAATGAATGTCACAAATGACAGACCCACCTCGGTAGCCCTGTTGCAATGCAGCAAAGGTCCATAATATCTTTGGAATTGCAGTATTTACTGAAGATCACCTTCCAGAGGAAACAGCAGCAGAGGAGGATAAAAAAGAAGAAAAAGAGCAAGGATGGTTAGTTCCCACAGAGATATGAATCCTGTTCAGGCATGCACTGGGCTAATTTTAAGGCACAGTCTGTGATTTCAATTATCTGGTTTGATTTGTGAGCTGGAATCTTTCTCTGCTCCTGTGTAATACCTGTGTGTTTGTCAATAAAGCAAGCAAGCTCTGGAGACCTAAGTGCTGTTCAGAAGTGGAGCGATAACCTGTGTGAGCTGAGAGCAGGGGGCTTCCTTAAAATGCAGTGCAACTGTGGGATGAAAACAGCTGTAAATTAAAGAGTGTAAGAGCCTAGATTTAGGAAGAAAACTGCCCAGATTTGAGCAGGTCATGGGATGGTATAAAAGGGCACTGCTTTTTGGACCACACCAGCTTATACTAGGTTGAAAGTGAGCTGAGCTTGTGCCAGAATTCCTATTGACTGTCAGATGTTCCTGTTGCTAGGTCAGAAGCCAGACCTGGAATTACAAAATTTGCCACTGTTACCTTCCCATCTCCCCAAACACCTCTTCATCCTCCCACCCTTCCACACACACCAGGCAGCCCCAGTGCAAAGACTGAGCAGCACATCCCCAGTCCCATTTTTCCATTCAGTGACACAATCCCAGCCACAATTTTCCCCAAGACTCCTGTGTCCATCAGGACTTGCAGGTCATGGTCCTCCCAGCTTTTTCTGCAGTCAGAAAACACTTTAATGATACCATTACAGCACTTCTCATCAGTCTCACTATGCCCCAGTGCAATATTTAAACTCTGTAATCTAAAGCTTGTTAAATTACTTGCCCTGGATCTTATCATGGGTGAGTGGCAGGCCAGAAACAGAACCCAGGAGTCCTAATTTGATGTCTTGTTAGATTAAGAGACAGCACACTGCCTCTGAAAGAAAAACACTCAGGAATTCAACGGCAGCACTCTGCATGAGGAGTGTCCCATTTCAATAATTGTGTGTTTATAGGATGTCTGTCCTTGTGACTGAGGTCCCTGAGGTTGCTCCCAATCCAAACTCACTTCTCTGTTGGCTGCACGTTGCACTATTGAATCTTCCATTGCTCTAAATCAAAATCTTGTTCCTAGTGGACTTATTGAGGAAAACAGCCATTGAAAAGGATCTCTGCTGACAGTGAAAACAGCCAAGTGTGGGTGGAATAAAAAGAAATTGCAGACATGAGAATGAAGGATGGGGCTTGAATGCTTCTGCCAGTGTTGTGCCCCTTTCCTCAGAGCAATTCTGAGCTCCTCTGAGTGACTGGTGGAGGCAGAAATTAAATGCCTCATTGCAGCCAGACTCTCCTTAAAGTCAGGAACAGCAACAAGCAGTGGGGATGGTTTATCCAGTGGGGGTGGTTTATCCAGTGGGGATGGTTTATCCAGTGGGAATAGTTTATCCAGTGGGCGTGGTTTGTCCAGTGGGGGTGGTTTATCTAATAGGGATGGTTTATCCAGTGGGGATGGTTTTTCCAGAGGCTGCTGGTGTTGATGGGATGGTGCAGGGGCTGGCAGGGGGGAGCAGTGGTGTGGAGAGGGGCAGCTTCCCTGCCCAGCACTGCAGCCCTCTCCTCTCATATCCCATGGGAAAGAGCCCCAGAGCCTCTGGGCTCAGGATGCAGCAGCTCAAAGGCACTTGTGGAGATTGACCTAAAGGCAAAACTCAGGAGGAACAAGAAATTTGCATTTTGCAGATGAACAGGGACGTCAAGATCAAAGTTCTCTCCTTGTGAGTGTTGGAAATGTGATTTTTCCGCCCCCCTATAACCACTCCACATTCTCATGCACAGCTTCTGGTGCCACCCACCACAGGCATGAGGGGTGTGCATGTCCACAGAGCAGCCTGGAGGCTGGTGACACAGGAAATAAGGAATGTGTCACCTGGGATGACAGCTGGGAGGAGACAGGGGGGCTGTAGCTGCCCTCCCAGATTGAGCAGGCCCTGTGTGTTCAGTGAGGTGAGGACCACACTGAAAAATAACAAGTCGTCATCTCATTAAATACTCATCTGAAAGGTGTAGGTGCCAGGAGGTAATTAAGCCTGCAGCTTCACTTTGTCAGCCTTGATTTTCAGGGGCTGTAATTCCTAAATTGTCACAGCACTGGTGTGACATGGTTCCCCTGCTCCTCCAAGATGCCCTTCAGGCTGCAGGGGAACTCCATCACCTGGAAGTGTCACAGGGTGACAATCAGAGCTCTTCCACTGTAAATGGGGAAGTTTTGGGAGATCCAGGGTGTGCTCTGCTGCTAATGCCTGCTCGGGGCTCAGGGCATGCTAGCCTGAAGTACCAGGACAGCCTGGACAGCATAACAGGCCTGGCTTGCCCTGAGGGCGCATAGAGACTTCAGCAAAGCTCCAGTTTTCAGTTTTCACTGGTGGTGAGGAGCATTCTCCCTCCTGAGCAAAGCATCAGGGTTTTGTGGCACAGAGGAGGATGATGGTGGTCACTTCTAGAGGTGGGTGTGACCTACACCTACACTCACACCCACCTTCCCTGTGTTCTGCCCCAGGTGAAATTACTCCAGGGAATGTCTTCATGTGGCATTCACATTTTCTGGAAAAATCCCTTTACCCAGAATTTTTCTTCTGGGAAGCTGAGAAGCCTCAGAGAAAAGGAAAACAATTCTTATCTCATTTGCTTCTCCTGTGTTGTGCTCATGTGGAATGTTTACCCACAGGTGATTGCTTCATTGGATTCTGGTGTGAGTTGTTTTGACTCATTGGCCAATCAGCGCCAAGCTGTGTCAGGACTCTGGAGAGTCACGAGTTTCCATTATTATCTTTTTAGCATTCAGTAAGTATCCTTTCTGTGTTCTTTAGTATAGTTTAGTATAGTATTCTACCATGTAATGTAATGTAATGTAATATATAATATAGTATTAAATTAGCCTTCTGAGAACATGGAGTCAGATGCATCATTCCTGCCTTTGTTGGGACACTCCCCACAAACACAACACCTTCAGGCACCTGATTGCTGAGGCAGGGAGTGACTGTTGCTGGGGAAATGGGTGTGTCTCAAAAGTCAAGACTGACCCTTGGTTATTAAAGCAGAGAAGCAATCAAAGCAATAAAACATAGCCAGTGGAGTTCACATTGGGCTGAAATCCTGCTCCTAGCAGAACCCAGCATCCTGACAGAGTGATAGCTGCTGAAATTGACTGGCAGAATATTGGAGTACAACTGGTACAGGCAGTAACTGGGCAGATGATGTTAATTGTGGCTGAACAGAGGCCAAACACTTGTGATGTGCCAGGAGTGCTATTTCAGGTATTGAGGTTTCTTATTCTGGAAATCAATTATTATTGACCAGGACAGACAAGAGAGGAAAAGATAAAAAAATTATTAGGGAACATTAAAGGTGAGAAAGTTGGCCTGACTCATAGAAAGCAGTAGGAGCTTTCAACACACTGAGGATGGATTTTAATGTTTCCTTTTACTCCATGCAATAGTGAAAGAGTGGGAAGGAAACAAAGCCTGTGATACTAGATCATGAGCCATCTCCATACATGCTTTTCAGTTTTCCATACTTGGCATTTTTACTTGGATTTGCTAAAACTGGGTTTGTGAATCATCCATTGCAGTTTCATACTCATCTCAGGATGCTTGTCCTCAGCTGGTTGGTTTTTTTAATCAAAAAGCACATGCTATTAAAACTTCCTTCTTTTGCAGCCTTCTGAGCATCTCCCTTGTTCTCTGAAGCGCAGCAGCCAGCCTCAGATGTTCTGTGGGAATGTGCAATTGTTCCTGTGATTGTCCCCAGCTCTGTGCTCCCAGCAGAGTCGATGCCAGTTGTGCTGATGGAACACAACTGGAATAATGTGGTTTGGAGGATGGGAGGCCAGCCCTGGGTGCTATTGATGGCTCCAGCACAGAACAGGAATCCTGTGTGCCTGCAGCCCATTATCCCTGGGGGGACATCAGCAGCAGGAAGGCAATGTGGGGACACTTGGCTGGTGGCCACACTTTGGTGGCACCCATGTGTGACACGTGGGCTGTCCTGTGACCTGCAGCTCTGAGGACAGGCAGCCCTGGCACTGGGGGTCAGACAGAACATCTCACCCAGCCCTGTACAAATGTGTCACAGACATGTTTCATGGAAAATCCTTTCCTTAGGATTTTTTCTCCTGAGAATCTGAGAGGCCTCAGAAAGGAAATGTAAACATTGATTATCTGCTGCTATGGAATGCAACAGGTGCATCTGTGATTGGCCCATGTTGGTTGTTTTTAATTAATGGCCAATCACAGGTCCAGCTGGCTTGGACTCTGGTCAGTCACAAGATTTTATTATCATTCCATTCCTTTCCTTTTAAGCCTTCTGATGAAATATTTTCTTCTATTCTTTTAGTATAGTTTTAATATATCATTTTCTTTTAATAGATTATATATAATAAAGTAATAAATCAGCCTTCTGAAACATGGAGTCAAGATTCTCATCTCTTCTTCCCTTGTCCTGGGATCCCTGTGAACACCACCACAGAGATGTCCCTGCTTGGGCAGGTGTCCCCAAACCTTTGCTGCTCAGCCTGAGTCTCCATGATCACACATTTCTGGCACTGTCTGAGGGTCTGATCCCCAAATTTCGTCTCCCTTCAGAACTATCTCAGCTGTCTCTGACCCATTTTAGTCCCCTGTGGGTGATAAGCCACTGCTGAGATGTCTCACAGGACCTCATTCCCTGCATTAATGCCTGGTACTGGAAGATCTCCTTGCTCAGGAGGAGATTGAGATCTTGCTTAGCAGAGGCCAAAATTGGGAGAGCACAGCAGCTCCTCCAGCTCTGGTAGTGGGCTTAAGATCATGCATGTGTAGGGTTCCCTGTAATGAAATTCCAGATTTCCTCATAGTACACATTTTAAAAGTGCATAATCATGCAAGTCAGCCCAAAAAATCAAATCCAGGGATGAAGAAAAAGAGGATACAGGGGACTTGGATATTGCCTGGCAGCATGAAAGTCTCCTGCAAGCCAACACACAAGACACTCAGCTGCTGAAAGCAAAGGCAGAACTGAAATCAGGTCTGAGCAGTGACAAACCACTTGGGGAAAGGACACAGAGGCCTCTGCTTCAGCTTGCAGATTGATGGCTAATTGCCAAGAAGAAAATCAGCCACACATAAGCCCTGCTAACTGCATTTCCCTTGGGTTTGTGCCAGGAGGAAAAGGCTGGATTCCTGGAAAGTCATGCAGCATCTGCAAACAGGGTTTTTTATTTCCCCCTGAGAGTTAACATGATTTCATATTTCTGTCCTTGCTGCTGTTATCAAAACCTCTGAGATGGTGGATATCCCATTCCTGGGAAAATTCAAGGCCAGGTTGGATGGGTCTCTGAGGAACCTGATCAATTTGAAAATGTCCTTGCTCATTGCAGGGGGTTGAACTAGACCCTTAATTGTCCCTTCCAACCCAATTCTATGATTCTACCACATGTAGAATAAAAAAAAGACAGGAAAAGCAGCCTTCTCTGAATGTTTAACTTGTTTGTGCCAAGGAGTTTCCATCAAGATCAAGGAGCAGCCATTCCATTTAAGAGGGCAATATTCTGTGTGCCTTAGAAAGCAACGTGATGCAACTGGGGGAAAAGCACAATGAATAATGGCTGAGGCTTTTGGAGTGGAAATAACATTTTGATGAGGCATGCAGGGACTGCAAAGTAGGACAGCACAGTTTGATGGGATGCCTGGTGCCTAGCCTGGCCCTCAGTTCTGTGGGACTGGTTTCTTTCCTGGAAACAATTCTGCTTTTTTTTTTTTTTTTTTAACATTTTTTCTGAAATAAAGAGCCATTGTCCCTTAATCCACAGTATCCACCTCTGGTCTAGGACAAGGATTTAAAAACTCCTCTTGGGAAGAGCAGGGATAAGAGCCCTGGTGCTCTGGGCTGGCTCCCCACTTGGAGAGGAGCTCAGATTAAGGACTGTGATGGAGATTTTGCTAAAGGACCATTGTGCACAGGCTTTGCAGCCTACCAGTTTACAAATAATCACATTAAATTTTGCTTTCAGATAGGATAGGTAAAACCACAGCTTACAAATCCAATTTCTGTTCTATATTTGATCCTCAGAACAGCTAATCCTCTCTGTAAACAGTAAACTCTGTCCAGAACATTATCATGTTCTGATCTGCTCTCTGTAATTGGGTATTCTTTCAAGAATTTAATTTCTGTTTGATTATTTTTATTTTACCCTAGTAAAATTCCTAAAGAGATAATGTAAAAATATTTTTTAAGCCAGTGTACCCTCCATTTCCAGTTCTACTTCATTCTCCTGGTCAACCTGCTGTCTTCAATACTTTAGCACTTGGTTATGTCTTTCATTCAGCTCAGTGAGCAATGTTCAGAGTCAGGGCTGAAATTGCAGGCATTAAACCATCTAAATTGCAGTCTTTCACTAATGAGAATGGGGGATACTGTGTCAGAAAATATTCTAGTAAAGCTCAGTGATGTATCTTGCATGGACTATGAAAATTGCTGCTGTTTCTGCAAGAGCAGCTTTCAAGGAGGATTTCTGAACTATTAAGGCAGAAGATTCATGTGAAATTTTTAATTGTGATTTTCCCTGTCTTTCCAGAGGTATTTGTCATCCATAATAAAATGAAGAATAATCCAGAAGTTTTAGGTATCCCTCTGTAGGAATCATTGGAAGGAATTCATATTTCTCAACCCATAAGCAAACAGATCTTCCTCAAAAAATATCCACAAATGTCCTCTCTGTCATAGTTCCCAACATCCAAAAGAAGCTTTACCTAAAATCCCATATTGAAAAACATTCCAGCTTTCTCATTCTTTAAACTCAGATACAAACACAGCATCAGCCCAACTATACCCAAACTCTCAGTCTCCTTTTTTTTATTTCTGGCACTAATTAACAGCTGATATTCAGAAAACCACTCATTTATCTGAGCTTGGAGTGTTAGGAGCATTAAAAATAGGCTGCCAGATTTGCCATCTGTTTGATGCAGTGGGAGCTGCTCTGGGAGAAGAACAGAAAACCAGAGCGTGTGTGCATGTCCATGTGTAGGGGAGAGAACACGAGAGCCTCAGCTGAGGGTCTGAGCAGGAATGAATACTCCCCCGAGCTCTTCAAACACTGACTCTGATAGGGGATGAGAAGTGTGGCAGATATTTTATCCCAAAAAGCCACAGCTCTGTAATGCTGCTGATTCACACAGTTTTGGGCAGGGACATGGCTTAGAATGTTCATTTCACCACCAAATGCCCGTGTGGGGTTTGTTTGATGTGATTTTAACCATCCCCAGGCTCAGCATCTCTCTGCCAGGTGCCCTCTGGTGCCAGCAGGAAAGGAGGACAATCTCCAAATCAGCCCAAATCTCCAAAACCCTATCTGGGATGGGATGAATCATCCCTGGAGATGCCACCTGCCCCCTCAATGGCTGCAGGGCTCTCCTGGAGCAGCCACCCCTCCCTTGTGCTTAACTGGGGTCAATCCCATTCCTTTCCCTATACATTGCCCTAAATTAGGGAACAGGAGCTGCCAGACAGAGCTGATGTACCAGGATCCTGAGGCATGGGGCATGTGGTAAGGCACAGTTCCCACCCCTGTAACATCCCTGAAAAGAGAGCTGTGGGAAAAGGGATTTTCCTCTTTTTAGGAAAGAAAAATGTCCATGGTGCACTCCCAGGGCAGCCCTGCAGATTGGCACTGAGAGGAGCAGCATGGCAGAGGTTGGCTCTTCCCCTGTGAGCAAAGAAGGATCTCAGTGATTTTTAGAGTCATCAGGGCTCATAGAAAAAGGGAGATTGCATTCAGGAGAGACTTGTGTAACCTACTGACTGTACTAAGGGGCGTATTGCAAATATTGCATCTGTCAGTGCTAATTATTAATGGCAGAACACAAGCAGGAATGAGCAAGGCTGATTGTGAGGGGCCAGGCGAAAAGTTCTCTATCTTCTGCAGCAAAAATAAAAACATTTCATAAAATTCTTTATTCCAACCTTAAACAACACAAATGTCTATATACGGGCTTTTCTTAACACAAGAAGGGCACACATTTGCTGCTAATGGATTCTAAGTGCAATTAACCCTGCAGCACACGAAGGCATGAGGCTTGAAATGTTTTGTAAACTGGATAATAGGGATGCTTCAGCACCAAATGTTCTCAGTAGTTGTGAGTGAATGTGCTTGTTTCCAAGCTGCTCACACAATTAAAGTCTGACATTGGCACTGGCTTGGTAATAGGGGACTGTTAGAAGGAAAATGGTAATTAATGGAGTGAGGAAAAGCAGGTTTGAGGAGAGACCAGCAAAAGGCTGGCTGGAATCTGTATAAGCAAGTTCATGAGGAAGGTTCTGATGCTTTGAGAGGCTGCCTGGAACAGAGGCTGGACAGTGTTAAAGGAATAAAGCAGGGATTTTTTAAAAAGCCTTCAAAGGATACACCTTGGGCAGTACAAGAGCCTGGCTGAGGCTACTCCCAATATGGTCACGAGTTTTCACACTTTTGTAAGTTTTGGTCCATTTCCATATTGGGGTTAATTGTTACAATTACAGCTTCAGGTTATGCAGTCCCATCCTCCCAGATTGCTCTCCTCAATTCCCTGCTGTTTGCACTATTTGGGCCTTTTTGTTGTTTGCACTTTTGGGCTCAAAGCTGCAACGGTGTCCTTGGTTCTCAGGCTGGAAAAGGATTGTTTTGTCTGACTGAACTGTGAGGAGAACTTGCTGACACTTTATATGAAGTTCAGAGTTCTGTACTAATTCAGTACAGAATCTGGAAAATATGAAAGTTAAAATTAAGGCATCAGTTCTAGAAACAGAATGATTTTGTCCTGTTTGTGAGGAGCCAGAAGAGTTGTTTATGAGGAGAATGAGCTATATTTGGCTGCTCTGAACCCATAGGTAACACCAGAGTTACCTATGAGAAAAGTGTTAGACTGAGAGTGTTAAACTTACACTTTGTCTGGACTAGTGTGAACATAAACTGCAATAAATACAATATACTGAGTGTGACTTCACAAAGATAAACAGCAGTAAACAAGCCTTGCTGGGTGATGGGTGTGGAAGAATTTTGGAGCTGTGCTGGAATTACAGAGCTGTGCTGGGATCATGGTTTGTTCCCCTAAATGCTCTGAGGAGCCCCCACTGAAGAGGAAGGAGAAGGGGGAGTAGAGGAGAGAGAGGCCCATGTGTGACATTATCCTTCATGTTTTTAAAAGCATGAGTTGAAGCCACTTTTAGTCATTAAAATGTTTATGTGCTGCAATGTGACAGAGTTCAAGGAACCTGCTGCTCATTTCGCACTGCTTTACACCAAGTAAAGTTGGAGTTCACCAGGGCCAGCTGCAGTGAGGATGCCAAGGCCGGCCAAGACCTGGCCAGACTCAGGCTGTTCCACCTTTTCCCTCCCACACCCACAGAGCTCTGCCAGCATTAGGAAAGTGGCCTTGATCCCACAAAAACATTCCTATGGCTCACCGTGCTCGAGCAGGATGCGGCACGGAGCATCCCCCAGAGGTGCCCATGTCCTGACTGCCATCAACACCCACCCTGTGCACCCCTTTGGTGTTTGGCAGCTGGAAGGGTGTTCCCCTAAACCCTCAGTGCAAACAGACACAGCATGGGCTCCATGGGCTTGACTTGCTGTGCTGAAAGAGTCGTGGGGATGCAAAAACGCTTCATCGCCTCAAAGGGACCATCACACCATTGTTTTTTCTTCTGTGTTTTGTTCTTCATCTGAATCCAGTTCTGCAGGTTAAAAATAGCCTGGTGAGCCTTGGAAAAATCTGTTGGCTTTGCTAGAATCTGGGCATTCATAGCACAGATGCTGCTGCTGTAATTGAAAGGAAAATTTCACGTGACAGAAGCAATTCCTGCACACTGATGTTTCGATGCAACAACCCTGGTGTTGCAGACATCTTTTATGGAAAATCCTTTCCTTAGGATTTTTCCTCCTGAGAAGCTGAAAGGCCTCAGGAACAAAATGTAAACAATGATTATCTGCTGCAGTGGAATGCAACAGGTGCATCTGTGATTGGCCCATGTTGGTTGTTTCTAATTAATGGCCAGTCACAGTCAGCTGGCTCGGACAGAGAGTTTGAGCCACAAACCTTTGTTATCATTCTTTTCTATTCTATTCTTAGCCAGCCTTCTGAGAAAATCCTTTCTTCTATTGTTTTAGTATAGTTTTAATGTAATATATATCGTAAAATAATAAATCAGCCTTCTGAAACATGGAGTCAGATCCTCCTCTCTTCCCTCAACTAAGACCCCTGTGAACACCATCACACCCTGGCACCAAAGCTCAGTCTGAGCCTTGTCCTCTTCTTTGGGGACCTCAGGTCAAGAGGGACAATGGCTGTGGATGGCTCAGTGTCCTGCAACACAAGTCAGGTCAGTAGATACCCAGAAATCTTGAATTCAATGCATTTCTTTCAGGAAAAGAAAAAAAAAAAGAAGAAGCAAATTTTCTGCTTAATATCCAGAATGACTCAATAAACCAGCAAAACTACTCCAAAATTCTTTACTTGCTTTCTGAGGAAAATACCATTGAGTGATTTCATAGAATCCTTGACAAAGACAACAGTCATCTTCTTTTTTTCCAGTTACTTCAGGCTCTGTAGCTCTCTGATTTTCCATATTTGTTACAAATGTGATGTTGATTAAGACACTGGAAACAGAAATCCTCTTGAAAGAAGCATTTTTCTCAGATGAACTCCTTAAAACTCTTCAAGCAAAGCCACTAGCCTGTGACATTTAAAAAGGAGAGCCATGGAGCCATCCTGCTGGGAATAAGGCCACTGGCTGGTTCTGCTCTGCTACCATTTAAATCTCAAAGGTCAAAAGAAAATGTTCCCAGTAGTTTCTCCATGGAAAAAAAAGATTGGGCATGAGCTGGGGAATGTTTGGTTTTGTTTTTTTTTTTTTTTCCTGGTGGATTTTTTAATTCAAAACAGACTCAATAGAAGTTTTTCTTCAAAATGCAGCCAAAGGGTTAATAACAGTATGAAGGAAAATAAGACTCCAGATCTGGCTTAAATATCTGGCTTAAATTTGGCACTTCTCCACTGATATTGGGGGTTTGGGTGCTTGACCCCATCTAGTGGCACTCCAGGAACGAGGAGAAACCCCAGTCCATGGGGGTTTGTTGAGAACACCTTATCCTACATGGAACAGAGCCAGGGCTTCTTCCCCTTGCTCTGCTGTGCTCTCCTGGGCCTGGCAGCAGAGCAAGGCAGGGCAGGCACATGGAGGTGATTCAGCCCCTGTGTGCTCAGCCCCAGCTGCTCCTGAGCAGTGCAGAGGGAGCTGTGTGTCCAAGCAAGTGGGTGATGGACTGCTGGCTGAGAAGATCCTTGTTGGAATTCAGGACACCCCTCTGGCTGTCCTGTATGCCAAGACCTCTGCCAGGGGGCTCAGAGACCCTGGCACAGAGCCCAGAACACCTGTGGTTTTGATTATGACCCATGGAGACAATTACCAACCTTAGATGAAGAATTGCAAGCCACGACAGTTTAAACAGAATGATAATGAATTTATCACAGGGTGAAAAATAGATTTTTGGGGATTTTAGAATGGGGGTTCAGGGGGCAAGATGGAGGAATCTGGGCGTGTCCAGCCTTTCTCCTTCTTCTTGGCCTCCATCTTCTGCTGTGATGTTGGCACTTTTGGATTGGTTTAGAGTAGAAGATCACTGTCTAACATAGGTGATAGGCATTGGAAAGTAATTGTAAACATTGTACACGTAGTTTGTAGTATAAAAAGACAACACCAACCGGGGGGCAGGCAGAGTGTCTGGAACTGTTCTGCTGAACAGACCTCAGTTGGACAGGAGAAAGAATTTTATAGATAAGGAACAATAAACAACCTTGAGACTGAGAAATGAAGAGCTCTGACTCTTTCTTCAAGCGCTGGGCTGGGAAAAGAGACTTCTAACACATCTCGGGGTCACTCTGACGAGTTAGAGATCCCGAGAGATCCTTTACAAATAAATAAACTGAGCAGCACTTGTTTCCCCCAGCTGTGCATCCCCTGACATGGGTGCTGGACAGGAAAAATGTTACACTGGAATTTCATTTTTCACCCAGCTCCTTTGAAGCTGTTTTGTGCAGAGCCCTGGATCTGGAGAATGGCTGTAATCCCACAGCCTTTGATCTTCCCTCCCTGCATGACCATACCTCTGCCAGCCTGGGGTCTCACAGGTGGAATCTGCTGGGCTGGGCCACCTCTGGTCCTTCCTAAAGCTGCCCCAGCTTGGAGAGGTGTTCAGCCAGCTCTGGAGGAGATCCCAATGCTGTGGTGAAGGCAATTCTGTGCCTCTGGAAGGTCAGTTTAGCTCAGTGCCCTCTTCTCCAGGCTGAATAGACCGAGTGACATCAGCAGCTCCTCATACAGCTTCCCCTCAAGGCCTTCACCATCCTCATGGCCCTCCTTGGGACACTCTCTAATAGTTCAATGACTTTTTAATATTATGGTGCCCAAAACTGCCCCCATCACTCGACGTGAGGGTGTCCCAGAGCAGAGCAGGACAATCCCAATCCCTTCCCTTGCCTGGCTGGCCATGCTGGGCCTGGTGGCCCTGGGACTGGGATGTCCCTCCTGGCCAGGGCGCTGCTGATTCATATTCAATTTCTCTCAACCAGGATTCCCAGTCCCTTTCCTTGTGCTGGCCTTCAGCATCTCACTCTCCAGTCTATGCACACAGCCAGGGTTACCCCATCCCAGGTGGAGAATCCTTCATTTTCCCTTGTTGAACTTCATCCAGCTGGTGGCTGCCCAGCCCTCAGATTTGTCAAGGTCTCTCTGCAGGGCTTCCCTGGCCTTGAGGGAGCCAACAGCTCCTCCCAATTCAGTGTGATCAGCACATTTATTTAGCATTCATTACAGCCCTGTGCCCAGGTTGTTGGTGAGGGTGCTGAAAGGCACAGGAGCCCTCCAGAACCCCACCAGTGACTGAACACCAGCCTGATGTCACCCCTTCACTCCAAACCTTTGTGCCTGACCTGTGAGCCAGCTGCTCACCCACCACTCCACACATTATCCAGCTGTGGGCTGGACATTTTGGGCTGCACATTTTGCCCACAAGGACATTGTGACAGACAGACATGGCCTTCAGCCCTTCCTCTGGGACGTGCTGGCACCGTCCTGCTTTCCAGTGGGCTGATGGTGCCTCCTTTATTTTAATAACTCCTGGGAAGGATTTCAAAGCCAGCCAGCTCTTCTTTCATAACCAGCAGGTCCCTCTGCCCTCACTGCTGTGCCCCTCTGGAGCTGCCAGCACACAAACCTACTTAGTTTAGCTCCACTCTCCTGGTGCAGAGTATTTACAGCTCTCACCTGCACAGTGCAGGGTCCCGGGGGAGGCAACCGGGTTTGTCCCTTCCTTTACCCCGCACCGAGGTGAAACAGCTCCTCCTCCTCCCAAAGCCAACAGCACACCCTGCGGCAGCACCGCTGGAAACTCAGGATGAGGCCATGGAAACGCAAAAATTGGCTCTGAGCAGCTGCAGCCACAAGCAGAGCTGGGGCAGGATGCTCGGTCCCCAGTGCCAGCTGGGGTTGGAGCTGAGCCCTTCCAAACTCAACAAGTGCTGCTATAATGAAGCTGTTCCTCGTTATTGGTGGACAAGAAGCTTAGCATTGATTTAATGAGTTCCCCTCAGAAGCCTCCACTGCTGCATTCCTTGGAAGATTAAGGGCTGCTGTTTTTTATTCCCCCCTCCCTTCTGCTTCTTTCTAATGATGTTACTGAGCAGGCAGGAGAATCTGAGCTGTGCCCTGCTTACCGCTGGGTGAACCCCATTTACACGGCTTTTTTACTTCAGGAATCCTTCCAAACATTACACGGGCAGGATTTCACATCTGACAAAAGAAACAGTTAACATTGACCGAGATTAAACCCCCTTTGATGCTGCCTGAGTTTGCATTTGCCTGCTCATGTGACTGCGCCTCTCCCGTGCCTTTAGTGCTAAAAGTACTCTCCAGAGGCTGGTTGGAGAAATGCTGTATTTTTTTTCTTAATCCAGCATAGATGACAAACACTGTGCGTTACCGACATCTATGGAGACACTCACCACCCTTCCGAAATTTCAGTACAAAAATTATTTCAGAACAAAAATTTCAGTACAAAAATTTCAGTACAGTTTTTGTACTGAACTGTACAGGTACCAGGAGGCTCCATTCAATCCGTGCTTCACGGGGGGCACAATTTATTGAACAACCAATTTATTAAATGCAGGAAAAAGAGAATCAGAGCCCTCATCTCAGCAGGGCGGGCAGGGACAATCTCACGGCAGCACAGGGACCAGCATCACTACTAAGCTACGTCTGAGATGGATCAAGGGGAGCAGCTTTCTCTGGGGAACCCGGCACAGATCTGGATTCTCCAAGGTCTTGTTCTCTCTCTCGCTCTCCTAAGTCACAAAGGATGTGACTTTGAGCTGTGGTAGTGAATTTCCAGGGCAGTGTGGAGGCGTGTGGTGGGATGGGACTGCGAGCAGCAGCTCTCCATTCACTCACACACCACAGGGGAGAGAAAGGGACACGGCATCGCTGCTGCTTCTTTACAAAATCAAAACCAAAAGGCGACATTGGTTGAACAGAAAATTTAGAGCAAGGAGGCGAGAGTGATGCGAATATTGCAAATCAGAATTTACTTGCTCCGGAGCTCTCTGTTACAGAAAAGGCGCTTGGTTTGCGGCCAAAGAACCGCTGACAAAGAGAAGGGGGGAAATAAAAAAGGCTTGCAGAAAGGCGTCGGCATTGTTTGTGTTTAAAAGCAGCGGGCTGTCAGCCCGACAGCGTGAGAGCTCTCCCTTTTAGCCAGGACACATTCGGAGAGAGTCAGGACACGTTTCTCCCTGCGCTCTGACCCGTGCTGAACCAAACAAGGCAGGCAAAGTTTGAATTATCGGCGTTATCGAGCATTAACTTGGGCAGGGGCGGCGGAGGGTCCCGCACCCCCGGCACTGCCGGGCCGAGCGAGGTGCCCGGGGGCAGAACCAGCCCCCAGGAGCTCGGAAAGCTCGATCCCTGCTCCCACTGCCTGGGGGGGAACACCTCGCCCCGGGCTGAACTTTGTAAACACAGAGCGATGCTGCTCCTGGAGGGGAAACCGAAAGCGAGCATCCCCACGGCGGCAGGGAGAGCTGGCAGCGATTCGGTGTTGGCAGCGCCCAGCCCTCCCCTGTGCCAGCCTCCCCTTCCCCTTTAAATAAACACCCGTGCACGAAGCAGCAGGCACGCAGGGTCCCCCCCCCTTCCCTTGGAAAAGGGATGCGGAGCCCGTCCGGGAGCGGCCGCAAAAACAGCGAAAGTACCTTTTGGATTCTTCCGTCAATGTCCAAATAAATGCATTTGGGCCGGTAAGTGGAGGAGGCCGATCCCATCTTGCCGCGGCTGGGCTCGCAGCGGGCTCGTTCCCGGCGTCAATCAGAGCAGAAAATCAACTCTGTCCCAGCCGGCCGAGCCAGCGCTGCCCGACAGTTCGGTGTCCCCGCTCCGCTGTATCCCGCCGTACTCTCATTCTGGGAAGGTCCCTCCTCTAACATGCATGCATTTTGCTGTGCCTCTGTCTCTCCCTGCCACCTCCTTTTAGTTTTGCCTCGCTCCGGATCCAGCTGCCTCGGACGGGGAGAGGCACGGGCTCCAGATGCTGCCTGCGAGCCCCCTCTCCATCCCCATAGCAACAACCCCGTGGCTCTGAGGCTGGGCATCCGCCTTCGGGCTCTGACCCTGGGACTCACCAGCTCGGGATCAAGCGGCATTTATCCCCCAAGGGGGCTGCAGAGGAGGAAACACCCCTTCATCGGGGTGCTGAGAGATGTAATTTAATTTTAGGCTGAAATAGGACCGTATTTATTAATGAGTGCCTCTCCTGAGCTGCTTGCACAGTGACACGCTCCCGTCTGGAAGTGCCCTGTGCTGGAAGTGTCCTTTCAGACACCCAGCCGAGGCTTGCACCGTCTCACTCCAAACTCAGCAGCTCCATCTCCACATCCCTCCCGTTACCATCTCAGGGACAGAAGGCGCTTTTTTCCCCCTCTGTAAGCTCCAGCAGCACTGAGAAACCACAAACCCCATCCTCTCGCCCACCGCCATCCGTGCCACCACGGAGGGATTTGTTTTTTGGGGGAATGTGGAGCCTCCTGGCAGAGGCATCAGCCCCGAGGAGGGCAGGAGGGAGCGCAGCCCCAGCGATGCTGCGGAGAGATGCCGGGTGCCCTCTGCTGTGTCCGGGGCAGCGGAGCCGGGCACAGCTCGGGCACGGAGCTGGGAGGCAGCAGAGAGGCTGCTCAGGCAGCACACAGCCTGTCCTGACAGCATGAACTCTGGGTTTTCTGGGGATTTTGATGGAGGGGCTGCAAAAGCATTTCCTGGCCTCTTCTGTGCTGTGTGGGTTGGGGCAGAGCAGGGATGCTCACCCTGCCCACCCTGAGCCCTCTGTGCAGCCAGAGAGAGACAAAACCGACCCCAGCAGAGGCCAAAGGGCTTGGCTGTGCCTTCTCCTTGGCTGTGGCTTCTCCTTGGCTCTGGCCTGTCCTTGTCTGGGGTTTGCTGACCCAGGGAAGGCTGGCAGGGCTCTGCTGCTCCACAAAGGGGATTTGTAGGGCTGGAGGGCTGAGTGGGTCCCAGAGCTGCCTGGCAGTCAGAGCTGGGCTGGCCCTTCAGGCTGAAGGCAGTGGTGCTTCTGAAGCTCTCAGAGGCAGCAGCAAGGTGGTTCTTTTGGGGAGTGCAAGTTTTGCTTCACATCATTCCTCTGCCAGCTTGGAGCAGGCTCTGGGAGTGTCTCAGGACAGAGCCCTGGGCACTGCAGGAGTGTCCTGGGGGCTCCTGTCCCCTCAGCTGTGCCACAGCCTGTCCCATACCCCACTACCCGCTCAATTATCCTCTGGGCTGCATTGCAGTCTGTCCATCCCACAGATTATCCTGGAAACTCTCCCAGAGGCTGATCCCTCACATTGCCCCACAGGTGATCCCTGTGGCTGTTCTGAGCTTCTCCCACTTCAACAGCCCTTCCACACCAGCCCCACTGCTCTGCACCCCAGTCAGGACCCCTGTGACCCCCCACTCCACACCCTGCTCTGCTGAGCACTGCCTTAACCCTGCTTTGCTCTGGTTCAGCCCTCCATCACCTGACTGACCCAGCAGGCTCCTGGGGAAGGTGGCCACGATGACAAAAGTGCAGCCATTGGGAAAGAGACAACAAGAACACTCCCTCTGGGCATGCACATGGGGCATTTGGGGTTGGAGAGGAGGATGCTGAGCTCTCCCACTGTCATCACCCGCTCCAGGAGTGGTCAGACATCATCACTGGGGCATTTCAGGATTTGATCACACATCAATGAGATATCTAATGATCAGGCTCATACTGGTGAGAATCTACTTTTTGATTATTATTTTTTCAAAATGAGACCATCTTCTCCAGCCAGCAAGAGGACAAGCTCTGAAATCCAGGTGATGATCCCAGTCTGCCTCTGCACTGTCCTTGTCCTATCTATTCTCCCTGCGTATTTAAAATTGTGTTTCTTAAGCTCCATCCCCCTCTCCCTAATTACATTAATACTTGTTGGAAAAACTGCTTTTCTCTACAGCTGCTGACTATTGCTCTTTTCAAGAACTTCATGCAGGAGTGAATCTTCAAAAGCTGAGCACTCAGAAATGATGACAAAAGCCTGATGCAATCAAAGGCCCAGTTTAAGACCAAGCCTGAAAGAAGACAAAAGATAAAATTAATCAAAGAGAGTGTGCAGCTCCAGCAGATCACTGCCTTCAGCTGGTTTGACCTTCCAGAGTCTCCTTATTTCAGTATACACTGGGCAATGTGGGGCAAAAATTATTGGGAAGCATTATCCTGTCTCATCAAATCCTTCAAATCCAAGGCCAAATTCAAGCAGCACAGTGCCAGACATGATTTTCCATCATCTGCCTTGGAGGAATGTTCTGCCCAGCTCAGGGCAGTGCCAGGCTCCTGTGCCCCTGACCCCATCAGGTGTTTCACAGCTCTGCTTTGCCTCCCCTGGGATTTTTACTGGGGCCAACACTCTGTACACCCCAAGCCTGGAATGTTCCTTTTGGAGAGCTCAGGGTCAATCCCAGGGATGTGGCAGTGTCCCATCCAGGTGTCCCTTACCCCAGGGATGCTCTCAATGGGTGACAAAAGCAATTCTGTCTCCCAGCCTTGGTGTCAGCTCCCTGTGGGTGGTGTAGAGGCAGATTTTTATGGTTTCCAAGGTGTAACCAGAGGATGCTCAGATGCCACATTGCCCTGGGATTGTGCTGATTGAGGCACAGATCAGCCAGGCTGGCTTTGCACGGGCTGAGATCTCCCCCTGCTGCAAACCCTGTTCAGAGGAAGAGGGAGAAGCTATAAGGATGATGGGGCTGCTCAAGTCACTCTCCACGCAGGCCTGGGGTGGCACCATTCCTGCCCCCTCCCATCTGTGTCTTTCCCCATCCCTGGAGTCACTGACACAGCCATCAGCCTCTCTCAAACCTGATTTTCTTGCTGCAGTCAAGAAATTCAGAGCCCCTTGCAACCTACTGTGTGCACATCCAGACCTGGGCACTGCACATCAAGGGTCTTCAGAGGGACTGAAATGAGGGGAAAAGAGCCAGAAAATGCAAAACTTACAGTGAAAGATTTTGTACTTTGAAAGAAGTTTGCCTAGAATTAAAAACAGGGAATATAAAATGTGACAGTGTTCACAGGGGTTTTGGGATTGGGGAAGAGATGGAGATCTGACTCCATGTTTCAGAAGGCTGATTTATTATTTTATGATATGTATTATATTAAAACTATACTAAAAGAATAGAAGAAAAGGCTTTATCAGAAGGCTAGCTAAGAATAGAATAGGAAAGAATGATAACAAAGGTTTGTGGCTCGGACTCCCTATCTGAGCCAGCTGACTGTGATTGGCCATTAATTAGAAACAACCACATGAGACCAATCACAGACGCACCTGTTGCATTCCACTGCAGCAGATAATCATTGTTTACATTTTGTTCCTGAGGCCTTTCAGCTTCTCAGGAGGAAAAATCCTAAGGAAAGGATTTTTCATTAAAGATGTCTGAAACAAGAAAACAGAATTAAAAACATGAAATCAACTTTCTTCCTTACCAGTTCCATATCTTCAAGTGCTTTCTCTGCCCATTAATCCCTCCTGCTGCAGGTCCCTTGTGTCTGTCTGTCTCCATGTCCCCACAGGGCCCTGACCTGTTCCTTTACCTCTCCATGCTCCAAAATTCCAGGCTGCCCCTAGAGCTGGGAAGGTTTTCCTTCCCCTTCCACAGCTCCTCTTCTCCCTACTTCACTCAGTTTCTCTTTCCTCTTTTCACCCCCTTTGGTGTTTTACCATTTTTGCTTCTGGGTTTTTTATTTTTTCCCCCATAGACCTGAAGTCATGCAGGCTTTCTGCAGGAATTCACTTTCTAATTGATGCAGGAATTAACTTTCTGATTGGAAAAATCTTCCTGATTTAACAGCCAAATGGTGGCTGTGGCAGTGGGAGCCCCAATGACCTTTCTCACCCAGCTCTCCCTCTTCTCCCTAAACCCACAGAAAGAACATGATGTGCTGCACATGGAAATTTTACCTTATTTCTTTGCACTTTTCTTTTACACTCTGCCAGATTTCCATAGGCCCAGCCCTGGAAGTGATCATATTGAATGTTAAATAGAGAATGACTGATTATTAATATTAGAACCTGTCGCAGACATCTTTTCATGAAGAATCCTTTTCTTTGGATTTTTCCTCCTGAGAAGCTGAAAGGCCTCAGGAACAAAATGTAAACAATGATTATCTGCTGCTGTGGAATGCAACAGGTGCATCTGTGATTGGTCTCCTGTGGTTGTTTCTAATTAATGGCCAATCACAGCCCAGCTGGCTCGGACTGAGAGTCTGAGACAGAGCCTTTGTTATCATTCTTTCCTATTCTATTCTTAGCTTAGCTAGCCTTCTGATGAAACTTTTTCTTATATTCTTTTAGTGCAGTTTTAATGTAATATATATCATAAAATAATAAATCAGCCTTCTGAAACATGGAGTCAAATCCTCATCTCTTGCCTCAACTAAGACCCCTGTGAACACTGTCACAAGAACCTTCATAGATTTGTCCACACAGGCCCTGAGCACCCTGAAAGTGATGTTTGTCCCCTGCCCAGTCAGCAGCCCAGCTCTGCACCTCGCTCCTGGCTCCAGCCCCGTTTTTGGGTCCTGTTGCCCTCCCCAGCCCCATCCCCATGCCCAACCCATGCAGTGCAGCCACCCTTGCTGTCCTCCAGCCTGGTTTCCATGGCAAAGCCCCAGGAGCGTGGGCTGGAGGGGAGCTGTGGCACCTGACGTGGCTGCTCTGGGGCACTGGCTGCAGCAGCAGAGCTCTGTGGGTGGGAGATGTGGGAGATGTGGGATTGCTCACCCAGGAACCAGCTCTGCTCCTCACTCCTGCAGCCCTGGCCACCCTGGTGATAACACTGCCTTCTTGCTCTTTACAGCTGTAGGAAAAATTCTGGTGCTTACCAGTGATTCTTGCTGTGTTTCAACACTCAGAGCCAGTTCATAGGCTCCCATCTGGTGGAAGTGAGAGCAGCCATCCCTGGGACCTCACAAATATCTCTATATGCAGTGCTGGCCTGGAGAAGAGCAGAACTCAAGCAATAAAGCACATTTGAAGCACTTGTCCAGCATAACATCTGGCATTTTTTGGCTTTCTTCTTTTATCTATTGAGGGAATAAACCTTTTTTCTTCTGCTCTATGTTAGCATTTTTTCAGTGATCTGTTTTCTACAGCACTTGCAGCATCTGGCAGTGCCAGGCCGTTTTCCTGAAGGTTTCCCAGTGGGACAGACCCACTGCCTTTCCCTGCTGGCTGTGGAAGGAGCTCACTCTCCTGTCACAGACATCTTTTATGGAAAATCCTTTCCTTAGGATTTTTCCTCCTGAGAAGCTGAAAGGCCTCAGGAACAAATGTAAACAATGATTATCTGCTGCTGTAGAATGCAACAGGTGCATCTGTGATTGGTCTCATGTTGGTTGTTTCTAATTAATGGCAAATCACAGTCAGCTGGCTCAGACTCTCTGTCCCAGACACAAGCCTTTGTTATTCATTCTTTCCTTTTCTATTCTTAGATAGCCTTCTGATGAAATCCTTTCTTCTATTCTTTTAGTATAGTTTTAATGTAATATGTATAATATAATAAATTAGCCTTCCGAAACATGGAGTCAGATCCTCATCTCTTCCCTCATCCTCAGACCCCTGTGAACACCGTCATACTCTCCACAAGCATTTCCTTTCACTATTGAGACATGGCACAGCCCAACCTCCATCCTGATTCATTTCCAGTGGAATTCAATTCCAATTTCACCTCCAGGAGCCACAGGATCCCAGGAATCTCCATCCCTGTGCCATGCTGTGCCTGCAGAGAGCCTTGGCTGCCCTCCTTTCCATTACAGCCTCTCTGCTTCATTTCCAGCCTCCCTTCCCTCTCTGCTTTCCATTTCCTACCTCTGTGTCCCACTGCCATCTCCTCAATCCAGCTCTCTGCTCCTGGGCTTTCATTTCAGGTATTAGAGAGCCAAGAATCCTGTCCCAGGCATCTCTGCAGGACTTGGAGCTTGCAGGGCAAAGCACACAAACACACACACAGCTGGCTGGAATGGCCCTGCTGCATCCCTGGAGCAGAGCTGCTGGGAAAGCCCAGCTCCCAGAGCTGTGTTTTCACAAGGTTATGGAAGACATTAAAGAGACCCAACTGGAACTTTCAAGAGCTGATGAGAAGAAAAAAAAAAATGAAATGAAGTGTGCCTGGAGTCACCCAGTAGATCATTTAGAGGGGTGATGGCCAAGAAGTGGAAAAATCAATTCCCTCCACTGGGCAAGGCTGGCTCATGCTCCTGGCAGCAAGGTCTGAGCAGGGGCTGCAGCCCACGGTCCCAGACTGGAGGGAAGGGTGTGATGGTGTTCACAGGGGTCTGAGGATGAGGGAAGAGATGAGGATCTGACTCCATGTTTCAGAAGGCTGATTTATTATTTTTTGATATACATTATATTAAAACTATACTGAGAAAATATATATTTTCTCAGAAGGCTAGCTAAGAATAGAATAGCAAAGAATGATAACAAAGGCTTGTGGCTTGGACTCTCTGTCCAACCCAGCTGGGCTGTGATTGGCCATTAATTAGAAACAACCAACATGGGCCAATCCCAGATGCACCTGTTGCATTCCACAGCAGCAGAAAAAAACATTGTTTACATTTTGTTTCTGAGGCCTCTCAGCTTCTTAGGAGGAAAAATCCTAAGGAAAGGATTTTTCATAAAAGATGTCTGTGACAGAAGGGATAGATGGCTCCACTTGAAGGAAGCTGCCTGGCATTTTCTGTGGTGCAGGAAAGTGAAGTTCCCTCAGATGCCTGGTTTGGGAGGCTGCCATGTGAGCAGCTCAAAGGAGCTGTGCAGTGACTCACTGCAAATCAGCTCCTCCATCTCCCTGACAAGCAGAGCACAGACATGCCCAAATCTTGGCAAGGCAAAGATTAACCCAGAGGCTGAGGGCTGCTGATCCTGCTGCCAGCCTGGTGCCATCTGTCCCTTAGGTCACAGAGCTGGGGACAGGGTGACAGTGACAGTGCCACAGACCTGGCATGGGCACAGCATGAGGGGATCATTCCTGACTCATCCCTGGAGCCTCCTGCTCTGCTGATCACCCCCTGCAACAACATCCCACAGCAGCAGGAATGTCTGCAAAGGGTTTCACTGCTTGGGGCTGTGTTGAAGATTGCAATGCAAGTTGTTTTCCATTACCATCTGTATGGCAGATTACCTTTGTCAAGTGGGCAGTTTGCCTTATCTCTCTTTGAGTGACCACATTCACACCTCCCTCGGGAGGGGACATTGCTGATAACAGACTATTGAATGTCACTGCATGGCTGATAAGAACGATAACATCCCATTGGGAGATGTGAGCCCAGAGGGAGGAGCCAAGCATTGCTACCCAGATACAATCCAGAGGTTTTGAGACACCAGCATGGCTTCTCCACAGGATTCCCCAGAGGAACAGCAGCTGCCTCTCCTCCCACTGGATCTTCAGAGTTAGAACACATCCTTCTCTACAGATCCCCTCTGCTCCAACAGAACCACCCCTGACACTGCAGGAGGGCTGCAGCCACATTTCCAATGGGACTGCCACCAACACCCTGACCCACAGGGTGTCAGGTTGGCTTCTAACTCTGTCAGTGTTGTTCTAGTGTACTGCATTGCTTATTTTATCCTTTTATATTTTTTCTTTTCCCTACTAAAGAACTGTTATTTCCTGCTCCCATATTTTTGCCTGAGAGCCTCTTAAATTTATAGCAATTCATAGGGGTGGGGAGGGTTTACATTCTCCATTTCAGGGGAGGCTCCTGCCTTCCTTAGCAGACTCCTCTCTTTCCAAACCAAGACAGGGCTGCTTTTTTGGGGTGGGAGATTGTGCCTCAGCTGCGTCACTTCAGAGCCAGCCATGTGGAATTCCTACAGGGTCAAGCAGACTTTGCACAATTCTTTGCAGTGCATTGAAAATTAGACTTTTCATGTTAACATTTTCAAAGTACCAGTCTTCATAAATAGCTAGATAATCTCTCTGATGTATGAGATTTTTTTTCTGTGATGTAGGTGTTTTCTCATTTTTGTTCCTTTGTGCAGGACTGTTTCCATTAAGGGCCAGAACATTTTCTCAGTAGAAGAGATGAAAGAGTCTCTCAGCTTTTAGGGAGGGAGGCCAAAAAACCGTCACAGAATCCATGTGAAAAAGATGACAAAAGCCTCCAGCAGCACTGGAACTGTCTGATCTGCTCCGCCAGAACATTTGAAGCCAACATGAAATGGGGACGTTTTAAACTAATTCCCAAAATTATGAGCACTTGAGTGTGACTTTTCCTGGGAGTCTCACAACTCTCCAGAGCATTTCTACCACCTCCAAAAATCAGAGGTCACCACCAAAGGAACACAAAAGACTGGATGACAAATCATGACTGTCTGCCTTCAAATAAAACATTTGTGGCTCTTCCTTTTGGTTGGCTCCTCTTTACTGAGCCTGACTGTTCATCCATGTCAGGTACATCAGATTCCCTCTGGAACTTTGAGAGCCAGAAACTCTCACTGAGGAAAATTGAACTGAGACTTTCATGCAATAAGACAATCCAATTTCCTGAGGAAACAGCAAACATCATGGATTAATGGTATGGTCAGGAGAGAGGGCAGTGCTGAAGTAATGCAGAAAATGAAAGGGAAGTAGTTTATGGGGGGAGGTAGTGCCTCATACAGAACTTGAATTGTATTTTATTTTATTTTTGGATTACTGTTCACTCTGCTTTCTGCAGCCTCCATTTCATTGGACACAGCCCAGGTTTTCACCCCAGTGCTGGGTTTCAGCCCACGCCTCTCCTTCCCTCCTGCACCTCCTTTTCTGAGAGGCAGCCCCAGGCAAACCTTTTAGTGAGAAGCCTCTTCCAGAGGGGCTTTGTTAGAGGCTGGACCCTCTCCAGTCACAACACAGCTGAAGCCATGACTCCTTCCTGCTCCTTCATCCTCCTCTTTCTCCTTTTCCTTCATCTTGGAATGGATTTCACTGGATTCACACAAATTCTTTTTTCTGCCCCTAAATTTTATCCTCTCACCTTCAGCTGCTCCCACACAAGCTGGACACTGGGTGTGAGGGCTTTCCTCTGCTTGGACCTCAGCCCCTGCCTAAAAGATTCTAATGGACAGGAAGGAGGTTTCCAGACAAGAAACTGAGATCAAGGAACTGAGATCAAGGACGTACAGAAATAAACGCACAGAAATAAATTGAAAACCCAGGAGCCCTCAACTAAACAGGGCACAACGTTGTGCCTGCTCTTTTATCCAACACCACACCTTTTTTTCTGCACTTTTACTTATTTGTTTTTCCCTGCTGCTGTTTCATCATCTCTGGTCAGTGCTCTGCTCCCCACTCCCTGCCTGGCTCAAGGGGCTTCACACTCTTCCTCTGCCCCTCTTCATCCCAGTGTAAGAGCTGAAATGAGGGATGGGGGACTACAGGCAGCTCTCCAAAATGCAGTTTATTCCATCCAAGAGGTTACAGCAGCCCGGGGTGGTGGGTGACAGAACTGTGCCCACAGCTGTCAGCTCCAGCTGCAGGCAGGCCTGGAGACCCTTTGGGTTTGGTTACAATGCATTATAGACTTTTCTTTACTGAGCATCTTAATACAGTAGAACCAATCTATACCTTAACTTTTATCTATGGCCTGTCATAACTACTGTAATTACCATATTCATGTTACTGTTCTCCAATCACTAAAAGTTAGCACATTACAGTTTAAGCCAGAAGTTGTTTTTCAGTTTTCTTGCAGTGGAAAATTCTGAGACCTTTTTTCTGTTTGCAGCTTTGCTGACTTGTTTGCCTGTGCTATCTTTCTGCTCGGTAAAAACGTCTTGTTTGGGGTGGGTTTATCCTTTGCTTTAAGCCATAAAACCCCTTCTAACTAACACACCCTTTGCCTCCTTGGTTATCCAGTAAGACTGGCTCAGCAATTCTTTTCTTCTATATCAAAACTTGCTTCCATCTCTATTCCTTCATCAGACTCTACATTTAAAAGTCTTTCTGCCAAGCACCCATATCTGTGAGACTTTCTTGTCAAACTTTCATCCTTCCCAACATCCCAGGGGTGCAATCTCCCTTCAGTTTGCCATCCAGCCCTTCTGCCAGCAGAGCCACCAGCTCCCTGCCTCCCTCTGCCCCAGGAATGGTGCCTAGGGGCAGCAGCAAAGCCCATAATCCCTCAGCAGCCAAGCAGGATTCATGCAGAGGAACCCAAGCCCTGCTTCCATTGGAGCCTGCCACGCTGGGGAGAAAGCCAAAGGCAACACCCCACTTGTTTCTCTTGCTAAAATGGTGCTTTTGGTCTGTTTTATTTCTCCCCACTGCTCTCCTCCTCCTCCCCCCGAGCACATCACATTCCCAGGGTGAGTGGCTGAGGCTGGGGCTGGGGCTGTGTTCAGTGGAGTGCCTGGGCTGTGTGCAGGTCTCTTGTTGCATTCACATTTTCTGGAAAAATCCCTTTGCCCAGGATTTTTCTCCTAGGAAGCTGAGAAGCCTCAGAGAAAAGGAAAATAATTCTTATCTCATTTGCTTCTCCTGTGTTGTGCTCATGTGGAATGTGTTTGGAGATTGTTTCATTGGATTCTGCTGTGAATTGTTTTTACTCTTTGGCCAATCAGGGCCAAGCTGTGTCAGGACTCTGGAGAGAGTCACAAGTTTTCGTTATTATCATTTTAGCCTTCTGTAAGTATCTTTTCTGTATTCTTTAGTATAGTATAGTATTCTTTAATATAATATAGTATTATAAAGTAATAAATTAGCCTTCTGGTTGGATTCTGGTGTGAGCTGTTTTGACTTTGGCAAATCAGGGCCAAGCTGTGTTGAGACTGAGTCACGAGTTTTCATTATTATCTTTTTAGCATTCTTACTGAATCTTTTCTGTATTCTTTAGTATAATATAGTATCATAAAACAATAAATTAGCCTTCTGAGAACATGGAATCAGATCCATCATTCCTTCCCTTGTGGGAGGACCCTGCAAATACAATATTCTGTGAGCACAGCCGTGTCTGGGAGAGTCTCTGCAGAGTTTGAAGGCATAACCTGCACCATGAACAGGCTTCCTCCCCCTCAAACACACACACACACACACACACACACTGAGACTGCTGCTGGCTCCATGAATTAAATATTGCCTGCGTGTTACAGCATCACATTGCAACAAACATCACCATTAGCATTGCTGAATGTCAATTTTAAGAATTCCCACTGAGTCCTCTGCAAGGATACACAAACCTCTAACAAGATTAATATATCCCACGAGGATCCCCACACTCTCCTTGTGTTTTTGGGATCCAGTTTCTCCCTGGGTGCACCCACTCTGTGATCCCTTGGGAGTCTGCTGGCCTCAGAAACCAGCTCTGCCTCCCACTCCAAAGCTGAGGAGGTTTAAACTCCATCAAATCCCCCTGAACCATCACTCAGGATCACTCTGTGAGAGCATCCTGCCCTTGGCAGCCCAGCCCAGCCTCCAGCACAGGCAGGAGCTGCTGCAAGGCAGCTCAGAGATCTGCAAGGGCACAGCCCAGCAAAGGCTGCTCCAAAACAGCCCAGGATTTGACTCTGGTGAATCAAACTGTAATTCACAAAGTAATTGCTTGGGCAAACTTGCTTGAAAGCAGACTCATGCCACAGAATACTAAACTTGCATGGAAGGCACACAGCACTACATATTTTCTTTTTTTTCCTTTTTTTTTTTTTTTGCCTCAAAAATAAGACTAGCAAGGCAGTTTATCATGGGGGTGGTTTTTGGCTGCTGTTCCAAGCAGAACCCATTTAAGTGGACAATTCCAATTGTGCCTGAAAAACAGAGACAGCAAAAACAATGCAGCTCCTGGTGTGTACAGAGATGCATAAGGTGAATGTATCAGGGCTGCTAATTAAACCTTCTGCCTGCTTTTATGGGTCTGGGAAGCCTGAAAAAACCCTGTGTATGGGAGCTAGCCTGTATTTTGGAATAACATTTCCCCTTTGGTGACACAGAGGGATGACATTTAGATGCTGCTCTGACAGATGCATTATTTCATCAGAGCATTTCAAGCAGGCAAACAGGGAGCTTTGTTTTCCCTGTTACTGTAAGGATTACATCATCTGCAACCTTTCTACCAGGAGGTCTCATTTCAAATGACAGTGAATATTGTTGTGAGAAATGCCTGTGTTAGCTCTGCTTCAGATGTTCATGGGATTTCATCCATTCCAGCTCCATTTCTAGGTGCTTTTGCTGGATTTCACCCTCCTCAGAAGATTATTTGCTGACACCTGGGGTAAGTTTAGAGCTTCATGATATGCCTGGCAGGGATTTGTATGGGAATTTAATCCATCTAATGTAGCTGTAACACAGGTATCTGTCCTTAACCAAACATCCTTGGGCTTCTCTGCCTGCAGCCCAGATTTGTCAGTCACCCTGGCTCTGCCTTTTTGGGCTGGGGACATCTATTTTGAGAGCTGCCACTGTGAAAATCAGAGCAAGGAAACCCAAAGGTTTCTATTTTTCTCTGCTTTCAGATTTACAGGCAGACACACAAACCAGCTGTGATAGTGGATCTCCCTTGGTGCCAAGGAAGTGACCAAAATTTAGAAGAAAGATTATGCTTTTAAGATATTTTTTTACTTCTTTTGTTACCATATTTTTTTTCCTTTCATGTAACTGAAAAGCTGCAGGCAGAGGGAGAGGGGGAGGGAGATTTTATAAAGACTTTTAACAGCAATGGCTGAATTGAATCCCATTGTTACCTCTCAGTACAAAACTAAACCTGCAGATTCTGCCACAGAAGGACACAGCATCAGACCAACCAGATGATCTGAGCAATTTAAGAATAAAATTCAGAACCTGCTGTACTTACTAAGCTGAAGCCTCATGTGGCCTGTGGTGAAACTGGGTGACTCAGAGTGGAGTATAATACTCTGTCCTTGCAGCACAAATAACAACAGCAGGTTTGGTGGAAGATTCAGGGGGAACTCACCCACCCTTCCAAAGGTTTTTCCTGTTTCATTCAGCTGTGAGGGGCTGCCCACACCAAGCACCCTTCACATCACAGGGAGGAAAGCTGAGAACTCAGAAATTATTATTGATCACTTTGTTTTAACACAAAAACTCAGGCTGCTGCTTCCAGTTCTGGCCCCAAGGCTAGAAGCAGCTGCTGGTTTCTGAATAACCCACGAAATTCTGACCACCTGCTCAGGGTTTAGGCACCAGATAAACTGAGAATAACTCCAGCCTTGTAACAGCATTCCAAAGTTCATTCCTGCATGGCAGCACATGTGAAGTTGGTTTAGTGTCCTCCTCTGCTGAAACAAACAGCTGGACCAAAGGGAATACTGTGGAAATGTGGGTATTTGTCAGCTGCTTTGTGAGAGAAGGAGGGAGAGAAACCCTACCCCAGTATCAGCATGAGGTGAAGAAAACATCCTTAAAATCCTCAGTGTTAAGTACAGCACCAAGGGACTTGGCACACATTTTCATACCTGATATCCTGATGCAGGAGCGGAGCAGGATCCTGAAATACGCTGGAGAAAGTCTGGCTCTTGCATTCCCAGTTTCAGAGCTGTCAATGTTTCACTGCAGCCAAAGGGGAACTGGTAGACAAAGGAATTACAGAGGAGAAAAAAAACCCAAAAAACCACCCCAAGCACCAACTAATTATCTCCTTATTCCAAACTGGAAATTAACAAAAGAAGGGAGACAAAGGAGGAAACAACTAACACTTTATAACAACCCAGTTTATGAAACTCTGGGGCAGTGAGACATAACCCAGCATTTAAGGCCACTGGACGTGAGGCTGAATTCTACCAGCAGCTAAACCCTCCCTTCCCTCTCCCAGCCATAAGGATGACAGTCACATTTTTAACTCAGCCTGGCAGCAAATGTAGTTCAAGGTCCCAGAGCAGCAGAGCAGCAGACACAACCCCCAGGAGGGTCTGCAGTCCCTGCAGGCTGTGACAACAGGGTAGGACATGTCCCCACCATCCCCTTGTAACCATGATATTTTCTGAAAAATCCTTTCCTTAGGATTTTTTCTCCTGAGAAGCTGAAAGGCCTCAGGAACAAAATGTAAACAATGATTATCTGCTGCTGTGGAATGCAACAGGTGCATTTGTGATTGGCCCATGTTGGTTGTTTCTAATTAATGGCCAATCACAGCCCAGCTGTCCAGACTGTTTTGGTCAGTCACAAACCTTTGTTATCATTCTTTCTTTTTTCTATTCCTAGCTAGCCTTCTGATGAAATCCTTTCTTCAATTCTTTTAGTATAGTTTTAATATAATATATATCATAAAATAATAAATCAAGCCTTCTGAAACATGGAGTCAGATCCTCATCTCTTCCCTCATCCTGAGACCCCTGCAAACACCATCACATTCCCTGGCTGGCTGAGCAGAGGGCAAAACAAAGCCAAACCAGCTTTGTTCCAAGGTGAAAAGGGCACAAGTCAGCAATCAGAGCATCCTGTCAGAGCTTGGGACAAACCATGACATAATCTAATCTAACATTTACATAATACACACACCATAAATTTAGTTCAGAGCAGAGATTGCCACCATTACCCATCCCGGGCCCTGTCATTTGATTGGAATTCTGATAAATCTCCCCCAAATTAATTCTGTATGAAATCCACCAGCCTCCAACAGCTCTAAACACCCTCTGGTTTAATTTACACCCTCTTACACCTAATCCTGAGCAGCACAAAGCACCCCAGGCATCAGCTGCTGCAGCAACCAAAGAACTGAGCCCAAACACGAGTTCAGCCAGAGTGTGAGGCAGCACAGCCTTGGCACAGCACACGTGGAGCATTCCCATCCCATTCTAAGGAGCTGTGCCAGAAGCACATGCAATGATCTCCTTAAAGGAATGGCAGAATCCCTTCTGGAATTCCCCTTACTAGCAAAACACACAGGATTAAGGCTTGGTGCACAGAGTGGGTTTGTAGAACTTACAGGCAAAAGGAGTCACAAAGCAATTTATGAACCCAACACTTCTGTCCTTTCTTATTTACCTTCTTCCCACCCTAAAAACGCTTCTACACGCAGAGACAAACCCCCTGAGCCTGTCCAGCAACAGCCAGGGCTCTGATGAAGATTTCCACAAGGGAGACTCCTGCTCCTCATCAGGCAGAACAGAAATTGGGATTTGAGTCTCCCTCCTTTTATAAGGCACCCCAGCTGTTATTTGCCTATTCCTAGGATTAACCTTGGGCACATTTTGATCAGAATTTTTGTAACCAGAAGTTGGTTTCCTTTCCAATAATTTTTCCCCACTGCATCTGTGGTCTGGACATTTTATGTCAGGCAGAAGCACAAAAACCCCTCAAACATTATTACAGAATCAAAACAAATGTTGGAGATGATCAGTGCTAGAGAGAAAGAATGAAGCTTTTCCATGTCAATTCTATATTCACTGAAGAGCAAGCAAAGCAGACAACACAAAAAAGTCACCTTAAAAGTCACCAGAGGAGCCACACTTAGCCCAAATTTGACTTAGGCAAATGTCCCAGAGGGGATGTCTGTCCTTCCAACCAATAAATGGAGCATTTCTTCATGGAGATGGTAAAAGATAAAGTACTCAACACTTCTCTGTTTAGAACAGAATCTATTTTTATTCAACACAGGATGGTGAATGGATAAAATTCACAATAATCAGCATTAAAAAAAAACCCAACAAATCAACCCTGCGGTCTCATTTAAATTTGGCTGTACCTACTGGTCACTCACATTTTGACATACAACATTTTGTCAGTCTTGCCCATTTCCAGATATAAACACCTGATACTAACAAAACACACACTTTATTCACTATTTGGGAGACTTTTAGGGTTTTCTTAAATAGAAAATCAAATCTTTTTGTCCAACAAATTTGTATCTGAAATGTCATCTGTCATTACCCCATACCAGAGTCACTGCAGTGCAAAAGCTATTAAAATAAATAAATAAATAACAGCAGCAGCCCCAACAAATAAAACCCAAAACACATTTAAATATCTTCAGAAATACAACCAAAAGCTTTTTAACATCAGACTTCAGCCCATAGGGAACAGCTTCTCAAAATCTGAGTGCAGCAGAGCTTGAACTGTTTCAATAAACTAGGATAAAGCTCTACACATGTTTTTGGGGAAGGGGACTGGAATTCCCAGCTGAAGTTGTCCTCCCTCCATCTCTCCCTCCCCACACAGGCACTGAATTGTGCCAGGACAGCTCTTTTGGGGTTGCAATGTTATTTTTGCCCCATGAGAGGCTGTTTCAGCAGTGCCCCAGGTTCAGCCTGGCTGAGTAAGGAGCAGTTGGATATTCCAGGAGGATGGAAACCCTTCCAAGTAATATTGCTGCTCAATTCCGACACATTTAACCACAAACACAGCACAGATTTTTGAGCTCAGGTGTTGAGAATCTCCCCTGGTTTACTCAAAATGTGTGAAGTCAAACTTCCATCCTTTAAGTGCAGGGACAGGACCCTCCCAGAGCTCCCTGCAAGGACCTGGCACCTTCCCTAAGTCCCTGCGGGACTGGGGTCATCCCTGCACCTCTGCTCAGCTAAACAGATAAAAATGAGCCCATCCTGACACTGCCCAGGCCAAGCATGGAGCACAGTGCTGGCTCAAACCAGCAGAAGCAACTGAAAGACTGAGCAGGTAAAAAATGGCCCTAGAAATTAAATGTTAGCAGCAGCTGATGGGACATTCCTGAATATTTTGCAGGGCTTTTAAAGTGTTTTGCTAATCAAGTGTAAAGACTCTTGCACTGTCTCACAAAACTTAAGAGCATAGAGCAAGACAAAGGCCTAGAGCTTTAATAAATACAGTTAAGGATAACACACAGTTTAAATTACCTAATCTTTGTGATCTAAGTATAAACACCCCATACAAAAAAAAGATTTCTTTTCACTTTGTACATCTTAAAAAAAGCAAAATATAATCACAGAAACATTCTGTTAGCCAAGCTGACAGCTGTACAAAGAAATGATATGTTCTCAAGACATTACACCATCTATTTTCTGGGTAGCACTAGGTACTCAAATGTTCTCTTACAAACTACCACCCACACAGGTAATTTTTCTTCTCTGATATTTTGGCTCCAAATCTGAAACCCAGAGCCACTTGAGAGAGATTTCTGGATATGAAGGCCCAGATCTGATGATGATTTCCACGTGCACACCCAGCACTGGAACCCAACAGGGACCCTGTGCCAGGGGGCACCAGAGCAGCTCCCCCTGCTCAGCCCTGAGCTGCTCACACAGCTCTCAGCTCCCTGCCACCCCAAAAAAACCCCTCTCACATCAGCCCAGCCTGGCAGGGAAGGTAAAATGCACAATTTTATAATGCCCTGAAAAATCATTAGAGCCCCCACTGGAAATTCTGACTCATAAACTGATTTTTGTTGCTTAGGAGTCTTTTATAAAATTTTTTTTGCATAATCCTAATGGAGGACTAACATCCATCCAGAGGATCTGTGAAAACTGCTAACTGCAGTACACAGCAAGGGTAAATTCTATTTTATAACCTACCAAAAGGCTGGATGCTGTCCTTGGGAAGCAGAACTGGAGCTAAACACTCATAACACAGCCAGGTGATTATTGTGTGAGCAGCTTCAAACCCTAACAGCAGCACATCTTAATAACCAGCTGATATTTTCCTCTATGAAGTGATGCTCTCAGTGTACACAGATGACATCAGAGACACATTGCTCACTGACCCTGGGACAGTCACTCACACACTGTTAAAATTTCCACTTCCTCCTGCTCTAACTTTGCCTCGATTGTTGGCAATTACACAGTTCATAGTTTCAATTAAAAACATCCTATCAAAAGAAATAAAAAAGGCACTTGGTATTTCTCTTTGGCTCAGTTGAGGCATGTTATTGAAGCCTTCCCCAAGTCCCCATCTCCCCTCTGATGAGCAGTGGCCATCCTGAGGTACTGGTTCATGTGCAAAAATCAGAGCTCCAGGGGTTTGCCATGTCTCACACTGCTCCCAGGAATCCTGCAAGGCTCTTCACCACACAGAGACCCTTCAAACACACCACCAGGTGTCCCATGGGGTGGGGTTCTCAGGGAGCAGCTCCATCCACTGGCACACTCCTCATCCCAGCTCTGCTAGCTCAGTGCTCTTTGAACCTGGGGGAGAAAAGCAACCAGGCAGGAAAAGCTGAGCTGTGAGGCAGAACAGGCACCAAAAGGGAGCATCCAGCCCCTGCTGTGCATTTTTCTATTCTCTCCATTTTACTTCTCCAAAATTCTACAATCAAGGGGCTCAATTCAGTTTTTGTGTTTGGATTCAGTGGATTTTTTTTTCTTAATTCAAAATACTGTAAATTCAAAGTCACCCTTTCTTTAAGGAGAACTTTTGGAAAAGGTTACATTCTAAACTACTATTAAACACAGGGCAGGCAATTCCCCACCTGCACAATGAAACCCGTGGAGGATTAAATATTTGAGAACCCCCCCCCCCACAAACAAGAGACTGTGCCAGAGGTGTGTTTACAAATATTTTTGAAAGATGTTATAAATGAAAATGTCCATGGTTTGAAACATCAAACTGAGTTTTGAAGCAGAATTAAACCAGACAGAAATGGATCTACACAAACCTTAATGTGTCCAGTCCAGTCTACATTTAGGTATTATGGGACAAAGGTTAGAATTGATCTTGGAGGTCTTTTCCACCCTTAATGATAATTTATGGCTACACATGGAAGGTTTAGAAATGTGTTTTCAAGGTGTTATTAAAGAGCAACAGACATAAAAAACACTTACAGGGTGTGATCTGCATGACACTGAAGTTCCTTCTGGATAAGACGGAGTAAGAGCTGCAAAAACAATCACAAAATCTTCTTTAGTATCATCCAGATAAACAAGAAGGAGAATTATTAATTATTTGGAGAGTTTCTCATTTGAAACATTACCCTGTAATGCTGAACTGGGTTTAAAAAAAAAAAAAAGATTTACAGATTCTCAGTAATGTTTGCAAAAGAAGCTTTCACAATAAGCAGGCAAGAGGAAAATAATTTCCTTTTTGCATCTGAGAGATCAATTTCTTCATAAAAGCCACAATGGTTTTCTGGTTACTTTACCAGCAAATGTGTAAAGAAACCAGCAGAGGGACCCCGAGGCTTCAAGAAAACGTGACAGAAAGAAGTTTTAGCGGCTATTTGCAAAAACAACTGTGTGTGAAAAGCTTTAATCCCACAATTAGTCAAGGTGGGTACAGTCACGTTTTCTTGTCTGTGCAGCATCAGGGATTTCAATGCACTTTAAAAGGATTATTCAGATAATAGCAGGAAAGTGATTTTACAAATACAATTTGATGGTTCTCATGTACATTACAGACAGAATTGGAGCTTTCAGGGTTCTTCACTATTTCAGGTTATGTCATCCTCAGAATTTCACTACTGTAAATTCAGTTTGCTCACTGTTTTAAGGATGAATGTTTTAAGAAGTTAAATATTTTCAGAGGCACAGAAGTGGCCAAGAACGACAGAACAGAATGGCACATAAGAGGATAGAGCCCCCTCCAGGCACGCCTGGAAAAATAACATTTGAACACAGGTATCCATGTGCTGCTGCACTGCAAAAACCAGGAAAAGCAGAACAGTTATGCAAAAAAGGATTTACTGCAACTGCAGAGCCAAATCTCTCAAAACCAGAGCTTTGCAAAGGTGTTTTAATTGATTCCTCAAAGAAATGTGACATTTTTTTCACTTTAATCAGTAACTGCAAGAGAAAAACAATGAGAACTTTATCTAGGAAAAATATGACAACCTCCCAAGCCTCACTCTGCAGCATGAAATACCAAATATTGAAACAAGCTGCTGACTACAAGTGGCAACAGACTTTAGCTATTAACTTACCTAATTTATTTATTTAATTTATACTCCTAAACATGTAAAATACATATTTATTATATATATAATGTATATTTAATATATACTCCTAAACTGAAAAAATTAGTTTCAAAATTGGGGTTTAATTTGAATTTAGAAGAAAAAAGCCTCAGCTGTAACTCAAAGGCTTCCTGATGTTCTAGTGTCAGGAAGGGAATGGTCTGACACTCTCAGCTCCTCTGCAGGAGCCCAGAGCTCAGTGCTTTGGACCAAGCCAGCACCTGTGTGCTCTTCTCTTCCTTCCCCAAACATCTGCTCCTGGTTCCTGTCAAAAGCCAGGAGTGCCACTTCTTCATCTAATTTAGTGCAGCTGTCTCAGGGCCCATCTGGAAAATGTGATGTATTAACTTTCAACAGCTTCATTTTCAGGGTGATTTTGGTGATACAGTGATGTAGGAAATGGTTTTTATGGCTTTGAGAAATTGGCTTTAAAGACAACAGAAGTGATTTTTCTGTGAGTGGAATCTGAGGCAATTTCTAGGTCTGAATGTGAAGGTTTACTTGCAATTATGCCTGCTCTAAGCTGCTCAGCCAGCAATTAACAGCTGGATATTTGTTCAGGAATTGAAGTTCGTCAGCACTGATCTGCACTTTTGATTAAAATTAGATGAGAATTTCAAAACAAGCAAATTTGCTGTCAGACTGAAAATCTCCTACACCACTGGAAGTCTAATACAATACAGGATATTGAAATGGCAAAAGGACAATTTGCATTTTGGGACAGTTTAACACAGAGGAAATACACATAATCTAAATTTTTAGACTTACTAGCAAGGCACATGCATCTGCCACCATGAGCATGTAGAACACGTTGTTCCAACCAGAAGGGGAAATAAGGCCAGCCAGGAGAGGCCCCAAAGCTGCACCTGAAATACAATATTGGCATTATATTTTGGTATTTTATATTACATACTGTCAGAACTGTAAGATTCACTGTACTGAAATGTAGTTATTCTGAATTAGAGTATCCATATTCCCACTTAGTTAACTCAGTATTAAACCTGATGTATTAAAAAGTCCCAATAAGTGCAAAAACATAACTGGTGCAGATGGGAAGCTGGAAGACTTAGATTGTGATGAACATCTGCCTTCAGCTCAACAAAATGCTCATCCTGTACTAAGCTGAATTTTACTCCATTTTCTCTCACACATGGAGGGCATAAATAAAATATCCCTGACCCCAGGAGAGCCCAGAGCCATCTCCTTTTGCCCAGTGCCAGTTGATGCCTTGAGAGGTTACCTAGAACAGAGGCTGGACAGAGTTAGAAGAATAAAGTAGGGATTTATTAAAAGGCCTTCAAAGGATGCACCTTGGGCTGTACAAGAGCCTGGCTGAGACTACACCCAAGATGGCCACGAGTTTTCACACTTTTTTAAGTTTTGGTCCATTTCCATATTGGGATTAATTGTCCAATTACAGCTTCAGGTTATGGAGTCCCATCCTCCCAGACTGCTCTCCTCAATTTGCTATTGTTATACTTTTTGGGCCTTTTGGGCCTTTTTGTTGTTTGCACTTTTGGGCCCAAAGCTGCAATGGTGTCCTTGGTTCTCAGGCTGGAAAAGGATTGTTTTGTCTGACTGAACTGTGAGGAGAACTTGCTGACACTTTATATGAAGTTCAGAGTTCTGTACTAATGCAGTACAGAATCTGGAAAATATGAAAGCTAAAACTTAAGACATCACAGTGATTCCCCCCTGTGGTGGTGTTTGAGGGTCCCCAGGACGAGGGAAGAGATGAGAATCTTGACTCCATGTTTCAGAAGGCTGATTTGTTATTATTATATTATATTATATTATAATTATAATTATATACTAAAACTACACTAAAAAAGAGAAAGGAGACCTCAGAAGGCTAGCAAGAAATGATAATAAAATCTTGTGACTGACCAGAGAGCCCGACACAGCCGGACTGGGACTGGTCATTAATTAAAAACAATCCACATGGAACCAATCAAAGATGCACCTGTTGGTAAGCAACCTCCAAACCACATTCCAAGCAATCAGATAATCATTGTTTACATTTCATTTCTGAGGCCTCTCAGCTTCTCAGGAGAACATTCTGGCAAAGGTATTTTTCAGAAAATATGTCAGTGCCACCCCCCTTCCTCCCACCCTCAGCTGTGGAACCACCGGATGTTTCAGGTGAAGTTTGTGCTATTCCCCACTTCCAAAACTGAGTCCTGGCAAAATGGGACCTGAAGAGCCCAGTTTTTTGGAAATGCTTTGCTGTAACCTGTCAGAGCTGGGGCAGGGGGCCCAGGCTTACCCACAGATCCAGTCCCGTCGATGATGGCCGTCACCGTGGACAAGGCCCGCGCATTCCCCTTCAGGCTCTTGTGGGTACCCTGGGGGGACAGAGATGGCTCAGAGCCAACCCTGAGCTGAGCTCTGAGAACAGCACCCCTCTCCCACCCCCCACATGGGCTCTGTGCTGGGGACATGCCTCAAGGCCAAGGATGAAGTGAGTGGGCATTGCCTGGGGTCACCTCGGTCTTGCCAAGGACAAGGGCTCCAGAGGATGCTTGGAGATTTCTGCCCTGCTCCTTGTCCTGTATTTAAAACATTCCTGCATTTAAGACAATAAGAAGACTTTTGCCTCCTTGCTAAAGCACCAACACATTACAAAACAAAGTTCCAAAGTCTCCCTGCTGAGCAATGTTGGTGTTTTCACATGGCATTTGTGACTTGGCTGACCTGAGCCTGCTGGAAGTGCTGGCAGCTTAAGTATCTGGACTTTTTATTTTCACACACCTTTACTTGTGTTAAGGTCTGTGCCAGATACAACTTTCTGATGGGAATTAAATCACCAGCTCATGTCTCACACAGCTACAGCTCCTCCAATCATTTAAAAATGCAAAATATAAAACAAGGCACCTGCACAGAGGCCTGGCTTTGCATGAAACCTTCAGACTCAATCTGGGCTGTCACCCACAGTCTTGTGAGTGGTCAAGAATAATTTAGAAGCCTCTCCAAAGCATGGCACTCACACTAAAACAAATCTCAGTGGCTGAGTTCAGCATTTCCTTTTTCCAGCTCCATACTCCTTTACTTTGTGCCAATGCCCCTTCCCTGGTGACCCTGCAGAAGTCAAAGGGCTCTCTGGAGGCCAAATGTCACAGGGAAAGCCAAACTCACCAAGTCAGCAGACACAGCAGTGGTGATCAGGGCATAGGGGCCATTCACCAGGGCACCACTGATAAGCAGCATCACTGTTCCAATTAAAAAAAAAAAAAAAAAAAAGAAAACATGAGTTATATTGTATTTGCAGGGTGCCCCAGGGCAGGAATGATGAATCTGACTCCATGTTCTCAGAAGGCTAATTTATTATTTTATACTACATTATATTGTAGAATACTATACTAAACTATACTAAAGAATACAGAAAGGATACTTATGAATGCTAACAAGATAATAATGAAAACTTGTGACTCTTTCCAGAGTCCCAACACAGCTTGGCCCCAGTTTGCCAAAGAGTGAAAACAACTCACACAGGAAACCAATGAAACAATCACCTGTGGGTAAACAATCTCCAAACACATTCCACATGAGCAAAACAGAAGAGAAGCAAATGACATAATAATTGTTATCCTTTTTCTCTGAGGCTTCTCAGCTTCCCAGGTTCCCTTCTCAGCTTTCCTGAGAAAAATCCTGGGCAAAGGGATTTTTCAGAGAATGTGAATGCCACAGAGTTGTGTGAGAAACTGTTCACCATAACAACAGGAGACACCACACCCCATGACTCCCAAGTGGTTTAATCCTTCCCTGGCTCCCTGACCCAATACAGAACTGGGAAGAAAGGAAGAAAACATCCATTCCTCCCCTTTTCAGTGCTCACTCCTTAATGTGAATTCTCAAATGTACCAGAAGATGGGGCTGAGACAAAATCCACTACCCAGGGTCTTTACTGATCCTGGGAGGTCACAGAAAAGGGAATATTTGACCAAACTGGCCACGAGGGCAGGGGGTGCTCACAAGATACACCCACAAGTCCCTTCTCTCCTTGTAGAACAGCAGAGGACTCTGAAAGTGAAGGAGTCCTTCAGGCAGGTGAGACAGCACTGCCTCACTCCTGTTCCCATTTCTGGTTTGAGGTAACACACACAAAGCCACAGGTGAATTCTGCCTACTCAAGTGAAGTTAATGTTGCTGTCAAAAGTACTACAGGCAATATTTAAACATCTCTGACATCTGGCACAGGGGATATAAAAAAGCCTGTGCTGACACAACAAGCTCCAGGAAGACTAATGATATTAATTAGAGCTGTTCTCTTGTCACCTCTTACTCATTTTTTGTCTTCCTACTTCAACCTGTAAAAAGCCTACAAGACCAAATTTAAGAATTTGATTCCATACTTCCTGGTCTAAGTGAAAGATAAAAGAGAAAACAAAGGAAAAAACATCAAAGGTCATAAATGCCAAGTTCATGGAAAGGTAGGTAGAATAATTTAAAAATACTCACCTATAGTAGCCTCAAGGCCCATTTTACTGACTGCAGAGAACATGTAGAGCTGTAGAGAGAATAAATAAGCACTCAGAATACCAACATATGGAGTAATCCTGGGTTCCCCATGTGCCCCATGTTAACTACAAGGTATCTTAATTGGCATTACATGGAAGTTCCAGGTTTTACTGATCCCTTTCAGGCCACAGTAGAATGACTGTTTGATTTGCCACAGAAAGGAGATAAGGGGTAGGATCCCATTCCTCTATGTCCTTTCAGAAGGAAGGGCTGTGTTATGGGACCATTCAATTTTAAACTCTCCAACTGCAGCTTCAACACAGCACAGAATACAACTCATGAAAAACATCAAATAAAACTGTTTCTCATGTCAATCTGCTGGTTTTCAAACAATGACAGCTCAGAAATTTTAGCCTAAAATTCTGGCTAACAACTAAACATCAGATTTTACAAGAGAGTGAAACTTTCCATATATTCTGTAACAAAAAATACATTAGACTTGTTTAGTAAACAAGCTTGTTAGCTTGTTTAGCCCAAATATCTATACTTGCTCAACTTTTCATGCCAGTTTTTAATCTGGCCTGGACTCTATGTCCAGGCTGGGAGATGCTGCCTGCAGAACTGTCCAGGAATGGTGTCACAGCTGTGGGACAGGGGCAGGCTCTTACTGTGGGTGCTGCAAGCAGCAACATCATTCCACAGGTTGATGCTCTCTTCTCCAGCCTGTCTGAAATCAGACCTGCCAAGATCCCACCTGAAAGAACACACAGGTGTGAGGAAAACATTCAGGGTGTGCTTTGCACAAAAGACATCAGTTCAATTTAATGAAAAAGAACCAAATGGCTTTTACTCCATAGTTACACAATTCACACAGCAACATCCTCATGAACCCAACCATTTTTAACCTAAACAGAACAGAAGCAGAACTTGTTATTTATTTATTCCAAACTCATTATTTATTCCAAATATCCAAAGCAAAAAGCCTTTTACCAGGTGCCACATGGCCCTGCTGCTGGAGTTCTGGTATCCACTCACTGGTTTCACATTAAATAGAAAACTTGGCTCTCTGCAGCCAGGGAAACAAACTAAATTGTCTGCATTGGCATTAAAATTTATTCAGTGGTCACCCTGAAAATTATACAGGAATAGCCTAGTCCTTATTATTATTATGATCTCCCAATTTTATCACATACAGTTATATAAGGCATCAAGAAAAAAAACCAAACCAGAACACCTGTGGCCATTAATCTTAAGTCAGATTGAGAAAAAGAAGTATTTTGATGGGTGGCGACCAAGACTCATGGGCCAGAGCTGATGGAAATAAAAGATTCCATAATTTGTCTGTTCTGATCTGTTCTGGACAGCAGCACCGGCTGTGAAGGTATTTTACTAGATTTACACTTTTCAACACAACTCTAAGCTTTACTTTAAAGACTACCTTTACTGCTACTCTTCTACAGTAGAAATAATGAATAAGAACTATAAAATAGGTAAGCTGCGTACACCAGAGCCTTTCCTGAACTGGTGTGATCAGGAGTGAAATAAAATTAAAACTTACCAAAGATCCCACCCACATCAAACAGCGTGGAAAGGTCCCCAGCTCTTTTGGCATCAAGATGCTCTGGTGAGAGAAGCAAAACATTTGTCTCATTTCTGGACTATAAACATGGAAATCTCAGCAGTGCTGTAATGCCAGGACAAAGGCATATTACAACAGAGTTCTTCATTCAGATAATCCACAATAATGTGATGTTGTATAAAAGAAATAAGAACAAAAGTAGGTATTCAGCAATACAGACTTTAGAATGCAATTACTCTCACTGGAAAATGCATTTTACCACTTTTATAATCACAGAATTACAGAATGCTCTAAGTTGAAAGGGATCTTCAAAGGTCATCCAGTCCAACCCCTCTGCCATGAGCAGGGACATCTTCAATGAGAGCAGAGCTCCATCTAGCTTGACTGGAATGTTCCAGGGATGGGCATCCACAGGTTCTATGGGCAGCCTGTTGAAGCATTTCACCACCCTCACTACAAAAGATTTCTTCTTTCTATCTAGTCTAAATCTACCCCCTTTTAGTCTAAAATCATTACTCCTTCTCCTATCACAACAGACCTTGCTAAAAAGTTGGTCCATCTTGAACTCTAAAAGTATAAAAAAAAAATCAAAACAGCAGTACTGAAAAGATAGAGCAACTCATTTACATTATTTTGTGTATGTTTTAATAGGACACTTCAATCTTAAATATTGTTAGAAAGTACAACTTTTTGATTTGTTTGCAGGAGCCAAAGAGACAGCATTTATGCCTGGAATTACTGAATTACAGACACTTCCATTTGTTTTGAAAATGCCCTCTCACAGCACTGAATTCATAAACCTGCCTGGTGACTTACAGCTCCCCTGTTACTGCAGCAGAGAAAGCTCCTTTCAGTAGCAGTAATGTTTATTTTCTTATTTATTCCAAGCTCCTATTTGCAGAGACTCTGCAGCCATAAGTCAGCACCCCTTTCCTGTAATACTCACCCACATTTGTGATGTAGAGGGGAAGCCAGAAGAGGAAAGTGTAGCTCACCAGCTTTGCAAACAGGAGACAAAGGGAGAACTCCACAACTCCCTGAGAGCACAATGAGAACAGGGAGTTAGTATCTGAGAGCTATTTGCTTTCACAGACCATTATGAAAATGGTTTCTAGGAAGCCTTTAGGCTTTTCTTTTTCTCTCATGAATTCCCAAGAAGCATTTTTCCCCTGAGAGCACAAAGCTTGCACTCTGAGCAGACTGTGGTATTTTACTTACATGCTTCCTTTCAATTGTACTGAACTGCCTGAAGAGAGAACACTAAAATGGTACTGAATAACCTGAGCAGAGAACAGAAATGAAGGGGAAGGAATTTATACAGTTTGGGAACACCTGTATCACTTATTTCCCTTAAGTAAAATTGTTATACAACTTTAGAGCAGGTTTGGAGTGTGTTCTAGAGAAACTGGCACATTTTTGTGCTCTTTCTCTCCTTCCTTCAGATGAGTTCAAGATTCCTCCCTTATTGTTCAGCTCTGTAAAAAGCCAGTAAACCAGTGTGACAGAGTTCAGAGCAGAATGTGGTAAGAGCACATCACAGACTGAGCAATGACCTGGTAAAGCTTTAACTTGCTCCATCCTCATTCCTACTGAGCACATAAAAGTGCATTTATTGCACAGAGCTGCACTAAACTGCCAGATTACCCCATCTCCATTCCCTTCGCCATCTGATAACATCTTGTTTGAAAGCAGATTTCTCAAATCCCTGGTATGGAGGGCTGCAGTTACCCTGAGGGACAGCACACACACTCCACATGCAGCTGTGACCCTTCCCAACACCAGGCAGGACAAATCCCACAGGGTTTCAGAGATTCCAGGGGGTGGCAGCAGCAATTTGTCACCCACTATTCCACTCTGCTACAGGAAAAACAGTAGAGGATCTGAACATGATGGGAGGATGCAGGAATACAGTGGTTGGGTGCAGGATTATTTTTTTTTACTCTACATGTGGTCCAAATCAATGTGCAAATATTCCTAATTCTGCATTCAGGTTGAGAGGAAAATCAAAAATGACAGATTCTGACCTTGAGGAAACTTCCTTTCCTTTACCAGCAGGCCAAATGACTGGGCTGCCTGAAACTTCTCAGACAAGAGGTTTTAAGATTTAAGCTTTTTAAAACAATGCTGAGGAATGTAAAAAGGGAAGCCATAAAAGGAAGTTCTGATACACAGAAGTGCTTATGGACTCCTGTGAGTCCATAAGCATTCTTTTGCTATTCCACTTTGCTATTCCACCCTTAATAAGTGCATGTCATTAGGTTCAGTCAACTTTTAGAACACACTTTAGGACAGAATAAACAATTTCAGTCAGAAGGGACCTACAGCAACCCCCCTGTCCCACTGCTGGACCCCTTCAGGGCTGGCACAAGTTGAAGCACACTGATAAAGTCCTTATCCAAATGCCTCTTGAACATCATCAGAGAAAGATCAGCAGCTCTCCCTCCACCTCCCCTCCTCAGGAAGCTGCAGGGACAGTGAGGTTCCCTCTCAGCCTCCTTTCCTCCAAATTAATAATGCCAAAAGCCCCTATATTTCAAGAGTGTGATATGAAGTGAATACCCACTACTGTCCCATCATTGACATATTCTGAAAAATTCCTTTGCCAGGATCTTTTCTCCTGAGAAGCTGGGAAGCCTCTGCTTCTCCATATTTTGCTGCTTTGGAATGTGATTTGGAGAACTGTTTGCCCAGCATGTGAATTGTTTTTAATTAATGACCAAGGACAGCTAGCTGTGTGGAGGCTGTGAGCAGTCACAGGTTTTTATTACTCAATCCCTTCTAGCTTTCTGATGTCTACTTTCTTTAGCATAATTTTAATATATAATTTTATTTTAAAATAATAGAAATCATAAAATAATAAATCAGCTTTCTAAAACATGTAGTCAAGATTCTCATCTCTTCCCTCATCCTGGGGACTCTCAAACACCACCACACTGTCCCACCCAGAACTTCATGGAAATATTAATTATGGGCAAAACTTCACTGTGAAGAGGAGCAGCACAGGCACTCACAGGTATCCTCAGGGCCCCAAGGAAGCTGATGGCTGATGTCCCATGCCTTCCTTCCCCAGTGGCCACGCTGCAGTTCTCACTGTCACTGAGCAAATGCTGCATCTCTGCATCCTGCAATGTCCCCCAGCAACAGGTAAGAGACAGAAGAGAACAAAAAACAAAGTATGTATCAAGAAATCAAAAAGCTCCAAAATAATTTTTAAAAACAAGTACCTAATTTGTCACAGAAAGTGACAGCTTTTAAAAATATCTTGGTGTGGACAGCCAGAGTGTACAGAGAGAGTAGAGACTATATTCAGAATATCAGGTGGTATCTGTGTGCATACAGTCCATAGCAGAACCAAGTTTCTGTTCTATTGAAGAACAATTTCAAGTTGCAAAACCCCCACATATTAAGAACACATTCCATGGAATAAAACAGTTTCCAACCTTCCTTCACCCCACCAAATAAACATGGTCTAATTAAAGCTGACAAGCTACTGAGTCCTACAACACTGTGTACAATAAATTTCTGCAAGGATACATTTCTGTATAAAATCATGTTTTATCTTCTTTCTCTACGAATACTAAGCCAGTTTTTCAGGTTCTGTAACATCATCTTACTGACTGATCTAAGTACAGGCCATCTTTCCACATGAGTTATGGACAGAGAGTGCTTTATGTTAAGGAATCACCTTTTTTTTTTTCAAATCTGTTCCATTTGAGCATTGCAATCCTCAAAATACAAAAGCCTGGGGTTCATCAGCATTGCCCAAGTTGTGAATTCTGAGATCTTTTCTAGTGCTAGGAAGGGTTTTTTTCCAAGAATTCCACTGGCTGCTAAGAATACTTGTGGAGCAAGTTACCACTGCA